>NC_137690.1:71567596-71582596 GCF_963989245.1 Nansenia antarctica
AAGAGGGGGGGAGACGGAGATAAATAAAAACGCAGTCTCACTCTCTCCTCCACAGAAGCTCTCTGACCGGCCGTTATTAACTCATCACCCAGAGAGAGAGAGAGAGAGAGAGAGAGAGAGAGAGAGAGAGAGGGAGAGAGAGGGAAGGAAGGAAGGAGGGAGGGAGGGAGAGAGAGAGAGAGGGAAGGAAGGAGGGAGGGAGAGAGAGAGAGAGAGGGAAGGAAGGAAGAAGGGAGGGAGGGAGAGAGAGAGAGGGAAGATAGGGGGAAGGAGAAGGAGAGAGAGAGAGGGAGAGAGAGAGAGAGGGAAGGAAGGAAGGAGGGAGGGAGGGAGAGAGAGAGGGAAGGAAGGAGGGAGGGAGGGAGAGAGAGAGAGAGGGAAGGAAGGAGGGAGGGAGGGAGAAGAGAGAGGGAAGATAAGGAGAAGGAGAGAGAGAGAGGGAGAGAAGGAAGAAAGGAGAGAGAGAAGGAGAGAGAGGGAGAGAGAAGGAAGGAAGGAGAGGGAGAGGGAGAAGGAGACAGGGAGAGAAGGAAGGAAGGAGAGAGGGAGGGAGAGATAGGGGGAAGGAGAAGGAGAGAGAGGGAGAGAAGGAAGGAAGGAGAGAGTGGGAGAGAGAAGGAAGGAAGGAGAGGGAGAGAGAGAGAGGGGAGGAGAAAGAGAGGGAGAGAGAAGGAAGGAAGGAGAGAGAGAGAGAGAGGGGAGGAGAAAGAGAGGGAGAGAGAAGGAAGGAAGGAGAGAGACAGAGAGGGAGGGAGAAAGAGAGAGAGGGAGAGAGAAGGAAGGAAGGAGAGAGAGAGGGAAGAAGAGAGAGAGAAGGAAGGAGAGAGAGAGAGAGAGAGAGAGAGAAAGAGAGAGGGAAGAAGAGAGAGAGAAGGGAGGAAGGAGAGAGAGAGAAAGAGAAGGAGAGACACTCACCTGGAAGCCATTAACCTGACAGCTGTGTCTCGGAGGGCAGGGGTGAGGGGGGGGTGGGGGGAGACCGGGGGGGAAGGGGGCGGGGCTTCGGGGATGCGCTCAGTCATGTGTAGCCAATAAAAGGGGTTCCCTGTACGACCAGATGTCCATCTCTGCCTGTGTGTGTGTGTGTGTGTGTGTGTGTGTGTGTGTGTGTGTCAGGCTAGAGAGCCCTGATGGGTTCAGCAGACGCCGGGGAAATATGCAGCGCTAATGTAACACAGACATACACACACACACACAGAGACACAGACACACACACACACACACACAGAGGCACGCGCGCACACACACACACACACACACACACACACACACTGAGAGAGGCAGAGGCACACACACACACACACACAAACACACACACACACACACACACAGAGAGGCAGAGGCACACACGCAAACACACACACACAGAGAGAGGCAGAGGCACACACACACACACACACACAGAGAGGCAGAGGCACACACGTAAACACACACACACACACACACAGAGGCACATGCACACACACACACAGAGACACACACACACACACACACACACACAGAGAGGCACGTGCACACACACACACACACAGAGACACACACACACACACACACACACACACACACACACACATACACAGAGAGAGAGAGAGGCAGAGGCAAGCGCACACACACACACATACAGAGCAGGTACTGATGGATGTCTTTCACCTGTTCTGTTACAGAGAGATATTCCCCGGGTCATCGTTGCTTCCTGATATACGGGGAGACGGACAGAAGCACAGGACATCTGCTAGAAGGTGCCAAAAGGTGACTACATTCACAACTACAGTTCTGGCATTTAGCCACAACAAATACATTTGTCTCAGTTAAGTGAATCATCTGTCCATCAGTCATCATAAGACATAGTAATCCCAGGGGCCACTGGCTGTCACGATGCTAGAAGAAGGAAGAATTATTATTATTTTTAATTTATAGTAGGGTTAGAAAACTGCCTGGACAGGGGGGGGGGGTAGTGGGGGGATGAGGAGGTCTTTAGGAGGGACAGTTAAGATGGAGAGATGGAGGTCTTCAATCTACACCACTTGGACTGAAGGTGGTGCTATAGACAGAGCTATGGGTGACAGAGAAAGAGAGGGAAGAGGGTGAATGAAGGGGTGGAGTGATAGTGCCCTTTGTGTGCCCTTGAGCAAGGCACTTAACCCCTAACTGCCCCAGGAGCACCTGTCTGGGGCTGTGCAATAGAGCCCAGAACTTGGTTCTCCCTAAGAATGTGCTGTGCTAATACATACCATTTAGCTGACGCTTTTATCCAAAGAAACTTCTATATATGGTCCCAGTATATATGGTCCCAGCGGGAGTCGAACCCACAACCTGAGTGTTGTCAGCACCATGCTCTACCCAGCTGAGCCACAGAGGACCACTGTGTGTGTGTGTGTGTGTGTGTGTGTGTGTGTGTGTGTGTGTGTGTGTGTGCGCGTGCGCGTGTGTGCGTGTGCGTCTTGGGCGCGGGGTGTGAAAAAAGACAATTTCCCCTCAGGGATCAATAAAGTTACTGTTGTGAAGGCCCACAGTTTAGTGCCAGTTTTAGTTTCCCCAAACCAGCCCTATTTTGCCCCTGGTATTTCCTTTGTTATTTTCTATACTATTCTGTACGTTTTATGAAGGTATATGTATTATTATTGTAATGTTTATGTATATGTTTGATGACGTAGTATATCCGGGGTGTGTCCGTGACCCGGATGCTACGTTCGGTGGTGTATATATAAGAAACGGAAGTAGTCCGCGAGTCAGTGTGTGATGAGCATCAGAACGAGAGAGACCAAATGAGAGAGAGAGTAACGCGAAGTCAATGTAAGATGGCGGATTCAGTACGACGCACACCGTGCAGAAGCTGAGGACGCCAGGAAAGCGATTATTGAGTGTACCACTGTAGCCCGTTTAGTTGTGTTCCCGTTGGACCGCCTTGCCAGCAGCCGGCTGTTCAACGTTGGACCAAGCGAGACGCCAGCTGGACATAATCGTCGCCTCCACGAGCGGACTGCGACCGAACACTGACTCCAGCGGAGCTTCGACGCGGACCACCGGACTTGGGCCCTTCACCTCGTTGTGGACCACGAAGACGGCCCTTTCCCTCCGCGTTGCTACGTCACCCCCCCCTTTCGTCGGCTAACTTCATCGACGCACATGCCATCCAACCAGGCCTCAACGCGCACCACCGCCCTGGACTATAAGCCTGTTCAGGCCAGAGACTATCAGTGAGTGATTGAGTGCGTGTGTGGCCGGCTGGGAGGGAGTGTATATTTTGGGAGATATAGACATATACCATTTGTGTAATAAATGTGTTGTTCATATGTGACACCGTTACCGTGTGTTAGTTGTTTGTATGCTAATGCTAATTCCATGCTAATGCTAATTCCATGCTAATGCTAACGATAGTAACTGCTAGTCTAACGGTTTGCTGGCGCCCCCTGCCTGTATCCTCCTACACTGCCTATTTAGCTTAGAGTTAGTTAGATAACCAGCCCCTTCCTAAGTTATACAGTCCTTTTCAGCTACTCCCTGGTTACAGTTGGTCCTTCGAGCCGGATAGGTAGTGTAGTGATAGCATGGCTGAGCGCAGCCAACCAGACCAGACAGTTACCCCCCCTTCTCCGCCCCCGGAGCCAGAGCCCCGACCACAGAGAGTCCCGCGGTTGCCTCCGAGGTTACAGGAGTATGAGCTTGAGCTCGAAAGCTCACTGAGTGGTAGCGGGGAGCGCACTCCACGGGATACAGTGGTCGGAGAGGCCGAGGTGTCCGCCGGCGCGCGGGTGGCTAGCACTGAGACAGCCCTCAAAGAGCACCAGCCTGAGGATGAGATGGCAGAACCGCAGGGTTTTGCCGTGGAAACGGAAGAGCAGGAAGGAGAGGCCCGGTCCGACAGCGCCTGCGGGCGGAAGAGGGAGGGCCTCAGCCTTAACGATCTGCCTCCCAGTACGGCGCGCTCGAGACCTAGCTCCTGCCGCTCAGTGGCTTCCTCCCGGTCCAGGATTTCCGTGGGCAGTTCTGCCTCTGGGGCGGATAGCCTGCACTCCAGAGGGAGTAGTGCCGCGCTGTCCGAATGTATGCGCCAACAGGCCGAGATGGCGTTAGAGCGGGAGCGCCAACAGGCCGAGGTGACGTTAGAGCGAGAA
Source organism: Nansenia antarctica (assembly GCF_963989245.1). Classification (NCBI taxonomy): domain Eukaryota; kingdom Metazoa; phylum Chordata; class Actinopteri; order Argentiniformes; family Microstomatidae; genus Nansenia; species Nansenia antarctica. The sequence continues at coordinate 71,571,712 of NC_137690.1, forward strand.
CGCCTCCAGTTCGAGCGTGAACGAGAGAGGGAACGCATCCATTTCGAGCGTGAACGCCTCCAGCGCCAGGAGGCGCTAGAACGTGAACGCTTCCAGATGACCGGAGCGGAACGCGAGGCGGAGAGACAGCGCCAGGAGGCGCTAGAACGTGAACGCTTCCAGATGGAGCGCGACCGCCTCCAGGCGGAGAGACAGCGCCAGGAGGCGCTAGAACGTGAACGCTTCCAGATGGAGCGCGACCGCCTCCAGATGGAGAGAGAGCAACTGCACGCGGAGAAGATGGAGGAAGTGATGCAGACCATGCGCGACGTGTGCATCAGCAGAGCTCCGTCGGCCCGTAGCTCCAGAGCATCATCCGCACGGCCCTCTCGAGTGCCATCTCCTGAACCCCCCGCCGATGGCTCCATGACCCCCGCCATGACTGTCCAACTACAGGCCCAGCTGACCACCTGGAAGGAAGAGGACCAGGGACCCGACCGCTACGCGGCCCAGAGGGAGCCAGCGTCGCTGCCCGGGAGGGGAGCCATCCCCCAAGAGCGTAGCACACCCCTAGGTCCTCCAGTGCACCAAAATGCATGCAGGCCGGACACCCAGACCGTCACTCCAGCCCCGATCATCCACTACAGGATGTTCCCCCAGGTGGAGGGACCCAAGTTCCCCTTCTTCAAGGACGAGGACAGGAGCCAGTATGTGGAGCTACGCATCTGCCTAGACACGCTCTTGGACGACTCCTGCTCCGAGTCCTACAAATATGCGATTCTCCTTCAGCATGTGAGGAACCCCAGAGCCCACAACATGGTTCTGGCCCATGCCTCCGCACCGACACCTTACACCAGAGCGCTCGCCGACTTGGATGCCCGCTACGGTCGTCCCTGGAACCACGCCCTTGCTGAACTGCAAGCCCTCGAACAGCAGGCCCCCATCAAGGATGAACGGGCGCTGGATGACTTCGCGCTCCGCGTACACACCTTGGTTGGAATGCTGAAGACGCAGGGCCCAGCTGGCGCCAGCGAGATCAACAGCACCTCCAACGTAGAGCGGCTGCTCCGCAAGATCCCACGCTTCCGGCAGGAGAGGTTCCGGCGACAGCAGCGCGTTCGTAACCCCGGGAAGTTGGGTCTGAGCATGGCTGCCTTCGCGGCGTTCCTACTGGAGGAAGTGCATGACACCAACGTAGACGCCATGGGTTACGCTGAGCCGAAGAAGGAGAGGGAGAAGGGAGACCGCTGGGACAGGCCGAGCTCGAACAGAGGACGCCCAGTAGGAGTGCTGCACACGGAGGAGGAGCCTCGGAGAGAGAGGAAAGCCCGACCTGAGGGAAAGGATTCCTCTCAACCCCCTCCAAAGGGACGGAGAGGTCCACCGCCATGTCCGTACTGCACCAGCGAGCACTGGTTCAATGAGTGCAGTGACTTCAACAACCTGAGTACCGAGGTCAAGCAGAGGTGGCTCGAGGAGAACGAGAGGTGCTGGAACTGTGGGCGCGACCATCTGGCTAAGAACTGCACCTTGAGGAGAAAGTGCAATCGCTGTGAGGAGGTCCACCTCAACATTCTACACGAGGTCTCCCTCGCCAGGTCCACGGAGGGCACCAGAAGCCCTAGGTCCGGTCGCGCACCGGAAGAGGAAACCCCTGTCTACTACCTAGACCCAACCCAGAGCAGCGGCTCCAAGGTCCTACTGAAGGTGGTGAAGGTCCGACTTCACCACAACAACGCTGTGTACGACACGTACGCCGTTCTAGACGACGGGTCGGAACGGACCATCCTCCTCCAGGAGGCAGTGCGCCGGTTGGGGCTCCACGGGACTGAGGAGAAGCTGACTCTGCGCACGATACGTCGCGACCTTAAAGAGGTCACCGGGGCGAGAATCAACTTCTCTATCTCCCCGGCGGGGCGGCCGTCGGATAGACATCGGCTTCAGAATGTCTTCACCGCCGACCAGCTAGCGCTCTCCCGCTACGACTACCCCCTGGAGAGGTTACGCGCAAGATATCCCCACCTACGGCGAGTAGACCTACATCCGATAGAAGGAGCGGAGCCAACCCTTCTCATCGGCTCGGACAACGCTGCACTGATCGTGTCGCTCCGTCCTCCGCTGAGAGGACCACGAGGCTGCCCGATGGCTGTTCAGACTGCGCTTGGGTGGGCCCTCCAAGGCGCTACCGAGTGGAGAGATAGAGACGGGAGAGCTACGTCATCCCTCCATGTCCGCACCGAAGAAGTGCAGACCATCAACTGCCTTCTCACCAGTGTGGACTCCATGAATGTGGCGCTGCTAGACAACGTCCAGAAGCTGTGGACGCTAGACGTTGCGCCCTACAAGAATGAGAAGCTCTACGTACGGTCAAAGGAGGACGTCTACGCCCTAGACCTCCTTAAAGCAAAGACAGTGCGTATCGAAGTCCAGGGCGTTAAGAGATACGTCACACCACTACTCCGCAGAGAACTCATGCCAGAGTTTCGAGTATCCCCTCGAACCGTCCTACAGTGTCTGACCAGCACTGAGAAGCGTATGAGGAAGGACGAGGTCCTTGCTGCTTCTTACCGAACGGAGATGAAGAAACTGACGGAGTCCGGTCTGGTGAAGAAGCTTGAGCCAGCCGAGGCGAACCAGAGTGCCGAGTCTTGGTACCTCCCGCACCACAATGTTCACCACAACGGGAAGAACCGAGTGGTCTTCAACTGTAGCTACCAGGTGGGGAAGCTCAACCTCAACCACTATCTTCTCCCTGGTCCAACCTTGACCCCAGCCCTCTTGGGAGTTCTGGTGCGCTTCCGTCAGCAGCCGATCGCAGTCAGTGGTGACATTAAGCGAATGTTTCACCAGGTCAGGATGTTGGAGGAAGACAAGCCACTCATGAGGTTTCTCTGGAGAGAGGACCCGAGCGACCCCGACCCCTCTATCTACCAGTGGGAGGTGCTACCCTTCGGGACAACCTGCAGCCCCTGCTGCGCTACCTATGCGCTACAGACTCACGCCGCGCAGGAGACGGCACCTCCTGGAGTGTTTGACGCCGTCCATAAGAGCTTTTACGTGGACAACTGCCTTCACAGTTCGAAGACAGCCACGGAAGCCCGTCAGCTAGTCCAGGACCTGCGTGCTCATCTCCAGGAGGGTGGATTTGAGATCTGCCAGTGGGCCAGCAACGACCCGCAAGTCATCAGAGACCTCCCGAAGGAGGCCACCTCGACCAGCAGCGAGGCTTGGGTCTCTCACTCACCAGATGATGCTCAGGAGATGACGCTCGGACTTATCTGGCAGTTCCAGACGGACACTCTACGCTATCGCAATAAGCCTGCCAAGCCTCAACGCGTCACGATGAGAACGATATACAGCACTCTAGCGAGCCAGTACGACCCACTGGGATATATCGCTCCCTTCACGACGATGGCCAAGGTGCTTGTCCGGGAGCTGTGGGCCCAAGAACGAGGATGGGACGATCCTCTGCCTCGTCACCTAGAAGAGAAGTGGAAGGCCTGGGAGCAGGAACTTCCCACTCTCCAGCACATCAAGCTGCAGCGGAGCTACTTCCCTCCCTCCACGGACCTAGAGAGGAGTGTCATCACGCTACATGTATTCTGCGACGCCTCGGAGATGGCGTACGGGTCCGTGGCATACGTCAGAGCAGCAGAGCTTGGAGGTGAAGTCCACGTCTCGTTTGTCCTGGCACGTTCCCGAGTGGCGCCGAAAAAGCAACAGTCCATCCCAAGACTGGAGCTGTGTGCTGCCCTGAACGGCGCGCAACTGGGAAGGTTCCTGCTCGACGAGCTCCAGCTACCTCTGAAGAGCGTCACCATGTGGTCAGACTCCACTACCGTCCTCCAGTGGTTGAAGTCCAGCTCATGTCGGTATAAGGTGTTCGTGGGCACCCGAGTCGCAGAGATTCTGGAGTTGACTGAGGTGAACTGCTGGCGTTATGTAGACACCAAGAGGAACCCTGCTGACGTCATCACGAGAGGGGCAACTCTACAGGATCTGGCTGAGCCCCACCTGTATCACACGGGACCAGACTTCCTACAGGAGCGGGAGTCAGAGTGGCCAGCCACGCCGGCGTTAGCGGAAGACAGAGAGGACAAAGAGCTGCGTAAGACGTTGTTCTGCGGAGTCACCCAGGTCGTAGACCCTGCGACTACTCCAGGAGAGGAGTGTGAGACGCTCGAAGAGCTGCAGAAGAGGATGTTCTGTTCCAAGGCCGGTCTACCCCTAGATACTACGCTCAGCGCCGAAGATTACACCGCGGCGGAGCTCCTGGTGCTGCAGAGTGCCCAACAGGATGCTTTCTCCCGAGAGCGGGAGTGTCTCGAGAAAGGGAAGCCGATCCCCTCGGACAGTAGACTCCGCGGCTTAGCTCCAGAGCTCGACGGTGTTCTCATTCGCGTGGGTGGCAGACTGCGCCGCGCTCAAGATCTAGACCTGGACACGAAGCATCCCATCGTGCTTCCCACTAAGCATCAGGTCACCAGGTTGGTCATCAAGCACCATGATGACAAAGTGCAGCACGCGGGTGGAGAGCGTGTCTTCGCGGAGGTACGACGGAGATTCTGGATACTCCATGGACGGGAGGCGGTACGGAGATATCAAAGGTCCTGCTCGGACTGCCAGAGGTGGCGAGCCACGCCGCCGCAGCCCATGATGTCCGATCTGCCCGAGGACCGGCTGCGACTGAGACAGGCTCCGTTCCACTCTACTGGGGTCGACTGTTTCGGGCCACTCCTAGTCCGAAACCGGCGAGCCTCCGAAAAGCGGTGGGGCATCATCTACACGTGCCTGACGACGAGAGCAATGCACCTGGAAGTTCTGCACCAGCTCACAAGCGACAGCTTCCTCATGTCCTTCAAGAGGTTCACCTCCAGGCGAGGGACCCCTAAGACCCTCCGGTCGGACAGAGGCACCAACTTCGTCGGTGGTGAGGCCGAACTGAGGGCGAGCTACGCTGCGATGACTGAGGAGGCCCGTGACAGACTCGCCTCCCAGCAAGTGAAGTTTGAGTTCAACCCCCCAAATGCTCCACACTTCGGGGGAGCCTGGGAGCGGGAGATTCGCTCAGTAAAGAACGTCCTACGTACCATTCTCGGACAGAAGGTGCCTACCGATGAGGTGCTCCAGACTGTACTAGCAGAGATTGAGGGCATCTTGAACTCCCGGCCCCTAGGCTATACCTCCAGTGATGTAGCAGATCTGGATCCCATCACGCCTAACTTCTTGCTGATGGGGCGGCGAGACTCTGCACTGCCTCAGGTAGTCTACGACCCTGCAGAGCTCACCGGAAGAAGATGGTGGAGGCACAGCCAGGTGCTCGCGGACCAGTTCTGGAAGCAGTTCATACTGCACTACCTGCCGACCCTGCAAGTCAGGCAGAAGTGGACGAGGGAGAGAGACAACTTGTCCGAAGGTGCCGTGGTACTGGTGATCGACCAGTCCCTTCCACGCGCCGCCTGGCAGACAGGCAGAGTGACCAAGGTCCTGCCGGGTCCGGATGGAAGGGTGCGGACGGCCATCGTGGACGTTGGTGGTCGCACTTACACCCGACCTGTGGCACGCCTGATTGAGCTCCCTCCGATTACCAAGGACACTATCACCTCCTACCTCACGCTGCTAGAGCAGCCTAGCCAGTGTGCCTTCTTAGTTAACTGAAACCGAGGGTTTCATGGGGCGGCTGTTGTGAAGGCCCACAGTTTAGTGCCAGTTTTAGTTTCCCCAAACCAGCCCTATTTTGCCCCTGGTATTTCCTTTGTTATTTTCTATACTATTCTGTACGTTTTATGAAGGTATATGTATTATTATTGTAATGTTTATGCATATGTTTGATGACGTAGTATATCCGGGGTGTGTCCGTGACCCGGATGCTACGTTCGGTGGTGTATATATAAGAAACGGAAGTAGTCCGCGAGTCAGTGTGTGATGAGCATCAGAACGAGAGAGACCAAATGAGAGAGAGAGTAACGCGAAGTCAATGTAAGATGGCGGATTCAGTACGACGCACACCGTGCAGAAGCTGAGGACGCCAGGAAAGCGATTATTGAGTGTACCACTGTAGCCCGTTTAGTTGTGTTCCCGTTGGACCGCCTTGCCAGCAGCCGGCTGTTCAACGTTGGACCAAGCGAGACGCCAGCTGGACATAATCGTCGCCTCCACGAGCGGACTGCGACCGAACACTGACTCCAGCGGAGCTTCGACGCGGACCACCGGACTTGGGCCCTTCACCTCGTTGTGGACCACGAAGACGGCCCTTTCCCTCCGCGTTGCTACGTCACCCCCCCCTTTCGTCGGCTAACTTCATCGACGCACATGCCATCCAACCAGGCCTCAACGCGCACCACCGCCCTGGACTATAAGCCTGTTCAGGCCAGAGACTATCAGTGAGTGATTGAGTGCGTGTGTGGCCGGCTGGGAGGGAGTGTATATTTTGGGAGATATAGACATATACCATTTGTGTAATAAATGTGTTGTTCATATGTGACACCGTTACCGTGTGTTAGTTGTTTGTATGCTAATGCTAATTCCATGCTAATGCTAATTCCATGCTAATGCTAACGATAGTAACTGCTAGTCTAACGGTTTGCTGGCGCCCCCTGCCTGTATCCTCCTACACTGCCTATTTAGCTTAGAGTTAGTTAGATAACCAGCCCCTTCCTAAGTTATACAGTCCTTTTCAGCTACTCCCTGGTTACAGTTACATTATTCATTAAAGTTTTTTTATTTTTTATTTCAGAGTATGAGTCCTTATAAATAAACACTACTTTTATTAGCCATGGGGATCGAACCTGCGACCTACCGGTTGGCCAGCCTCATTAACCATCTCATTAACAGCCAAGGTTAACACAGCTTTTTCCAAAACGTTAAAAAGCGTTCATTTGCTACAGTCCTGTTCCTATGTTTATTTAATGTGTCTGCTTCCCTTGATCGATCTCTCTCTCTCTCTCTCTCTCTCTCTCTCTCTCTCTCTGTCTCTCTCTCTCTCTCTCCCTCTGTCTCTCTCTCTCTCACTCTCTCTGTCTCTCTCTCTCGCTCTCTCACTCGCTCTCTCTCTCGCTGTCTCTCTATCTCTCTCTCTCCCTCTGTCTCTCTCTCTCCCTCTGTCTCTCTCTCTCTCCCTCTCTATCTATCTCTCTCTCTCTCTCTGTCACACAGACACAATCAACATTGCTCAGATTCTTCCAACTCCTTTTTTTCTCCTGAATGGTCAGCTTTGAGTTTGAGTTTGAGGATAAAGACAAAAAAACACTTTTTCAATTCACTTCTTTCCCCTGTGACAATGCTGCCCTTTCACATCCCCTCAGAGACACAGGCGTCTTTTTTGTCACGGCCATTTTGTTTTTCCCTTTCTCCCAGAACCCCCTTTTTTTCACCACCTCTCTCCTCAGTCACAGTGTCAGAGTCATCGCATTTTTTCATGGCAGTCGGAGTTGCCAACACCACTAGAAGCAGCCAATGTGAGATGTGAATCATCATGTGAATAATAAGAACAGCCTTTTCCTTTTTTCCCAGAGTGGTTTGGTTTGTCCTTCCCTGGCCACCGTCCAGCCTGGAAGCTGAAGGCTTGAATCAATGGGAAAACCTTTGACCTTTTAGAATGCTAATGAAATATGTCCTCACCGCGGAAACCACGGAAACCACGGAGGAGGCCACGCCCACGCCGGGCCTGACGTAACAGAAGCAGAAGTCGGGGGCGGACCGGGGAGGGGGGGACGGGGACCGGGGGGGAGGGGGGGTCATCAGAGACTCAGAGGAGCCTGGCAGGTTATCACAATGGATGATGGGTCTGTTACAAGCCCAGAGGCGGAGGGGGGAGGGGGGGGACAGGATGACTGTAGCAGCCGGCTGGGACAGTGGAGGATAGAAAAGAAGCAGAGGCCAGAGAGCTTTGACAGATCTGGCAGGACAGGGGTTCTCTCTGGGTCAGGGGTGAGGCTGGCGGAGGTAGAAACCGGAGGATGGGCTCTATCCCAACACAGCAGAAACGGCCTAAAAACATTATTATAAACATTATTATAAACATTATAATAAAAGAAAAAAGAAACAAATATGTACATCTAAATTTTTGGCAGATGCCTTTATCCAAAGCCACTTACAACACTTTGTCTAAGTAAGTCAATCATCTGTCCATCAGTCATCAGAGGATCAGTAATCTATGCTCAGGCAAGGGGCCATTGGCAGTCACAATGCTAGAAGAAAGAACAATTATGTATTTTTTTCTCAATCCAGTGCCAGGAGAAGTTCAGATCAGATCCCTGAGAGTACGGACGCTGAGTGAGTAACGTCCCAGGTTGAGTAGAGTCCCGTTCACACCGGAGAGAGTCCCCAGGAATGCAGAGAGTCACTGCTGGGTAGGGTTCAGTGTCAACGGGTTTAACTACTAAATTCCTCCCCAGAGCTTCTGAGATCCCAGTAGAACCCCTGTGTGAATGGGACCCCTGTGTCGCTTCAAGAGTAGCCTTCTAGAACTCAGAGTAGCCTTCTAGGACAAAGAGTAACCTTCTAGAACAAATAGTTCTTCGGCGTATGGGTAGTTGTTTTTCCTCTCCACTCCACCAGGCTCGGGGCCGAGGGGCTACCCTTTTACCACCCCGAGACCTGGTTGAGGGGCTCACCCGGGCTATATTTCTGGACACCCCTCCAGAAGCCACGTCATCGTCTCGTCATCTAATACCGACAGACCATGCATCCCGTTGGGTGGGTGGTACACCGGGCAATCCAGGATAATATGGTCTGCGGTTTGGTCCTCTGCGCCACACTCGCACGACGCATTTGGGGCCAAGCCCCATCTGTGCATTGATGAGCGGAAACGCCCGACGCCGGTCCGGAGACGATTGAGCCTCACCCAGGATAGCCGTGGCAAGTCCATCCCGAGGGGCTCAGCGCCGGCGTCTGGGATGTGGTCGCGGAGTTTGGAGGTGTTAGCCTCCCACTCCGCGCGCCACATATAATCCGCCCATCCTGCCGCACTGATGTTGAGATCTCTGCATTGCTGCCTGAGATCCTGTGCGGCAGGCACAAATGGGTGTCTCGACTTGAGACGCCGGGAGGGCTCCGCTGTTATAGTGAGCCTATCATGGAGCAGATGGTTATTAAGCTCAACGGCCCGGCAGGCGAGACGTGCTGTGGCTCCCATGCGGCGGAGGCCTGCGGGCTGGATGCCTGCTAGGATGGGAAGGTTGTCCACGGGGGTAGGACGCAGGCATCCTGTCACAATGCGCAAGGCTTCGTTTATAGGCGAGTCGATGAGGCGGGTGTGGGCACTGCGACACCATACTGGGGCGCAGTATTCACTAGTTGAATAAACGAGGGCTAGGGCTGCCGTGCGCAAGGTCCTTGCGCCGGCGCCCCAGCCCGAGCCAACCAATCGCCTCATCAACGCCACACGAGCTGTTAACTTCTTGCGCAGTGACTCGAGGTGTCGGCGAAACGTGAGCGTCCTGTCCAATGTCACGCCGAGATAGATTGGCTCAGCGGAACATGGCAGGGGAGTTCCATCTAGGTGTACTCTAAGCTCACGTTTAGCCTCCCTGTTGTTAAGGTGGAAGGCAGCCGACACCGTCTTTGCCTCGCTAAGCTTCAATCTCCATTTCCGGAAGTATGCCACTAGTGTCTGCATGTCCTGGCTCAGAATCCCCTCCACAGACTGCCAATTTCCAGCAGAGTACTCAGAGTAGCCTTCTAGAACGGTAGATCCTTCTAGAACTCAAAGAGTAGCCTTCTAGAACAGTAGATCCTTCTAGAACTCAAAGAGTAGCCTCCTAGAACTCAATCATGTCATCATGGACCATCACCTCAGTGAGTGTATAGTACATAAACATCTCATTAGATTGATTCCTCACCTCTCACATTTGGAGTCACGGTTGGAAGAAAAAAGGTCACACTCCAACGAACACACCACCTTTTCATCCGAACTCTTTCAACCGTAACAGCCCAGAGACACCAGGGGAATTAACCTCAGTTTGAGAGTTCGACATGTGGGTAGAGGGAGTGATGGATGCCCCTTGTCTCTTTGTGAGACAGGTGATCAAGGCTTGTTCTGATGTTGATGCATACCTGAACAGCTTTGAGACGCCATATGGTGCGTAGAAAAACAGAATAATGAAATAAAATAAAAAACGATGAAAGAGAGTGATTGTGGCTTGTCTTGTGAAGTCAGCCTCCAAGTCTGTTTCTCTCTCCTTCTGTCTCCCTCTCTCCCCTCTTCTCTCTCCCCCTCTCTCTCTCTCTCTCCTCTTCTCTCTCCCTCTCTCTCTCTCTCCTCTTCTGTCCCCCTCTCTCTCTCTCCCTCTCTCTCTCTCTCCTCTTCTGTCCCCCTCTCTCTCTCTCTCCTCTTCTCTCCCCCCTCACTCCCCTTCTCTCTCTCTCCCTCTCTCCTCTTCTGTCACCCTCTCTCTCCCTCTCTCCTCTTCTGTCCCCCTCTCACCCCTCTTCTCTCTCCCCCCCTCACTCTCCCTCTCTCCCCCCCTCTCTCCCTCTCTCCTCTTCTGTCCCCCTCTCACCCCTCTTCTCTCCCCCTCTCTCTCCCCCCCCTTTCCCCCTCTCTCAGGAGTGATACACTAACCCGAAGGCTACAGTTGTTTCTTGATGTTCTTCCAGTCCCGGTTCTACCATGTGAAGATGGACAAAACAGAGTTCCCCCCCCCCCGCTAGAAAGCCCCTCTTAGCCACTTAGCGTAGCATAGAGGCAGTTTACAGTTTGTTTGGGTTTCCCCGAAGCAGGAAACATCGTGATTTCCTCATAAAAACCTAGACCACACTAACACTTCCTGCGTGAAACCGTTTTTTTGCGGTTTTGGTCTCAAGGTGGTCCGCAGGTGGCGGCCGATCGACCCCGGAGCTCCCAGATGTGAACGCAGATTCATTACTGCCTGAGGTGACGTGTGATCATTGTTATGGCGGCCAT
>NC_137690.1:71590096-71603304 GCF_963989245.1 Nansenia antarctica
TTCTTCTTCTTCTCCTTCGTCTCCTTCTACTTCTTCTTCTTCTCCTTCTTCTTCTTCTTCTCCTTCATCTTCATCTTCTTCTTCTTCTTCTTCTTCTCCTTCTTCTTCTCCTTCTACTTCTTCTTCTCCTCCTTCTTCTTCTTCTCCTTCTTCTTCTTCTTCTTCTTCTTCTCCTTCTTCTTCTTCTTCTTCTTCTTCTTCTTCTTCTTCTTCTTGGGGCGGCTGTGTCTCAGGAGGTAGAGCCGCCGTCTAATGATCGCAAGGTCGGCAGATCGCGGGTTCGAGCCCCGGCTGGCCACGTGTCGAAGTGTGAAGACACTGAACCCCAAATTGCTCCCAATGAGCGAGCTGGCACCTTGCATGGTAGCTTGCCGCCATTGGTGTGTGAATGTGTGTGTGAACGGGTGAATGAGAGGCCGTTGTGAAGCGCTTGGTAATAAGGCGTCTGCTAAATGCCAAAAATGTAAATGTAAATGTAAGGACAGCAGGGCCCAAAAACATTGAAACAAGGCTGGGAAAGGCTCAGGGTGCCTTCTCCCATCTCCAGTCCATCTGGAGGTCCAAGCAATGCAGCCTTAACACTAGAACAGCCATGGGTGGGGTCATTAACACTAGAACAGCCATGGGTGGGGTCATTAACGCTAGGACAGCCATGGGTGGGGTCATTAACGCTAGAACAGCCATGGGTGGGGTCATTAACGCTAGAACAGCCATGGGTGGGGTCATTAACACTAGAACAGCCATGGGTGGGGTCATTAACGCTAGAACAGCCATGGTTGGGGTCATTTGACCAAGTGAGTAAAGAAAAATGTATACCTTTGTGCTCGATCAAATTTCAGGACCCTCCTTTCATGACTTTTCCTAGATATGTGCGTTCTACCACCCAGTATCCTTACATTTTCTTAATCACATCAGGATAAGCTAGTATAAAGCTATTTTGCAGTTTTTCTGTGTAGGAGGCAGGCTAATTTACAAGACGCGCCAACTAGTGGTCTTTGTGTGTAAGTAGCGGCTTCCCATTGTATGGTCATTTGGACCCCCGAGGCGGCTCTTATAGTAGGTAACATAGACACGGCTGTTCCAGTGTTAAAACTAAGATGCTAATGCATAACAGCAATGTCAAGTCTGTCAAGTCTGCTGTGTGGCTCAGAGAGCTGGCCGGTGGTCAAACAGACATGAGGAGACGTGGGAAAGTTTTTCACAGCGGATGCCTCAGACGAATAAGGCCAGATCTTTTGGCCTAGCAAAATCTCCCAACCATCAACTGTACAAGAAGACAGGTAGCCCGGAAAACATCACCAAGGAAACCACACACAGACATTTTGAGATGGCTCGGGCCGAGAATGTGCTGAGAATGGATCACAAAAGTCACCTTATAAGATGGACGCTACCAGGCAAAAAGAAAAACCCGGGAGGCCCAAAACCACCTGGAGCAGATCTGTGACACTCAAGAGCTGGACCAGATGAAGCTGTCATGGAGACAGATGGAGCTGTCATGGGGACAGGCGCAGCATGCTGCCAAGGACCGGATGCAATGGAGAGAGCTCACTGAAGCCCCATGTCCCATAGGTGATGAAGAAGAGTAAGTAAGTTCTTAGGCAGCTTAAAAAGTTCCCGGTGAAACAACAACTTCTCATCCTGTTTTACTCATCGAGTCCATCATCACATCCTCTATTACAGTTTGGTACGGTCCATCATCACATCCTCTATTACAGTTTGGTACGGTCCATCATCACATCCTCTATTACAGTATGGTACGGTCCATCATCACATCCTCTATTACAGTATGGCAGCACAGACAGTCAAACTCGGATCAAACTACAGCGGACTGTTAAAAAGGCATCCAAAATCATAGGCAAACCACTCCCCTAAATTCGAATCTCTGAACACCCACAGAACTGTCAAATTGTAAAACCGGTCATAAAAAAGGGGTCAGATCATCTCTGACCCCTCACATCCTGCTCATCACCTCTTCCAGCTCCTCCCCTCACGGAGGCGCTACAAGTCATTGTCCACAAAGACTAAACGCTTCCCTAACAACTTTTCCCGCACAGCCATCAGGACTCTGAACGCCTCCCTCTAGCCCCCTCCTCACTGTCATAACCTGTCATTTTTTCGTCTGTTGTTGTCTATTGGGCACTTCATTTGTTTTTGTTGTTTGTGTGCTGCAGAGATGAATATGCTGTACCGACAACAAATTCCACCGGCTTTGGTCGTGTGGCTAATACATACTCTATCTATCTATCTATCTATCTATCTATCTATCTATCTATCTATCTATCTATCTATCCATCCAACTCGTAGCAGGAAGAGTAATCTAGCTCAGGCCAGGGGCCATTGGCAGTCTCAGTGATAGAAGTGATAGAAGATGGTCCGCTAAAGGCTTAGGCTGAGTGAGACAACGCCTGGTAGACAGTGGACACAAGACAGTGTGCTTAAGTCACATTATTATATAACATACGCCATTTAGCTGACGCTTTTATCCGAAGCGACTTACATTGCAGTGAGTGTCATACAGTTTTCAGTACATACGGTCCCAGCAGGAATCGAACCCACAACCTAAGCATTGTTAGCGCCACGGCTCTACCAACTAAGCCACAGAGGACCACAGAGGTCCTTCGATTTCTACCTCCGCCAGCCTCCCCCCCCCCCCCTGCCAGGATGGGGAAAGCAGAGGGAGGAGGAGGACGGGGGGGTTATGGGGCTGCTGGGTAAGACACTCTGTCTCTCTCTCTCTCTGTCTCTCTCCGTCTCTCTCTCTCTCTCATCTCTCTCTCTCTCTGTCTCTCTCTGTCTCTCTCTTTCTCTCTCTCTCTCTGTTTCTGTCATTTTGAGTTTTCCATATTTAATCATTAAAACCGACGAACGTAAAAGACGACGTCTCGTTAGAGCCGGTTTCCTGTTCCTCAGGAACAGACGATCAGACGACTCAGCGCTTCGCCACGTTCGTTAGGGACGTCCCCAAGCCGCACTTTAATTAAATATAATAGTTTTTTTTTAGAGAGCGGTTACAGGAAGGACAACGCCAAACAGGGTTAGGGTTGTGGAGGTGTTAACGGGGGGGGGGGCCGAGGGCGTGACCTCGAAACTTTGTCAAAAACTAAAACAAAAACAGACTCCCCCACATCCACCACCACCACCACCACCACCAGCCATTGCAGCACATGTGTGCAAATATATTAGCGAAAAAAACAAAAAGGAGCGATAAACACGCAGGTTCAGTCAGATTCTAAACGTGGAGGCCAGAAGAAGAACAAAGGGAAGATGACAGGCCTTCGGGAGGAGAGGACAGAGAGCAGAGACGGCCTTTCAAAAGATACCAGGAGATAGGTCGTCCAAAACATCTCAAAAATCAGATGTTTTCCATCGAAACGCACGGCCCAAAAGGGACCCGTAAACCTCATAGAATTACATCAGAGAGAAAAGAAGTGAGGGAGAGGTAGAGAGGGAGGGAGGGAGAGAGAGAGAGTGAGAGAGAGGGAGGGAGGGAGAGAGAGAGGGAGGGAAATTCTTGAAGTATGAGAAAATGTTACTGCTCCCCTCCCCTCTCTCTTTCCTTCTCTCTCTCTCTCTCTCTCTCTCTCTCTCTCTCTCTCTCTCTCTCTCTCCCTCTCTCCTAACCCCCTCCCTCTCTCTCTCTCTCTCTCTCTCTCTCTCTCTCTCTCTCTCCCGGTCAGTCAATCAGTGCTTTCCAGGAGCGGAGAGAGGGATGTTTAGACTGACGGACTGACAGACAGACAGACAGACAGACAGACAGACGGAGAGTCTACACCCAGCCAGGTAAGCCCAGTCAATTTGTGCTTTACACCAGTAATGCTGTTATCTCAACATGAATATTACCAAAACATGCCACATGCATGGCTAATCAATATCTGTGACAAACAATCAATGAATGAATGACTGATCAGACAGGTTGACAGCAGAGGAGAGTGCATGAGATGATTCAAGCATCCTTTTGGCCCACAGTTGCAAGCTGTGCAACTGTATAATAACTGTATAATAATAATAATAATAATAATAATAATAATATTATAATTCATCATTCATTATATTTATATAGCGCTTTTCCGGGGCTAAAAGACGCTGAATATAGAATATACCACTATACTGATGTTTACAATACTACCTCTGCACGTACTACATAGTTGTCTAATCTATCATGCCCTTATATCACTATTTGCACTTTTTGTTGGATGCTAAACTGCATTTCGTTGTATAGTACTTTGCAATTACAATCTAACAATGAATCTAATCTAATCTGTGTGGCCAGATCAGAATGACTGAATGTGAGAGTTGTTTAACACTAGCCTGTCTGTGAGTAAAGAAATCTTTGCACTCTATCAAATTTCAGGACCCTCCTTTCATGACTTTTCCTAGATATGTGCGTTCTACCACCCAGTATCCTTACATTTTCAAAATCACATCAGGATAAGCTAGTAAAGCTATTTTGCTGTGTAGGAGGCAGGCTAATTTACTAGCTGACCAACTAGTGGTCTTTGTGTGTAAATAGCAGCTTCCCATTGTAAAGTCTAACCCCAGAGGCGGCTCTTATAGTAGGTAACATAGACACGGCTGTTCTAGTGTTAACGGGTGTTCTGTGCAGGATGGTGTCCATATGATCTCGGCCTATACATGTTTATTAGGGTCTGTGATGGATTTCACAACGTCTGTCTAGACGCCAATGGAAGTGAGTGCGTCATACATACGCTGTACCATAAGTTCCATACATACCGGGAAATAGAAAGCTTCTTTTTATTATTGTTTTAAACTTCGTTTGGCTCTATGCTCCAACAGTTTGGATTTGAAATCGAAAAACAACAACGACCATGAGGTTAAATTAGAGATGATCGGGTTTAATTCAATGTTGTTGTTTTTTCGTTGAGATTGGTTTCAGCGTTTAGAAATGACAACCCTATACATAGTCCCTGTCCCCCCCTTTTTTCAGCAAGTATTGGATAAACATTTTTGAAAATACCACCGCTCATCCGTAATCACATTTAGCTGAGGTGCTGCAGCTGAAGAGTATCAAATGGAGTGAAAAAAACAGCATCCGCACACTCAAAACTGTGCAGAAAATCAATGTTTTATTGCGAGCTTTCTGTCTTTCTTCAGGCATCAGCAAGTATTGAGTAAAAAAGTCTGATTCTGTGCATCCAAAAGACTTCTATAGTCTTGACAATCCAATGCATGCTCTGCAGACCTCTACTGATCTGGTCTAAACACTGTTACTGTGCATTACTATCAACGTGCATCTGTGAGAGAGGAGGGATAGAGAGGAGAGGAGAGAGAAGAGAGGAGAGGAGAGGAGAGGAGAGGAGAGAGAGAGGGGAGAAAGGAGAGAGAGGGGAGATGAGAGAGGAGAGGAGAGGAGAGAGAAGAGAGAGAAGAGAGAGGGAGGAGGGAGAGAGAGAGAGGAGAGAGAAGAGAGGAGAGATGAGAGGAGAGGGAGAGAGAGGAGAGAGAAGAGAGAGGGAGGAGGGAGGTGAGAGAGGGGAGAGGAGAGGACAGGAGAGAGAGGTGAGAGGAGGAGAGAAGAGGAGGAGAGATGAGAGAGAGAGAAGAGGAGAGAGAAGAGGAGGAGGAGAGGAGAGAAGAGTAGAGGAGGGAGGAGGAGAGGAGAGGAGAGAGGAGGAGAGAGGAGCAGAGAGGAGCAGAGAGGAGAGAAGGAGAGAGGAGAGGAGAGAGGAGGAGAGGAGGAGGAGAGAGAGGAGGGAGGAGGAGAGGAAAGAGAGGAGGATAGAGGAAAGGAGAGAGAGTTGAGTGGAGAAGAGAGGAGGAGAGGAGGAGAGGAGAGGAGGAGAGAGAAGAGGAGAGGAGGAGAGAGAGGAGGAGAGAGGTGGTGCAGGAGGCAAAAAAACCGATGCAAAGCGATTTGAAACACTCAGCAGTCCAGAGGACTTTTATAGTGGTTTCTTTTGAGCGCGGGCCAGGCCTACAGCGATATTAACATCTGGTCTCGGCAGGTACGACTGCCGGGTGATGATGTCATCACTCCGAGTCTGTGACTTTCTGAGTCCCAGAACAGCGTTGAAACGAATCAGTTTGAAAAACAAAAAAACTGTTGAAAACACTCAACTCGCTACAAACGCTGCATTGTTCAGATCGCCGTGCCTATCAATCACCATGCTTACCAATCACACAGGCGACAGTAGAGCCAGTAGCTGCAACAGTGCAACACTTTCCAGTATTTATTTCTTCTCCTCTCCTCCCTCCCTTTCTCCCTCCATCCATCCATCCATCCTTGCCCCTGGTCTGTTCAGGGTGTTAGTGTAAGCAAGGCTGGTGTGAAGTTTGCTATTCAAGCGCGCCAGAAGATCATTACTCAACTGTAAACTGTGAGGCACGAAGACTCCAGGCACGAGAGGGACAGTGTGTCTGTGTGTTTACCTCTAGGGTGAGCATCTGAGAGAGGAGAGAGAGGAGAGAGAGGAGAGAGAGGAGAGGAGAGAGGAGAGGAGAGAGGAGAGGAGAGAGGAGAGATGAGAGAGGAGAGAGAGGTGAGAGAGGAGAGAGAGGAGAGGTGAGAGGAGAGAGGAGAGAGAGAGGAGAGGAGAGGAGAGGAGAGGAGAGAGGTGAGAGAGGAGAGAGGTGAGAGGAGAGGAGAGAGGAGAGAGAGAAGAGGAGAGAGAGGAGAGGAGAGGTGAGAGGAGAGAGAGAAGAGGAGAGAGAGGAGAGGAGAGGTGAGAGGAGAAAGAGGAGAGGAGAAGAGAGGAGAGAGGAGAGGAGAGGAGAGAAGAGGGAGGTGAGAGGAGAGGAGAGGGGAGAAGAGGATAGAGGAGAGGAGAGGAGAGGGGAGAGAGAGGAGAGAGAGAAGAGAGGAGACAAGATGGCTGCTCTCCGAGAGCCTTGATTTACGAGCGTTTGTCTAGGCCGCTGAGAACAGAACAACCGCTGGACGACTTTGTTGTTCAGGTGATTTGACTCGCTACTTCTATTTTACTACTGTTTCTTCCCTTCCCTTCCCTTTTTTTTTTTTTTCAATGTATTCATTTCCCCCTGCTCACCCCCAGCTTGTCTATGGCCTGGGATGGGGAGAGAGAGAGAGCAGGGGTAAGGAGAGAGGAGAGGGAGAGGAGAGGGAGAGGAGAGAGAGAGAGAGCAGGGGTCTGGTTTGTGCGTTTACAACCCTGGCTAGGGGGTGAGCTGGTGAGCAGACACTAGATCATTCTATTATGATCCTCTGACGTGGAGAGGAGAGGAGAGAGGAGAGAGGAGAGAGAGGAGAGAGGAGGAGAGGAGAGGAGAGAGGAGAGGGAGAGGAGAGAGAGGAGGAGAGAGGAGAGAGGAGAGGAGAGAGGAGAGGAGAGAGAGAGAAGAGGAAAGAGGAGGAGAGAGGAGAGGAGTAGAGAGGAGAGGGAGAGGAGAGAGGAGGAGAGAGGAGAGGAGAGAGAGAGAAGAGGAAAGAGGAGGAGAGAGGAGAGGGAGATGAGGAGAGAGGAGAGAGAGGAGAGGAGAGAGGGAAGCGGAGGCTCATTGTGATGTGGAACGAGCGCGTTTGATACCGTTTCTGATCCTCTGCGTTCCCGTGCGTTACAACGAACGAGCCCGTCCTCCGTTTTCTACCTCCGCCAGCCTCAGTTGGGGGACATCCAGTGTAGCACGTAATAACCATAAAGCATGGGTTTGACCTTTGACCTGCCCAGACACGAGTTGAGAATAAAGACTTGTAACAGTCTGTGGATGGATGGATGGAATGGCAAACTGTTCACAACCCTCTCCCTCTCTCTCTCTCTTCCCCGTCTCTCTCTTTCCTCTCCCCTCTCTCATCTCTTTCTCCTCCCCGTCTCTCTCTCCCTCCCTCATCTCTCTCTACTCTCCCTCATCTCTCTTCTATCCCTCCTGTCTCTCTCTCTCTCTCTCCTCTCTCTCCCTCCTCTCTCTAATCTCTCTCTCTCTCCCGTCTCTCTCCCATCTCTCTCCTGTCTCTCTCCTGTCTCTCTCCTCTCTCTCCTCCCCTGTCTCTCTCTCTCTCTCTCCTCTCCCATCTCTCTCCTCTGCTGCTCTGTTGACCACCAACGGATTTTGCCTGTGATGTCATATAGACGGAATAGAATATACCTCAGCCCCCCCCCCCCAATCCCCCCTCAACTGACTATACCTCCTGTAAAAAATTAATACAATTGTTTCTGTTGTTGTTGTAGAGGTTCCCTGCCCAAGGCATTGTGTTGCTTTGTGTACTTGTATTCAAGGTAATGACAAACAAACAAACTTGAACTAGTAGCAAGAAATGTGGGTTGTTGCCAAAGGGTTTGCTGGAAGGTTCAACACTTTTTGCCACTTCTGGTTAACTTGACGACACTGGTGGAAATGGACGTTCACTGTTGCCACAACTTTGCTGCTGCTGGCAAACTGTTTGGCTCTGAGAGGCCAATTAATGTTTATTGTTCCCAACGGTTTGCTAGAGATTCACTGCTACTGGCATTGGGCTGCATACTTCTGACTATTATAGTTTCCTGCTAATACGCCACTCCCAATTTAGCTGCAAACAACTCATTTCGTTCGGTAAGGGTAGTCGTAGGAAAAATACGACCGCTGGTCAGCGAGAGAGTGTTGAAACAGGCTTCAAGACAAACGTATATTTTATATTTTACAGTTATAGTTTACAGCTAACATGCTGCGTTGACAGGACCATAAATAACGACTGAGCTCCTATTTCATAACCGGTGATATTTGTTGAACAAACATAACGACTGCCAGTGGCCCCTGGCCTGAGCTAGATTACTCTTCCTGCTACGACTGGTGGATTGATGATTCACTTCTTTAGTCAAATGTATCGATTGTAAGTCGCTTTGGAATAAGCCCAAAATGTAAAAATGTTACATGAACTAATGTGAGTGTTTCTTCCCTGACACCACAGGTTCCTGGGACACAGAGGAGAGACACGGAGGACAGAGGAGGAGTTAGCGAAAGAGTCCAATCTCTCCCTCCTTCCCTTCCAGACGGTCGACAGACCTCTATGAACACAGCAAAACCCTTGATGAGAGATCCTCGTGACCGGTAAACGTCTCAACTGAAGCCCGCCCCATCCCCTCCCCTGTCCAGCCATTCCTGCCCCAAGCTTTCCTGAAAAAACCTTCCTGCGAGACATCCCGCATCTATCAGTTTCTCATCAACCAACTCTGCCAGATCTCCATCCCCCCCCCCTCCCTCCTCTCCCTCCCTCCTTCCACCTGAAGGCTCCCTTCTCTTCCCGCCAACAAAAATGCCTCTCGTCATCATCCCAGCCTTCCTCCTATTGGCCCTCGCTTGCCCCGCCCTCTTGACGCCCTCATCGCCAGCAGCAGCTTCCCCTGAACTGCTGCCCCTCCCCCCCCAGACGACCGGGGGGGGTCAAAGGTCGACCAGGGACCTGCAGACGGACGGTGGGGGCCAGTCCATCAAGGTGGTGATCTCTGGGGGGGTGTGTGCGGGGGGTCAGGGGGACGCAGCATCTGGGGACTCCCCCTCCATCCAGGAGCTGGACCTGGAGCCCGGCTCTCCTCTGGTCCTGACCCACCGGATCCGCCTGGTCCCTGCGGCGGGGGGATCGTCGTGCGGGGGAGGGTGCGAGGCCCAGTTCGCGGCCCTGCGAGAGCGTCTGGAGAGGCTGGAGAGGGAGGTGTCGGCCCTAAGGGAGAAGTGTGGGGGGCCGGAGGGGGGGTGCTGCACCCCCCAGCAGAGCACAGGTATGGGAGGGAGGGGGGGGTGGAGGGAGGGAAGGGAGGGAGGAGGGAGGGGGGGGAGGAGGGAGGGGAGGGAGGGGGGTGGAGGGAGAATTAAGTAAGTAATGGAGTCTCTTCCAGAGTATTCCAGAGAAATACTTCCAGAATATTTGTGATGATTTGAGCATCAAACATGCTAACTTAGGGTCCTTTAACTTGCATTGGGTTTTGTAAAAAAGCTAAGCTAATTCCATTCCAACGAGCCCGACCTCCAATCCCTACCTCCACCAGCCTCCCCTTGATGTGTCTAACTACCTCTTCCTGTCGGCCTCCAGGCGCCGGGTGCACGGTGCGGCCTGAGGGAGGAGACCAGCAGTGTCCCAACGAGTGCAGCGACCAGGGCCGCTGTGAGGACGGCAAGTGCGTCTGCTTCCCGGGGTTCAGCGGGGCCGACTGCAGCCAGACCACCTGCCCCGACAACTGCAGCGACCGCGGGCGGTGCGTGGACGGCCGGTGTGCGTGTGACCCCGGCTTCACCGGCCCCGACTGCTCCACCAAGGCGTGTCCCGACAACTGCAGCGACAAGGGTCGGTGCGTGAACGGGAAATGCGTCTGCGACGAAGGTTTCTCCGGTCTGGACTGCGCGACGGAATCTTGCCCCGGGAACTGCAACAACAAGGGAAGGTGCGTGAACGGCAAGTGCGTGTGTAACCCTGGGTTCGCCAGTCCCGACTGCTCCGCGAGAAGTTGTCCCGATAACTGCAACAACAAAGGCCGGTGCGTGAACGGGAAGTGTGTGTGCGAGAGCGGTTTCACCGGTCCCGACTGCGCGACCAAAGCGTGTCCCGGGAACTGCAACAACAAAGGAAGGTGCGTGAACGGTCAGTGCGTGTGTAACCCCGGTTTCGCCGCCCCCGACTGTGCGACCAAAGCGTGTCCCGGTAACTGCAACAACAAAGGAAGGTGCGTGAACGGTCAGTGCGTGTGTAACCCCGGTTTCGCCGCCCCCGACTGCGCGACCAAAGCGTGTCCCGGTAACTGCAACAACAAAGGGAAGTGTGTGAACGGTAAGTGCGTGTGCGACTCCGGGCTTACGGGGCCAGACTGTTCCGCCAAGTCCTGCCCTGGCAACTGCAGCAACAAAGGGAAGTGTGTGAACGGTAAGTGCGTGTGCGACTCCGGGCTTACGGGGCCAGACTGTTCCGCCAAGTCCTGCCCTTGCAACTGCAGCAACAAGGGAAGTGTGTGGACGGCCAGTGCGTCTGCGATAGCGGCTTCGCGGGCGCGGACTGTTCCGGCAAGGCCTGTCCCAACAACTGCAACAACAAGGGGAGGTGTAGTGAACGGGAAGTGTGTGTGTGAGGTGGGCTTCGCCGGGCAGGACTGCTCCAACAAGGCCTGTCCCAACAACTGCAGCAACAAGGGGAGGTGTGTGAAGGGGAGGTGCGTTGTGTCGGCGGGGCTTCGCGGCGCCGGACTGCGCCCAGTGTGAGGCCGGGCTCACGGGAGCGGACTGCACCACAGGTGAGTCACCACAGCACAGTTCTGCTCCATTAGGAACGCTCTGGAACTGCCTTTTAATATCTACTTTTTGAGTTAGTAAGTTTCAAGTTTCAGTAATATAATATCAGAGTGTCCTGCGGGGGTATTCCATCAATGTCGCTAAAGGAAAATCCAGGCTTATTTTGATAAATCTCACAAGGCTTATTAAAAAAAAAAACTGGATTTTCCTTTAGCGATGTTGGCAAGTGCTGATTTGTGGTAAACTCTTGTATCCCAGTGTAGGATATTTACGTTAGAATTTGGTTGAAATAGATCACGGCAAAGCTTCTGAGTTACAGACAATTTATTTAAGCAAAGGTTCATACAGCTTACAGCATTCCTACTCTGGATGTCATAGAGAGGCTCTGGTCGATGGTCAACAGGAAAAAAGAGAAAGGGCCGTCTTAGCTCACACATTTTATACTTTCAATAATATGGTAATACAAGGCTCTGACACGGCACATATACAGTCCTATCACCTTACTCAGGACAGGTTAGGCTGTGAAAAGAGGGATGGGTTACAGACAGTATCCCTCAGGTCAAATGGCAGGGGGCAGGTCACAGGAAGGGAGGCCATCTTGACCATGTGTTTCTCCTAGGTCTAGGACAATGAAATGATTAGGGCAGGTCACAGGAAGCGGGGGGGCATGGGCGGAGGGGTGGAGCGGGGGCAGGTAGCCTGCCCTCCCCAGGCCTGAGCAGACCAAGGAGGCCGTCATAAAAACCCCTTCTAGGAATGTGACAATCAATAAGACAGACATCTACAGGTTCTATACACAGGTCCATGTGTGAGTGTGAAAATACACCACAAGACGCCACTGTGTTAGCCCACCGTGTTAGCCACCGTGTTAGCCACCGTGTGTATAGTTTCAAAAATATAATATCAGAGTGTCCAATCAACATCACTAAAGGATTAACCCTAACCCTTGTATTAGCACTTTGACACAAGACAACAGCTGTTAGCTGAAAAACATCTGGGAAATATTAATAGGGATTTTCGGCTTGAACCGGAGGCTCGGAGTTCAACCAACGACCTTCTGACAGCAGCCTCCAGAGCCCTGTACAGGCCGTTAGGTTAGGTCAGAGCCCTGTACAGGCCGTTAGGTCGTTAATGCTTTTCCAAAAGCCGACTAACGAGCCTAGGCAACAACAACGTTACACACAACAACGTTTGCACCATTAACCAGCAGGTGCCAGCGATTCAAAATAAATGTATGTCTCCGGTGACATCATCATGCACACTGTAAATCATCATCATTTCACATCATCATCATCATCATTTCAGCAAACACAGGGGAAACAACACACACACACACACACACACACACACACACACACACACACACACACACACACAGGGGAAACAGAGAAGGGAGTTGTTGGCTTGGTTGAGTAGGACTGAACTTCTCCCACCCCCCACCTGTGTCCCCCCCCCACCCTCCTGTCTGTCCCCCCCACCCCCCTCCTCTGTCTCCAGCCATGTCTGGAGTATCTCAGCTCACCACCATGGAGGTCACAGAGTCCTCTGCTACTCTCTTCTGGACCCCCCACCTGTCCAGTACGACACCTACCACGTCACCTTCACCAGCCAGGTATGTCACACACACTGGGGAGGCTGGGGGAGGTAGAACACCTGGGGAGGCTGGGGGAGGTAGAACACCAGGGGAGGCTGGGGAGGTAGAACACCAGGGGAGGTTGGGGGAGGTAGAACACCAGGGGAGGCTGGGGGAGGTAGAACACCAGGGGAGGCTGGGGGAGGTAGAACACCAGGGGCGGCTGGTGGAGGTAGAACACCAGGGGAGGCTGGGGGAGGTAGAAAACCAGGGGGAGGCTGGGGGAGGTAGAACACCAGGGGAGGCTTGGGGGGAGGTAGAACACCTGGGGAGGCTGGGGGAGGTAGAACACCAGGGGAGGCTGGGGGAGGTAGAAATCAGAGGATGGGGTTTGTTGTAATCCATGCAACGGAATCAAACGTGTGTTTTGATAGTGGTTGATACCGTTCCATGTATTACAATGAGCCCCGTC
>NC_137690.1:71603504-71616004 GCF_963989245.1 Nansenia antarctica
AGAGGAGAGAGAGAGAGAGAGAGAGAGAGAGAGAGAGAGAGAGGGAAAGAGAGAGAGAGAGAGAAAGAGAGAGAGAGGGGGAAAGAGGGGGGGAAAGAGGGGAGGGAAGAGAGAGGGAGAGAGAGAGAGTGGGAGAGAGAGAGGGGGGAAGAGAGAGAGAGAGAAAGGGAGGGAGAGAGAGAGAGATACAGAGAGAGAGGGAGAGAGAGAGAGAGAGGGAGAGAGAGAGACAGTGAGAGAGAGAGAGAGAGGGAGAGAGAGGGAGAGAGAGAGACAGTGAGAGAGAGAGAGGGAGAGAGAGGGAGAGAGAGAGAGAGAGACAGAGACAGAGAGAGAGAGAGAGACAGAGACAGAGAGAGAGACAGAGACAGAGAGACATAGAGAGAGAGAGAGAGAGAGAGAGAGAGAGAGAGAGACAGAGAGAGAGAGGGGAAGTGATCAGGTTAGTCAGAGAGAGGTTTGCCCACAACATCAGCAGCAGGAGCATTCAAAGAGTCACTGCAAAACAAACAAACACAGCAACACACAGGCACGCCACCGAGGAGAAAAGGAACATCTAATAATCTTGATATTTCCATCTGCCTAAGCACTAAGATATTGGCGGGTGTGAGAAATATGGAGGTTGAAAGTTCCTTTCAAGGGAAATACTTGGATACTTGGAGAGCAGAACATGGGAGAGAGGAAGTGATCACAGGAACAGTTAGGGGGGAGGCAGGCACAGTGGGAGATAGAGAGGGAAGGGAGGGAGGGGGGGGAGGGAGGGAGGGGGGAAAGATGCAGATGTTGGATGCTTGTTGCTAAGGAAGTGTAAACACAGCTACAAACACGCCCGTGGCCAGAGGGATGACATCACCGGCCAGCAGCTGTGACACACGGAGAGAGAGAGAGAGAGAGAGAGAGAGAGAGAGAGAGAGAGAGAGAGAGAGACACGACAGAGAGGGAGAAACAGACTCATCTCACACGTTTACAGATAGGCTCACAGTCAACAGGACACCACAGCAGAGGAGGGGGGGGTGGGGTGGGGGGGAGGCTGGGGGGAGGTAGAAATCGGAGGTCGGGGCTCGTTGTGAGGAATGTTGAGAGGGAGGGAGGGAGGGAGGTACACCCGTGGGACGTCAAAAAAAGCACCGAGTTCAGAGACCGTGTCTGGTCACCACCGAGTCTCCAGAGAAGCAAGGTCAAAGGTCAAAAGAGCGTTGCCTAATATAGAAATAGAATGCAACGATAAGCCATTAAAGCAAAGGTTTGAAGAAAAAGAAAAAAGTGACTGAATTCGTGACTCCACCCGAATGAAGGAAGCCCGGGGATGTGACGGTGTCGTCTCCAAACATGAGCTCAGCGCAGACCGAGGGGACCACCCCGGAGGAGGAGGGGGGGGAGGGGGGGGGAGACGCCTGCTCATCATCTGCAGCACGATATTTATAAAACTCCTAATGTACGAGCTCACAGATTCACGACGCCCACGTCAGTTCACAACAGCGGACATCGATTGCCTTCAAAAACATTTTGTCCTTTTGACTGCTTTCAGATAATAGGATAGCAGTAATATGAATATATAATTAATATTAGATTACAAATTAATAAGTGTAAAAAGAAAAGGCAGCGAGGGTTATTGTACTAATGCTGTAAACACAGGTGTCTGACTCTGACCCTAACCCTAACCCCTAACCTTGACCCTAACCCTAACGCTGACCCTAACCTTGACCCTGACCCCTAACTCTGACCCTAACCTTGACCCTAACCCTAACCTTGACCTTAACCCTGACCCCAACCTTGACCCCAACCCAAGGCTCTGGAAACACAAGCTTTCTTTATTTTTTTTTTGGGGGGGGGGGGTGCAATCCCACTCATATTTTTCATAGAGAGTGAAGATAGACAGGAAAGTAAGGAGAGAGAGAGGACATGTCAGCAGGGTATGGCCCGGATTCGGACCCAATGCCGACATATATGTGTGCACTGTAGACCGCGGTGCTGGACCACTGGGCCACCCCAGGCCATGGTACTAGACCACTGGACCACCCCAGGCCATGGTGCTAGACCACTGGACCACCCCAGGCCATGGTACTAGACCACTGGATTACCCCAGGCCATGGTGCTAGACAACTGGACCACCCCAGGCCATGGTGCTAGACCACTGGACCACCCCAGGCCATGGTGCTAGACCACTGGACCACCCCAGGCCATGGTGCTAGACCACTGGACCACCCCAGACCATGGTACTAGACCACTGGACCACCCCAGGCCATGGTGCTAGACCACTGGACCACCCCAGGCCATGGTGCTAGACCACTGGACCACCCCAGGCCATGGTACTAGACCACTGGACCACCCCAGGCCATGGTACTAGACCACTGGACCACCCCAGGCCATGGTGCTAGACAACTGGACCACCCCAGGCCATGGTACTGATACTAGACTACTGGACCACCTCAGGCCATGATGCTGGACCACTGGACCACCCCAGGCCATGGTGCTAGACCACTGGACCACCCCAGGCCATGGTGCTGGACCACTGGACCACCCCAGGCCATGGTGCTGGACCACTGGACCACCCCAGGCCATGGTACTAGACCACTGGACCACCCCAGGCCATGGTGCTAGACAACTGGACCACCCCAGGCCATTGTGCTAGACAACTGGACCACCCCAGGCCATGGTACTGATACTAGACTACTGGACCACCTCAGGCCATGGTGCTGGACCACTGGACCACCCCAGGCCATGGTGCTGGACCACTGGACCACCCCAGGCGACAAGCTTTTTTTCTTGCCAGGACATCTTGAGAGGGGTTGTTCCTTCCCACCACCACTCTCTGCTTTCCCACGCTGAGACCGAGCCATCGTACACGTCTCTGTGGTGACGACAGCACCGGTTAGGGCCCTCGTAAAAGAGCCTTTGGCCTCAGCGGGCCTCTCTGCTAGAACAAAGACTCAATAAAAACTAGAAAGCCAGACGATCTGAATTCGGTTCTGAACCCAGACTTGTTGTGAGAGTCTCATCTTCTAAAGCTTTCCCCTGGTGGCCTACATGTATTGTGGCGTACAAATGTCGCTTTGGATGAAAGTGTCTGCTAGGAGCAGGCTGGGGAGGCAGCCTAGAGGTCAGAGAGGCTGGCTAGCAATCGGAAGGTCTCTGGTTCGATCTCCGCCTCAGGAGGGAGTTGCATGTGTCCTTTAGAAAGGCACTTAACCCCTAATTACTCCTGGGGCGCCGACTATGGCTGAGCCTGTGCCTAGAGCAAAAAGAATACCACATTCCACAACAACTGACTGACAAGTTGATTGCATGGCAATAAACTAATTTGTTATTGTATTATTAAACATTAGCCAACAGCCATGGGTGTAGTCATTTGACAAAACGTCTGAATATGTTATTTGTTATGTCTTTGCACTCGATTCAATTTCAGGACCCTCCTTTCATGACTTTTCCTAGATATGTGCGTTCTACCACCCAGTATCCTTACATTTTCTAAATCACATCAGGATAAGCTAGTATAAAGCTATTTTGCTTACGTTTCTCTGTGTAGGAGACAGGCTAATTTACAAGGTGGCCAACTAGTGGTCGTTGTGTGTAAGTAGCAGCTTCCCATTGTGAAGACTCTGGTCATTTGACCCCCGAGGCGGCTCTTATAGTAGGTAAAATATAGACACGGCTGTTCTAGTGTTAACTGTCACTTAGATTCAACTGTCACTTTCAAATTTGAAAGTAAAACATTTCTGAATATTATTATTTTTTGAGAGAGGGGGGAATTCAAGCACGTTCAATGACCCATGTCTATTTTCAAAAACATTTAAGAGCTTGATTTCTTTTTCTCAAATTCACAAACTTTCAAGGATTTCAAGGACCCGTGGGAACCCTGTCTAGAGTTAAATGTCAGTGTTGTTCTGGTGTTAACTGTCAGTGTTGTTCTGGTGTTAACTGTCAGTGTGGTCCTCCGTCCCTCACAGAAGGAGGGGGACCAGCAGATCACGGCCCAGGTGAGCGGCAGCCTGACGTCCTACACCCAGACGGGCCTGGCCGCGGGGCAGGAGTACACCGTGGTGGTGAGGGGGGAGGCGCAGGGCAGGCCGGGGGCCGAGACCACCGCAGAGCTCACCACCCGTGAGTCAGAACCACAGAACCACACACTCAGAACACCAGGGGAGGCTGGGGGAGGTAGAACACCAGGGGAGGCTGGGGTAGGTAGAACACCAGGGGGAGGCTGGGGGGGAGGTAGAACACCAGGGGAGGCTGGTGGAGGTAGAACACCAGGGGAGGTTGGTGGAGGTAGAACACCAGGGGAGGCTGGGGGAGGTAGAACACCAGGGGAGGCTGGTGGAGGTAGAACACCAGGGGAGGCTGGGGGGAGGGCCTCCCCCCCTACTACAGCCCTTGTTTATCAATGACACCCCCCTCCTCCCTTCCATCCAGTCATCTCCGGCCCCACAAACCTCCGCGTCGTCAAGACGACCACCACCACGGCCGTCGTCCAATGGCAGCAGCCGCAGGGGGAGGTCGACCGGTATCGCCTGACGGTCTCTCTGGAGGGGGGGGCGGGGGGGGGCCGTGAAGGAGCTGACCCTCCCCGCGGGGAGCGACTCGGCCCACATCGACGACCTGGAGGCCGGGCGTCTGTATGACATCACCCTGGTGGCCGAGACAGGAAGCAGCAGCAGCAAGCCAGCCACGGTGCAGGCCACTCCTGGTGAGTCTTTTATATAAGCTGGCTCAGGAAACACAAGCTTTTCTTAGAATGACCCTAATCCTAACTCTGACCCTAACCTTGACCCTAACCTTGACCCCAACCCTGACCCCAACCAACCCAGGGCTCAGGAAACACAAGCTTTTCTTAGAATGACCCTAATCCTAACTCTGACCCTAACCTTGACCCCAACCCTGACCCCAACCAACCCAGGGCTCAGAAAACACGAGCTTTTCTTCGTTTTTGTCCTTACATTTTCTAAACCACATCAGGATAATAAGCTAGTATAAAGCTATTTTGCTAGTTTTTCTGTGTAGGAGGCAGGCTAATTTACAAGACGGCCAACTAGTGGTCGTTGTGTGTAAGTAGCAGCTTTCCGTTGTAAAGACTCTGGTCATTTGACTCCCGAGGCGGCTCTTATAGTAGGTAACATAGACACGGCTGTTCTAGTGTTAACTGTCACTTAGATCCAACTGTCACTTTCAAATTTGAAATAAGATTTGACAGTTGGTGATGCCACAGTCCAAGCCACTCCTGGTGAGTTTTTTATATAAGCTGGAAGAGCGCCACTTGGTGTACACTTGACTGTATTGCATCTTGAAAACAATAATTGTTTTTCAAAATGGCATATTTTAAGTAACACAGTAACACATCAAAATAAGTAGCAGGAGTGGACCTGGATGGAGGCGAAGGCGGGACAAGGATTTTCCAGGAGAGAGAGAGAGAGAGAGAGAGAGAGAGAGAGAGAGAGAGAGAGAGAGAGAGAGAGAGAGAGAGAGAGAGAGAGAGAGAGAGAGAGGCACAAGTTCTGTTCAGAGTGAGACAGAATAGTTATTGATTACTCAGAGACACACACACACACACACAGAGGTAGAGAGAGAGACACACACACACACACACACACACACACACACACACACACACACACACACACACACACACACACACACACACACACACAGAGGTAGAGAGAGAGACACACACACACATACACACACACACACACACACACACACACACACACACACACACAGGGAGAGAGAGAAATAAAAATCACCATGTGATCATTATATTAGTAATGAAGTTAAGAGAGAGAACTCCCTTCAACAAACTACATTCTCTGGCAATGTCTCTCAGCCTGCGCCCTGCTATCTACTTCACGCTTTAATACGTCTTTTTTTGCAGAAGGAAGTTAACGATTTCCTTTTCCAAGCGATCAGGGAGGGAAATGTGAAAACATATTTTGCTTGGGTGATTAATTTCAGGGCGATACATATTTAATGGTTTTACATTAAACGAGTACCCCGCCCTCGTTATAAAGTGTGATAAGCTCCCCGCAGCTAAGGAGCGTAGGTGAGACCAGCGTGCTGCTGGGAAGTGTTATACAGCTTAGTCAAGTCCAGCCAAACCAAGGTTTATTGGTCATATTCACAGAGTACAGATTGTAAACGTACAATGAAAGGCTTTCTTTCTTTCTTTCTTTGCTAGATACGCATTGTGACTTTAAGACATTGAAAGACATTTTTTAATAGCTAAATTAATGATTTGATTATAACACTGTATGAAAACCTACCTGGAGCTATTCCCAAAACATTTATTTTCTTTCTTTCACTGTGGTAATTCATGCTCTCTTTCCTAACAGTAGCACACACTGAACTCACAACATTGAATATTTCAGCGACTGCTCGATCAAAGACTTTTATTTTGACCAACTGTATAACATATAATCATCTTTCCACTTTTCCCTGCAGGTTTGGACGAACGAATGGCCCTATAATTTATTGCACGAATGTCAATGCAGGTGCTGTTGGAAAACCAGCCACATTTAAAAAGTGTTTTTAAAAAATAACACTTGTGATTTTCTTATGTCTTAGGATCTAACAGCGCTTCTTCCCTCCCCATAGTTGGACCAAAATGAAACTTTTTTTTGATTACCAAAACGCTCGCTCCATGCCTTTAGGGAATGCCACAAAGACAATACCCAGGGTGACCATGGCAACTGTAAACATGCAGGTAGCACCGGTACGGGACATCCACGAGACGCTTCCCTCCAGCGATGCCAAACCTGAGAAGACCGCCTTCTACGAGACGACCCACGGAGGAGAACAGGAGCGGAGGACGGACAGGAGAGGACAAGGTTACGTCCCAACCAGAGGGACCGATGGGGCGTCTATAATAGTCAGCACGAGACCCCTGGCCGGCACCAAGGAAGGGACTGATGGGACATCTGTAATAGCCAGCACGAGACCTCTGCCCAACACCAAGGAAGGGGCTGATGGGACATCTGTAATAGCCAGCACGAGACCCCTGCCCGTCATGAAGGAAGGGGCAGCATCTAAACCGGTTGTTAAAGGTAAAACAACCTTACCCAGAAAACCATACACTGCAGGCCGTTTTAACAGTACCAGGTTTGGTCCGGGTTGGAGGAAGGTGGGGGGTCAGGGTCCTCTGAAGAGGCCTGGGAGTAGACTCCCGTCGGAGGGGGGGGCGAAGGAGAAGGAGAAGGCACCCCCCCTCAGGGAAGACTCTAAACCTGGAGCCCCCGTGTCGGCAGGGGGTACACCGGCCGTAACCGTGGGAGACGTTCACCTGGAGGGTCCTGAGGGGAAACAGAACGCCGCTCAGACAACAACGATAAACCCGGATGGAACACGTCCTGAAACGGTCACCCAAAGTCCCGGGTCTCAGACGACGACGACGACAGCGGCTGCTGCGGACCTTCCGGAAAAGGACACAGAGTCTGAAGGGAAAGGGACAGAGCCTAAGGCAGACGGTCCGGAGAAGAAACCCACCTCAGGTAAAAACACTGCTGCTTCTAAACCGTACGGGAGGAATAAATCTGTCAAGAAGGTTCAAGTGATACACAGGAGGATCAACGGGACCCATACAGGCAGGTTCATCGGGGGAAGGGGGAACGTCACGTTAGTGAAGGTTAAACCAACACCGAGTCACGTGAAAGAGACTCGGGACAAAACAGGACATCCGACAAAGACCGCGACCCCTGAGGGCCGTCCGATAGTTCCCACACAGAGCAGTGAAGAGGATGACATCACTCCTCCACGAGCATCGCAAAGTCCTGAACATCAACCGCCGCCTTCTTCTCATCCACCGGTGTCCCCTACCTCCCGTCCACGACCGTCTTCAGCTGAGACGAAACAAGACGAGTCGGAGGCCGGAACGCCGGGTCAACCGATGACGGACTTGCACGCAAAGGCTTTGTCCGTTCCCGCTTCACGACCCTCAGAGATCACTCCAGATTCGTCTTCGCCCACCTCAGAGGAATCAGACTTGGGTGAAGATATTGACGCAGTAGAGGAGCAGGATGTAAGCAGAGATAGAGACAGATCAACAGGGGAACCCGAAACCCAAAACAAGGCAAAACCTGGTGTCACTCCGCCCATTCGCCGCACGCCTCCTAAAGGCACCTATCCACGACGCCCGTACCCAAACATGGGACCGTTTCAAAACAGGACGCGTCTAAACCTGACGCCACCTCAGGATCCATCGAGAGGTCCCTTAAGCAGACCTCTTCCTCCTCGAAAGACAAACGGGGACAACAGCACAATCGTCGGGGTCCAAACCAGTCAACCAGGGGAGCAGGGGACCAACCTGACCAACACAAACAAGATTCAAAAACAGGTAACCTTGACAACGACAGCCAAGCGAGTGAGACTGCCGAATCAAGAGGCAGCGCACACCAGAAAGATGTATCAGAAATCGATATTACTGGAGAAACAGGACAGCCTCTGAACTCAGAACGTACAGTAACCTCACAGGGAAGCATTAGTTGTTTGGGGGAGCGCCACAGGGGACATTCATAGTACCGCTATTGTTTTATAACCCCAGAGAGAGCATGGTGCTGTGGTAGCCATGAGCGAGAGAAGGAGGAAGACGAGGGTGAGGCAGAGGAGGATAAGTGAGGAAGAGGGGGGAGGGGCCAGAAACTGAGGAGAAAAGTCAAATGGTGGTGAGCATGAGTGAGTCAAGGTAAGGGCGGGAGGTAACATGATTCAATAAGTAAATAACACCGCCAAATAGAAACATAAATGATGGTTTAGTGCCTAATCCGCACAGTCACTGTGGACGTTTTAGCAGAGTCTTACACTCTCAAGTAATTTCCAAAGCCGCCGCTCCAGTATTTTATTCAGAGTGGCTTCTCCGCGACACTGCCAACACATTATCCAACGCCTTTCCTGGGTCACCTTGCTCCTTCCCACTCCAGGACCTCCATCCACAGAACAACCATTCCCTGACCCTCTTGGGGAAGGGTCCTGGAAGACCCTCCAAAACGTACAGCTTCATCATCGGCTCAGGTACAGGGCAATAACAGTCCTTTTCCAACTACAAGACCTCATTGTGAGATGGTGTTGAGGCATCATCTCTATTCTTATATAACTTGTCCCAAGTTATATTCAAAACACCCACCCATAGTATATCTGATATATTTAGTCTATATGTGACACATTCCAATGCTTAGGTCCTCCATGTCGGGATCCGATGTAATCCGATGATCGTACTTTTCTTTCGAAAAGTGTGAATACATTTCCGCGTTGTTGAAAATCCATGACACATCGCTAGTCAACTAACACAGCTTGTTTTGTGAGCCTGATAACATTGCGTTGCAGTATTTTGGCTGTGACTAGCAAGTTTGTGTTGTGATTCTCAACAACGTTGAAACGTCGTTCCGTGGTTTCAAAAGAAAAGTCTGAACATTTTGATTGGTTGCCGACATGCGGACCAAATGATCAGACTATGTCACGTATATTCTCATCTTAAACATCTTAATTAAGCTACTGCCTACACACACACACACACACACACACACACACACACACACACACACACATACTCAGATCCTGAGGACACCAATGGGGTTCACATGCACAGCTGCTTGGTCCATACCAATGTCAAGACTTGTCTTACTCTTTGTTTACCATAAAACTGTTTTTAATCTTCACATCATCTGCTTATTGACATTGTGAGCTGTGTTTCTTCCTTCTGAGTTGATTTGATGTTTTATGTATTTAACAAAACAAGGGACTTTTAATTAAAGCAAATGACAAGAGTCCAATGCTTTAATTAAGACATTTGCAATGAGCAAAGTGATCAAGTAGCTCAGCTGTGCTACGTGGTTGTATTCCACCTAACCCTTGTTGTGTTCATGCTGTGCAGAGCCGGGATGTGTGAGTGTTCATACTGGATGTGCATTGTAAAAGACAAGAAAAACACGAATAAAAACATAATTGTAAAATAAATAAAAACATAACGAGGAGGAAGAAGAAATAGATCCAAAAAACGTGCTGTTTTGAACTGGGCGTCTGCTGACTGGCAAAATGATTTCCGATGTGTTCCAGTCAAGTAATTAGAGGATGGTACTTCATACTATGAGGTCATCCACATCTGGATCACAATCCATATTTCAGCATGTGTAGCAGTAGAGGCTGGTGGAGGCAGAAATCCTAGTGGAAACCCTAGACACTATAGTGTGCCGCCCTTGTGTAAGGCACTTAGCCCTCAGTTACTCCAGGGGGACTGTCCCTGTAATCTGGAATTGTAATTTGGATTAAAAGCATCTGCTAAAATGACAAATTCTTCTAAATTCTAAATCCTCATTCGATGCATCACAACGTGCCCCATCCTCCAATCCCTACCTCCACCAGCCTCCCCTACAGTGCAGAAGGTTTTGAATAATAAATAAATCCCTCCACACAAAACAACTTAAATCACATGCCCTCCCGGTCCAAAGCCGAAGGACTCATCCTCCTCCTTTAAACACGTCCAGTATGTCAACACAAACACATCCACGTGTGAAGCGCACTCACTGAAAGTCATGGATATTAACACACCATTCCTGTGGTAATCATGGGGCAGTCTAAAGACATCATTCACCCTCCACCATCACACTGCTGGTCTGATCCTCTTCCACCAATCAGGGTAAGCCTTCAGCCTGCCATCTTCACTGACTCCCTTCACCCCTTTACTCATCCCTAAAACCCCAGGGAAAGACCATGGTTGGCCGCCCCCAATGGTCTTTCCTGATCTGACAAACTGTGAAATGTACAGATTTTAATCTAATGAGTCTGTCTTTCTTTATTTTCTTTCTTTGTTTTAAGAAATTCTATGGGGAGAATTTGTTAACGGTTATTAGTTTTGTATTTTCAGACGACGGCGGTGGCTTATGTTATTTGGAATAATTACGTGAGAAAGTGCTCACTCAAGATTGAAAATCTGTCGCCTAACATTTCTTCTTTCTTTCTTTAAAAAAAAAAACAAGAAAACAACAACCTTCCACTTGCTTTTACTTTCTTATTCTCGTGTTAGAGAATATCGGGCTGAACGTTCGTTCATCCTTCAACTCTTTACATAAATCAACCAGACTTTTCTCCTCTTCTCTGTCCAAAGTTCTTCTTTGCAGGACACAAAGACAACATTAATATCTCACCATCTTCCCCCCTCCTGCGTCCCAGGACCCAACATCTGCATTTAACAACAGTGACATCATCTGTCTGTCTTAGTATATATACTGTCGTGTGTATACTGTATATATGATTGGACTGTACATATATACACATACTCAACGGATCACTATTAATAATAATAACAGCAGCGTGGGTAGATAAAGAGAGAGGTATGGGTGATCTTTAGATCTTTAGGTGTACGTCGAACCGTCTGACGTTTGTCTTCTGTGCACTACTGTATGACCTCTCCTCTTTCCTCTCCTCTCTTTCCTCCCCCTTTCTCCTGGTCTTCAAACCTGTATTGTGTCCATCCACACCTCTCATCTTTTTCACCGTTTTGTCTTTTAAAAACGATTTTTCTTTCTGTTTCTCTCTCTCTTTTTGTTTCCTTCTCGTCCTGTGTTTCTCCCACCCCCCCTCCTCTTCCCCTCTGTCTTTACTTTTTAAATTGTTTATTTTTATTTCGTTCACGCTTCTCGTTCCTTCCCAGGTCCTGAGCCTCCCTCTGACCTGCTGTTCAGTGATGTCACAGAGAACTCCTTCTCCGTGTCCTGGACCAGGCCCAAGAGCAGAGTCAGCGGCTTCAAGGTCACATACTCTCACACAGAGGAGGGTAAGGTCACATACTTTCACACGGAGGACGATAAAGGCCTTGTCATGCCAAATAGTGTCCGCCTGCCAGAATGTGTCCGGGCGACGTCATCGCCGCGGCTAGCATTCCAGACATTCCTCAGTAAACTCTACCGAGCTAGCTAGCTAGTTAGCTCGTTATGATTGGAAACGAAGTAGTATTATGTTATGTATATATACAGTATATATATATATATATATATATATATCACTACTTTGGCTGATGTGATGTGGGTTTGTTTGCTACCTCAGTTGACTAGACAACTCAGTGACATTAGCTTAGCGAATCACGTGTGAAATTAGCATGCTACCAGGTGTTTTAATATAAAATGGCCATGCCAAAATAAAAGCTATAGCTGACTACTGAGTCCGCATCAACCTAATGCTATTAAAGTGCAAGACGATTACATTTGTCTTCCAATTTAAGATACACATTAATCTGTATAATGGAAAAACAACGAACGGTAGAGTTTACTCAGGAATGTCCGGAATGCTAGCGTCGGCATTGCAACAGTGTTTGAAAGATCTGATTAAGACATCCGGACACATTCTGGCAGGCGGACACTATTTGGCATGACAAGGCCTTACTTCACTTCATTACTGTACACAGATGGTCTGTACAAAGAGCTTAAAAAAAGACTGAAAACCCCCAATGTGTTCTCCCAGTTGTGGGGGGGGGGTGCACGTGTGTAGTAAGTGAGACATCCCTGAAGTCACCGTCTCCTGTGGTA
>NC_137690.1:71623504-71633504 GCF_963989245.1 Nansenia antarctica
TCTCTCTCTGTCTCTCTGTGTCTCTCTCTCTGTGTGTCTCTGTGTGTCTCAGGGTGTGTCCCTGTGTCTCTCTCTGTGTCTCTGTGTGTCTCAGGGTGTGATGTATGTCTCTCTGTGTCTCAGGGTGTGTCTCTCTGTGTCTCAGGGTGTGATATGTTGTCTCTCTGTGTCTCAGGGTGTGATATGTTGTCTCTCTGTGTCTCAGGGTGTGTCTCTGTGTGTCTCTGTGTCTCAGGGTGTGATGTGTTGTCTCTCTGTGTGTCAGGGTGTGATGTGTTGTCTCTGTGTCTCAGGGTGTGATGTGTTGTCTCTGTGTCTCAGGGTGTGATATGTTGTCTCTGTGTCTCAGGGTGTGATGTGTCTCTCTGTGTCTCAGGGTGTGATGTGTTGTCTCTGTGTCTCAGGGTGTGATATGTTGTCTCTGTGTGTCTCAGGGTGTGATATGTTGTCTCTGTGTCTCAGGGTGTGATCTGTTGTCTCTGTGTCTCAGGGTGTGATGTGTTGTCTGTCTCTGTGTCTCAGGGTGTGATATGTTGTCTCTGTGTGTCTCAGGGTGTGATATGTTGTCTCTCTGTGTCTCAGGGTGTGATGTGTTGTCTCTGTGTCTCAGGGTGTGATATGTTGTCTCTCTGTGTCTCAGGGTGTGATATGTGTCTCTCTGTGTCTCAGGGTGTGATATGTTGTCTGTGTGTCTCAGGGTGTGATATGTTGTCTCTCTGTGTCTCAGGGTGTGATGTGTTGTCTCTGTGTGTCTCGGGGTGTGATGTGTTGTCTCTCTGTGTCTCAGGGTGTGATGTGTTGTCTCTGTGTGTCTCAGGGGGTGATGTGTTGTCTCTGTGTGTCTCAGGGGGTGATGTGTTGTCTCTCTGTGTCTCAGGGTGTGATGTATGTTGTCTCTCTGTGTCTCAGGGTGTGATATGTGTCTCTGT
The DNA here is from genome assembly GCF_963989245.1 of Nansenia antarctica. Lineage (NCBI taxonomy): Eukaryota > Metazoa > Chordata > Actinopteri > Argentiniformes > Microstomatidae > Nansenia > Nansenia antarctica. The sequence goes on from NC_137690.1 coordinate 71,624,434, forward strand.
GTGTCTCAGGGTGTGATGTGTTGTCTCTGTGTCTCAGGGTGTGATGTGTCTCTCTCTGTGTCTCAGGGTGTGATGTGTGTCTCTCTGTGTGTCTCAGGGTGTGATGTGTTGTCTCTCTGTGTCTCAGGGTGTGATGTGTTGTCTCTGTGTGTCTCAGGGTGTGATATGTTGTCTCTCTGTGTCTCAGGGTGTGATGTGTTGTCTCTGTGTCTCAGGGTGTGTCTCTCTGTGTCTCAGGGTGTGATGTGTTGTCTCTGTGTCTCAGGGTGTGATGTGTTGTGTCTCTGTGTCTCAGGGTGTGATATGTTGTCTCTGTGTGTCTCAGGGTGTGATATGTTGTCTCTGTGTGTCTCAGGGTGTGATGTGTTGTCTCTCTGTGTCTCAGGGTGTGATGTGTTGTCTCTCTGTGTCTCAGGGTGTGATATGTTGTCTCTGTGTGTCTCAGGGTGTGATATGTTGTCTCTGTGTGTCTCAGGGTGTGATGTGTTGTCTCTGTGTGTCTCAGGGTGTGATATGTTGTCTCTGTGTCTCAGGGTGTGATGTGTTGTCTCTGTCTCAGGGTGTGATGTGTTGTCTCTGTGTCTCAGGGTGTGATGTGTTGTCTCTGTGTCTCTCTGTGTGTCTCAGGGTGTGATGTGTTGTCTCTCTGTGTCTCAGGGTGTGATGTGTTGTCTCTGTGTCTCAGGGTGTGATGTGTTGTCTCTGTGTCTCTCTGTGTGTCTCAGGGTGTGATGTGTTGTCTCTGTGTCTCAGGGTGTGTCTCTGTGTGTCTCTCTGTGTCTCAGGGTGTGATGTGTTGTCTCTGTGTCTCAGGGTGTGATGTGTTGTCTCTGTGTCTCTCTGTGTGTCTCAGGGTGTGATATGTTGTCTCTGTGTCTCAGGGTGTGATCTGTTGTCTCTGTGTGTCTCAGGGTGTGATGTGTTGTCTCTCTGTGTCTCAGGGTGTGATGTGTCTCTCTGTGTCTCAGGGTGTGATGTGTTGTCTCTGTGTCTCAGGGTGTGATATGTGTCTCTGTGTCTCAGGGTGTGTCTCTCTGTGTCTCAGGGTGTGATGTGTCTCTCTCTGTGTCTCAGGGTGTGATGTGTGTCTCTCTGTGTCTCAGGGTGTGATGTGTCTCTCTCTGTGTCTCAGGGTGTGATGTGTTGTCTCTCTGTGTCTCAGGGTGTGATATGTGTCTCTGTGTCTCAGGGTGTGTCTCTCTGTGTCTCAGGGTGTGATGTGTCTCTCTCTGTGTCTCAGGGTGTGATGTGTGTCTCTCTGTGTCTCAGGGTGTGATGTGTCTCTCTGTGTGTCTCAGGGTGTGATGTGTTGTCTCTGTGTCTCAGGGTGTGTCTCTGTGTGTCTCTCTGTGTGTCTCAGGGTGTGATATGTTGTCTCTCTGTGTCTCAGGGTGTGATGTGTTGTCTCTCTGTGTCTCAGGGTGTGATCTGGACGGCCTGGAAAGGCAAGGACTACTCCATCTCCTTCACTGAGATGAAGTTCAGGCCAACGTCCTTCAACCCCACGGCCCAGAGATAAGGAGGGAGGAGAGGGAAGAGGAGAGAGGAGAGGAGAGAGGAGAGGAGGGAGGAGAGGAGGGAGGAGAGGAGGGAGGAGAGGAGGGAGGAGAGGAGGGAGGAGAGGAGAGAGATAAGGAGGGAAGAGGAGAGAGGAGAGGAGAGAGATAAGGAGGGAAGAGAGGGAAGAGGAGGGAAGAGGAGGGAGGAGAGGAGGGAGGAGAGGAGAGAGATAAGGAGGGAAGAGGAGGGAGGAGAGGAGGGAGGAGAGGAGGGAAGAGGAGGGAGGAGGAGGGAGGAGAGGAGGGAGGAGGAGGGAGGAGAGGAGGGAGGAGGAGGGAGGAGAGGAGGGAGATAAGGAGGGAAGAGGAGGGAGGAGGAGGGAGGAGAGGAGGGAGGAGAGGAGGGAAGAGGAAAGAGATGAGGAGGGAGCGAGAGAGAGAGAGAGGCACTCTGTATGAACACACACACACACACTCTCTCTCTCTCTCACACACACACACACACACACTCACACACACACTCACTCTCTCTCTCATACAGGCACACACACACACACACACTCTCTCTCTCTCTCTCTAATACAGGCACACACACACACACACACACACACACACACACACACACACACACAGTATGTACACTTATTAGCCAGTTTGAACATCTTTGCCGATGCCTTGCCCTCATTCCAAACTAAAGCAAGACTTCTTTTTCCAAATGTATAGAGGATAGTTATCAGTATGTTAACGTTGTACAGTTTATATAGATTTCTTTGCGATTCCCTTTTTTTACTTTAAGCATTGTGGCAACTCTCAGATCAGCTGTAAACATATACACACCTGTGCAAAAGCATTTACCCCCCCTCCACCCCCGACCCTGACAATGTTGTTACCTCAGATTAAAAAAAACTTAAATTGGGATTCCCCCCCCCCCCCCCCCACTGAAAAAGTGAACTCAAAGTGAAAGAAACCTAAAAATAAATCTCAATAAGTTATTGATTTTTAAAAAAGAGACAATTTGTGTGAAAGGGGTAACAACATTTGAAAGGGGGGGGGTGTAGGGGGGGCGCAGGGGGCTGGGTGCACTGTCCTATCACTACTACAGTACAACTATGACATGAGCAGGTGAATAGTAATGGTGACTTCTGTTTGACTTCTGTTTGATTTTGACTTTGTATTTGAATTATCGAGTTCTTTTTTTTTTTTTTTTTGTGTATTCATTTGTTGTACATCCTTGTATTTTTCTGTTGCCCATGTTAGGCTACAATAATAAAAATCATGGTGAAATCTTCATCTGTTCTGTTCTGCTCTGGTATTGTTAGGGGTTTCTTAGTGCTATACAAATAAAGGTTATTATTATTATTATAGTTCATCGTCAGTGTTTAAGAAACAGGAGAGAGAGAGAGAGAGAGAGAGAGAGAGAGAGAGAGAGAGAGAGAGAGAGAGAGAGAGAGAGAGAGAGAGAGAGAGACTTGGCAGTAGAAAGAGAGAGAGAGAGAGACTTGGCACACTGCGCCACATATCAAAAATAAGAGCAAATCTTTCCCAAATTACAAATAACTACAATGATTTTGACACAAAGGGTAAACATCAAAAATGCTTGAAGGTGAAACCAGGCCGACACCTGATCCACCCACACCACATGAGAACCTGACAGCAGACGCTCCTGATCCGCCTATGACAACGGGTGCGTTCGGAAACACGCTCCGGAAATCTGATCAGCACTCATGGAATTTCTCTTGTCCAATCGAATTACTTGGTCCCTTTATGACGTCGAACCCAGTGTGCGCTCCCGCGCTCTCAGAGCGAATTTACGAACGCGGCCAATAATGTCAAACGTAATGTAAAAAGCCTTCAAATGAAAGTGAAAGGTAACGTTTCTAAAACGCTGACACACACCCAGCCAGCACCGTTTACCGTGAAGAGACGAAGAGAAAGCTCGGAGAAGTAGTCTGAAGTCGTGCCTAAACATATAAATCTCACATTTAGTGACTAGCTTTGCTCCACGATGTTGAACACCTCCGGGTCTCTCTGCAGCCAGCCGCCCAGCGGGGGGTTCTGCTTTGAAAACACGCGCAGGTGAGTTAAAGTATTCATGAGTTCATGAGTTCATGTCACCGTCAATGATGAACTTCAATCAGTTGTTTAGCCTAGATGAAGATGCTGCTGAGGAGTTGGAGTGGGGTTGGTTGGTCGATCGATGATAATCCACTGGTGTCACAGCTAAGAGAGAGGGGCTGTTAGTGTTTTTGGGGCTTTAGAAGAAAATGTAAAAGTGCTCATTAGCCTAGTCATGACTACACCTGTGGGAGGGAGAGAGGGAGGGAGAGGGGGGGAGGGAGGGAGAGAGAGAGGGAAAGAGGGAGAGAGAGAGAGGCGGAGAGAGAGAGAGGGACAGAGAGAGAGAGGGAGAGAGAGAGAGGGGAAAGAGAGGCAGAGAGAGAGAGACAGAGTGGGGGGAGAGAGAGAGAGAGAGAGGCACTGTGTGTAAATAAGAAAACAGGCTGAGCTGCGCACCTCATAAACCTTTTCACCTTTTAGTAGCATTTTGTTGCAAATATTAGTCCAAATATCAATAAACAATAAAAACAACATAACCATGAAATCACCATAGAAGTGTAGGTCGTTGTGAACAAACATGAATTCCACTTGAAAACAAACAAACAGCCTTGAAAACCTGGGGGGTATTCCATCAGCGTCGCTAAAGGAAAATCCAGGCTTATTTTGATGTCTCGCGAGACTTGGGCTTTTTTGTATAAATGTCGCAGGATTCATCAAAAATAAGCCTGGATTGTCCTTTAGCGACGTTGATCAGGGTTGATCAAACCTGCCGTTGATTTTCAGTTGAACTCTCGTTCCCCTCTGCAGGAATGCCGTGTTGGAGGGCAGTCTGTCGGAGTACGGGAACAAGAGTGGCCCAAAGTTCAGGAAGACAGGAACCACCATCGCTGGAGTCGTCTACAAGGTGTGAACCTCAGTCTACAACCTCACTGGTCCTGATGTGACTGCCTGGCTAGCAGGGGAGGCTGGGGGAGGTAGAACACCAGGGGGAGGCTGGGGGAGGTAGAACACCTGGGGAGGCTGGGGGAGGTAGAACACCTGGGGAGGCTGGGGGAGGTAGAACACCTGGGGAGGCTGGGGGAGGTAGAACACCTGGGGAGGCTGGGGGAGGTAGAACACCTGGGGAGGCTGGGGGAGGTAGAACACCAGGGGAGGCTGGGGGAGGTAGAACACCAGGGGAGGCTGGGGGAGGTAGAACACCAGGGGGAGGCTGGGGGAGGTAGAACACCAGGGGAGGCTGGGGGAGGTAGAACACCAGTAGGAGGCTGGGGGAGGTAGAACACCAGGGGAGGCTGGGGGAGGTAGAACACCAGGGGAGGCTGGGGGAGGAAGAACACCAGGGGAGGCTGGGGGAGGTAGAACACCAGGGGAGGCTGGGGGAGGTAGAACACCAGGGGAGGCTGGGGGAGGTAGAACACCAGGGGGAGGCTGGGGGAGGTAGAACACCAGGGGAGGCTGGGGGAGGTAGAACACCTGGGGAGGCTGGGGGAGGTAGAACACCAGGGGAGGCTAGGGGAGGTAGAACACCAGGGGAGGCTGGGGGAGGTAGAACACCAGGGGAGGCTGGGAGAGGTAGAACACCAGGGGAGGCTGGGGGAGGTAGAACACCAGGGGAGGCTGGTGGAGGTAGAACACCAGGGGAGGCTGGGGGAGGTAGAACACCAGGGGAGGCTGGGGGGAGGTAGAACACCAGGGGAGGCTGGGGGAGGTAGAACACCAGGGGAGGCTGGGGGGAGGTAGAACACCAGGGGGAGGCTGGGGGAGGTAGAACACTAGGGGAGGCTGGGGGAGGTAGCACACCAGGGGAGGCTGGGGGAGGTAGAACACCGGGGGGAGGCTGGGGGGAGGTAGAACACCAGGGGAGGCTGGGGGAGGTAGAACACCAGGGGAGGCTGGTGGAGGTAGAACACCAGGGGAGGCTGGTGGAGGTAGAACACCAGGGGAGGCTGGGGGAGGTAGAACACCAGGGGAGGCTGGGGGGAGGTAGAACACCAGGGGAGGCTGGGGGAGGTAGAACACCAGGGGAGGCTGGTGGAGGTAGAACACCAGGGAGGCTGGGGGAGGTAGAACACCAGGGGAGGCTGGGGGGAGGTAGAACACCAGGGGAGGCTGCGGGAGGTAGAACACCAGGGGAGGGCTGGGGGGAGGTAGAACACCAGGGGAGGCTGGGGGAGGTAGAACACTACGGGAGGCTGGGGGAGGTAGCACACCAGGGGAGGCTGGGGGAGGTAGAACACCAGGGGGAGGCTGGGGGGAGGTAGAACACCAGGGGAGGCTGGGGGAGGTAGAACACCAGGGGAGGCTGGGGGAGGTAGAACACCAGGGGAGGCTGGTGGAGGTAGAACACCAGGGGAGGCTGGGGGAGGTAGAACACCAGGGGAGGCTGGGGGGAGGTAGAACACCAGGGAGGCTGGGGGAGGTAGAACACCAGGGGAGGCTGGGGGAGGTAGAACACCAGGGGGAGGCTGGGGGAGGTAGAACACCAGGGGATGCTGGCGGGAGGTAGAACAGCAGGGGAGGCTGGGGAAGGTAGAACTACAGGGGAGGCTGGTGGAGGTAGAACACCTGGGGATGCTGGGGGGAGGTAGAACACCAGGGGAGGCTGGGGGAGGTAGAACACCAGGGGAGGCTGGGGGAGGTAGAACACCAGGGGAGGCTGGGGGAGGTAGAACACCAGGGGATGCTGGCGGGAGGTAGAACAGCAGGGGAGGCTGGGGAAGGTAGAACACCAGGGGATGCTGGTGGAGGTAGAACACCAGGGGAGGCTGGTGGAGGTAGAACACCAGGGGATGCTGGGGGGAGGTAGAACACCAGGGGAGGCTGATGGAGGTAGAAATCGGAGGACAGGGGCGGGGCCCATTGTAAATGCATCGAAAGGGAACTAGGAATCGTATCAAGCACACACAACGTTTGACACCGTTCCTCATTCCGTTCTGTGCATTTACAATGAGGCCCGTCCTCCGATGTCTACCTTCAGCAGCCTCCCCTGTCTTCACTACAATACCATGTCCCCCCTCCCTCCCCCCCTCCCCCCTCCCTCCTACCTCCCTCCCTCCCCCCTCCCTCCCTCCCTCCCCCCCCCCCTCCCCCCTCCCCCCTCCCTCCCTCCCTCCCTCCCCCCCCCCCTCCCCGCCTCCCTCCCTCCCTCCCTCCCTCCCTCTCTCTAGGATGGGGTGATACTCGGGGCAGACACCAGAGCCACAGATGACATGGTCGTAGCCGACAAGAACTGCATGAAGATTCACTACATTGCTCCCAACATCTAGTGAGTTCTGTTCCCTCTCTCTCTTCTTCTCTCTTCTTCTCTCTTCTTCTCTTTCTCTAAGATCCACTACATCGCTCCCAACATCTAGTGAGTTCTGTTCCCTCTCTCTCTTCTTCTCTCTTCTTCTCTTTCTCTAAGATCCACTACATCGCTCCCAACATCTAGTGAGTTCTGTTCCCTCTCTCTCTTCTTCTCTCTTCTTCTCTTTCTCTAAGATCCACTACATCGCTCCCAACATCTAGTGAGTTCTGTTCCCTCTCTCTCTTCTTCTCTCTTCTTCTCTTTCTCTAAGATCCACTACATCGCTCCCAACATCTAGTGAGTTCTGTTCCCTCTTTCTCTTCTTCTCTCTTGTTCTCTCTTCTTCTCTTTCTCTAAGATCCACTACATCGCTCCCGGGTAAAAAAAAATATACGGTGCCTTTTCCGTCCCCAGTACTAAATCATGTTGTATTTTGTCTAAATTTGGACAAATACTAATTCCATTAGGTTTTTCATGTATAGTCAATTGTTATTTATTATGAATACAATGATATGGGCTTCTAAGTTGTTGTTTTCTACATTTTAAAAGCTTTGGTTAAAGATGTAAATTTGATTTTGCATGGGATTTGGGATGTCCCCAGTGTTGTTCATTCAACTTCAATCCAAAAAATAACTATTAAAAACATATACATTTCCAAATATGTTATTATTATTTCATTTTCCTGATCAATATCTATTGAAATCAAATATAGTTTTTATCCATTCTTTTTTTATTTTGTACAAAAAATTAAGGTTTTGCTTACAATATTGCTTGTCCCTGCGATCACTGGCCACCCTGTTATGCTGTGTTAATGTCCCTTTTAAAAGAAAACCATATTTCTCAATCACATCACTCTCATGAGGTGACATCACATCAGTGGAGGGGATTTCAAATGTGGTAAGCTGTGTGATTTTCTACCTCTTTTACCATCTGATTTTTATGTTTTTATCCAGTGAGTTTAATGTGGTTGACCATAACGTGTCCACCCTGTTATGCCTAAATATTGAGGAGATCAATCAAATTGAATAATTTCAAAAAAGGTATTTAGTGCAAATTAGATTCCTCATCAAGTATTCATGGTCATTCTAGGCATTATGCTAACACAGGCAGGCTAAAGGCTAACTTTAACTCAAAATGTCCACCCTGTTAGTGTCCACCCTGTTATGTGTCCACTCTGTTCTGGAGACACTTGCCCTATTCAACTACAGAGGGTATTCTAAATAAATTAAAATGTAGGTGCCTGAGCTTGACCACTATGTCCTTTATATAATAGAACATTAAAATATAGATAAATCAACAATTTATTTTTCACAAGTTATGAAGTCCAAATGGCACCGTATAAAAGAAATGACCCTCCCAACATCTAGTGAGTCCACCTCTTTCTCTTCTTCTCTCTTCTTCTCCTCTTTCTCTCACCTCTCACTCTACTGACTAGTGCCAACTGTCAGTTTGAATGAATGAATGAATGAATGAATGAATGAATGAATGAATGAATGAATGGTCTTTATTGTCATTGCTATAGTACAGGTACCAAACAACGAAATTTGGGAGGGGTGGCTCCCCTGGTGCTAGGAAAGAAAAAAAAAACTAAAAAAACAAGAAGGGAAAGGAGCTGGTTTACATAAATAAAGGCTATGTACACTATCCACTATACTATACTGTACAGATAAGACGACTAGGGTTGTCATATTGCACATAGTGTTATTGCACATTAATTTAAAGTGTCGCAGTTTGCAGGCTTGAAATGTACACATTTGTGCCTCAGCACTACACCTGATTTTTTCAATCCAGCAGCTGCCATCAATCCGTCCAGACTGTCCAGGGCCCAGAACCTAGGTCTTTGCTGTGTTCAGGGCCTGGATGGCCCTGGGGTAGAAGCTGAGCTTCAGTCTGTTTGTCCTTGCGGCCATGGTCCTGTACCGCCTTTTCGAGGGCAGCCGGGCAAAGTGTTCGTACCCAGGGTGGGATGGGTCTCTGGAGATCTTGGAGGCCTTCCTGAGGCAGCGTGTGTTGTACAGCTCTTCCAGCTTTTGAACGAGACATTGACTGGGGTTTCCTCAGAGAGATTTGTTGTTGTTGTTGTTGTTGATGATGATGATGATGATGTTGTTGTTGTTGTTGTTGATGATGTTGATGTTGATGTTGTTGTTGTCAGCTGTTGTGGAGCTGGAGTGGCAGCTGATGCTGAGGTCACCACTCAGATGATGTCATCCAACGTGGAGCTGCAC
>NC_137690.1:71636004-71641004 GCF_963989245.1 Nansenia antarctica
CATACATGCCCAAGCCATAACACCCCCTCCCTCCACCATTATGTCACAGGAACTCTAGAAGGTTCTTTAGGTACTTTTAGGTTAGGCATTGAACGCTGTTGACCTCAGTTCTCTCATGACTTCTTTAGGATGTGACACTACCACCACAAAGGTGTCACGTGACTCACCTCACTGTTATTCCCCTCCTCCCTGTTCTCCCTCCTCCCTCTCTCCCTCCCTGTCCCCCCCCCCTCCCTCCCTCCCTCCCTCCCTCCCTGTTCTCCCTCCTAGGGGGGGACAGTACCGGTACCAGCCTGGCACCACAGCGGTCCTGACCCAGACGGTCACACCACTTCATCTGGAGGTGGTGGAGGAGTCAGTACAGCTGATGGACTCTCAGTGAAACACATAGGAAGGGCCGCGTTCGTAAAAATTGGCTCTGGAAATCTGATCAACACTCATGGAACGCCTCTCGTCCAATCAAATTACTCGGTCCCTTTATGACGTTGAACCCAGTGTGCGCTCCGACGCTCTCAGAACTCTTGAGTTCGTAAATTCTCTCTGAGAGCACTGGAGGATGTCATAAAGGGACCAAGTCTTTTGATTGGACGAGAGGCATTCCAACTGAAGTCGTTTGAGATGAACTTCTTGGTATCTTATAACAGCCTTTATTGGATTTAAGTAAATACATTAGAGTCTTTCCAACTTTACTTTTTATGATTGTTACTTGTCTTGCATGTTTAAGTTGCAAACATTCAAACGTTGTTGTGCAATAAAACATAAAAAGACACTTTTCACAAACATGTGTGAAGAGTCTCATTCCTAAACACTACATCTAGCAATAAATAAAACCCTAACCGTAAATAAAAATCATTCATGATTCATTAACACTAGAACAGCCGTGCCTTTTTACCTACTAAAAGAGCCGCCTCGCCTCTTCACAATGCTCAAGCTGCTATTTACACACAACGACCACTAGTTGGCGCCTCTTGTAAATTAGCCTGCCCTCCTACACAGAAAAACGTCAAAATAGCTTTATACTAGCTTATCCTGATGTCATTTTGAAAATGTAAGGATACTGGGTTCAGGTCCTGAAATGTGATCGAGTGCAAATATATAACGTTTTTCTTTACTCACAGGGGTCAAATGACCCCTAATAGCTGTTCTAAACAGTACAGTAGTGTAATCATGTGATGTTATTGGATAACCAAGACCCCTTCCTGATAATAATCAGCCAATCAGTGGTCAGATAATAATCAGCCAATCAGTGGTCAGGACGCAGCACCAGTGGGCCGGCTGTGAGAAGAGGAGGCTACCGCCCCCTGTTGAAAAAAAAGAAAATGATTCCTTCTATCACAACGACTGCCAATGGCCCCTGGCATGTGCTAGATTACTCTTCCTGCTATGACTGGTGGATTGATGACTCACTTGCTTAGTCAAATGTATCGATTGTAAGTCGCTTTGGAATAAATGTAAATTTAGAAATGTAGAACAAAACCCTACGATCATTGGTGGGTTAGGTAGGGTTCAGAGATTTGATTTTGAACATTACTCATTCCATGTCATACATCCTCCGATCCCTACCTCCACTAGCCTCTCCTGCTGGAGACTACACTGAACATTTTCCTTGCAGTGTGTGTTGTGTGAGTGTGTGTGTGTGTGTGTGTGTGTGTGCGTGCGAGTGTGTGTGTGTGTGTGAGAGAGACACCTGTGGTGTGTGTGCGTGTGTGTGTGTCTGTGAGAGAGAGAGAGACACCTGTGGTGTGTGTGTGTGTGTGCGTGCGAGTGTGTGTGTGTGAGAGAGACACCTGTGGTGTGTGTGCGTGTGTGTGTGTCTGTGAGAGAGAGAGAGACACCTGTGGTGTGTGTGTGTGTGTGTCTGTGGAAGAGAGAGACACCTGTGGTGTGTGTGTGTGTGTGTGTGTGTGTGTGTGTGTGTGCGTGTGTGTGTGTGTGTGTGTGTGTGTGTGTCTGTGAGAGAGAGAGACACCTGTGGTGTGTGTGTGTGTGTGTGTGTGTCTGTGGAAGAGAGAGAGACCTGTGGTGTGTGTGTGTATGTGTGTGTGTGTGTGTGTGTGTGTGTGTGTGTGTGTCTGTGAGAGAGAGAGAGACACCTGTGGTGTGTGTGTGTGTGTGTGTGTGTGTGTGTGTGTGAGTGTGTGAGTGTGTGTGAGTGTGTGAGTGTGTATTATGTGTGTATTATTAGCGTGGCTGGCTGCTCCCAGGCTCCCAGGTGAACCTTCAGGCCCTGTTTTTAATTGGTCCCTCGGGACGTTTTTGTGCTGCGTCCTCGTCCCGACTGGCCCCGCCCTCCCCGTACGCAGCCAATCAGATCTCCTCACACCTGTGTGGCGAGGCTCCTTGTTAGCCTGTTTACAGGTGAGCCGGGCCGACCCCTGGGGACCCCAGAAACCACCTGGGAGACCTGCAGGCGGAGGAGGAGGAGGAGGGCTCAGCACCACCCCAGTCGTAGCACACACACACAAACACACACCTCTCTGTGGTGAGGCTATTCCTGGGTTGAGGAGCACACACACACACCTCTCTGTACCCAGGCTGTAGGGAGGCTGTTCCTCCAGTCCTCTCCAGTCCTCTCTACAGCCAGGCCAGAGGTTTATATTTATTTAACCTATATTTAACCAGGTAAGACAATTAAGAACAGATTCTTCATTGGAGGCTGTTCCTGGGTCTCTACAGCCCAGGTGGGAGGAGGTTGTTCCTGGGTCTCTACAGCCAGACGGGAGGCTGTTCCTGGGTTAAGGAGCACACACACCTCTCTGTAACCAGGCTGTAGGGAGGCTGTTCCTGGGTTGATGCTTCACAGCAGGAAGGACTTTCAGAGGATGTTTCTCTGAGAGTGTTTTTTTTTTAATCAGGTAAGGAGAACTAGACTCGTTATGAGAGAATGATGCTGTGTGGTTGAGTGGCTTTGGTACATGATGTTGTCATTTTAAGGTTGATTGTTCTGGCTGACTGGTTGAATGACTGACTGACTGGTTGACTGACTGACTGACTGGTTGACTGACTGACTGACTGGTTGACTGACTGACTGACTGACTGACTGGTTGACTGACTGACTGACTGACTGGTTAACCGACTGACAGGTTAACCGACTGACTGACTGACTGGTTGACTGACTGACTGACTGGTTGACCAACTGACTGACTGGTTAACCGACTGACTGACTGACTGACTGACTGGTTGACTGACTGACTGACTGGTTGACCAACTGACTGACTGACTGAGTGGTTGACTGCTTGTGTGTTCAGAGGGAACACATGAAACTCTTGAGGATTAGCCAAGCTTGGGAGCTGGTTTGTGTGGCAGGTCCACCAGATCACAGGGATGTTAAACCAGGTTTTGAAGCTGTACAGTGTTTCCTTCCATCTAGAACATTCTAGACGTTCTGGAAGAACCTTTGTGGTCTTTGTCAAAGTCTTATTTGGGTAGTAGGAAGCGTTTAAAGATGGTTTGGACGATTGATATTTGCTGGGTTGTTGAAAAAAAAAGTGTCTGATTATGGTAGTGGAAAATGTTAAAGATGGGTTGGTGTGTTGGATGGATGAATAGATAGATTGATAGATAGATAGATAGATTGATTGATTGATATAGATAGATAGATAGATAGACAGATAAGTAGATAGATAGATAGATAGATAGATAGATAGACAGATAAGTAGATAGATAGATAGATAGATGGATAGATATATAGAGAGGGCGATAGATAGATAGATAAAGAGAGAGGGAGAAATCGATAGATAGATAGATGGATAGATATAGAGAGAGGGCGATAGATAGATAAAGAGAGAGGGAGAGATCGATAGATAGATATAGAGGAGGAGCCAGGGCCTCGGGGGAGGGGCTAGAGGGTGTCAGGTGGTTTCCGTGGGGTAGAGCTGGTAGCCAACCGTGCGTTTTTGTGTAATCACTCTAACAGTGGGTTCTGCTGGGGGGTTTTCCATCAATGTTCCTAAAGGAAAATCCTGTTTTCTTTTTATAACTCTCATGAGACTTATCAAACATAAGTAGCCTGCAATGTATAAAAAGCAACTCTTGAAATGTCTCACTGTTGTCTGTGTCTCTCTCCTCACTCTCTCCACTCCTCCCTCTCTCCACTCCTCTCCTCCCTCTCCTCTCTCCCTCTCTCCTCTCCTCCCTCTGTCTCTCTCCTCCCTCCCTCTCTCCTCTCCTCCCTCTGTCTCTCTCCTCTCCTCCCTCTGTCTCTCTCCACTCCTCCCTCTCTTCCCTCCTCTCCTCTTCTCCCTCTCTCTTCCCTCCTCTCCTCCCTCTTCTCCTTCTCTCCTCCCTTTCTCCTCCCTCTCTCCTCTCCTCCTTCTCTCCTCTCCTCCCTCTCTATCCCCTCTCTCCTCTTCTTCCTCTCTCCTTTCCTCCCTCTCTCCTCTCCTCCCTCTGTCTCTCTCCTCTCCTCCCTCTCTCCACTCCTCCCTCTCTTCCCTCCTCTCCTCCCTCTCCTCTCTCCTCTTCTCCCTCTCTCCTCCTTCTCTCCTCCCTCTCTCCTCTCCTCCCTCTGTCTCTCTCCTCCTTCTCTCCTCTCCTCCTTCTCTCCTCCCTCTCTCCTCTCCTCCCTCTGTCTCTCTCCTCCCTCTCTCCTCTTCTTCCTCTCTCCTCTCCTCCCTCTGTCTCTCTCCTCCCTCTCTTCTCTCCTCCTTCTCTCCTCTCCTCCCTCTGTCTCTCTCCTCTCCTCCTTCTCTCCTCCCTCTCTCCTCTCCTCCCTCTCTTTCCCCTCTCTCCTCTTCTTCCTCTCTCCTCTCCTCCCTCTCTCCTCCTTCTCTCCTCCCTCTCTCCTCTCCTCTTTCTCTCCTCCATCTGTCTCTCTCCTCCCTCTCTATCCCCACTCTCCTCTTCTTCCTCTCTCCTCTCCTCCCTCTCTCCTCCTTCTCTCCTCCTTCTCTCCTCTCCTCTTTCTCTCCTCCATCTGTCTCTCTCCTCCCTCTCTATCCCCTCTCTCCTCTTCTTCCTCTCTCCTCTCCTCCCTCTCTCCTCCTTCTCTCCTCCCTCTC
>NC_137690.1:71646004-71673504 GCF_963989245.1 Nansenia antarctica
AGTCTCCTTAAAACAATAAAATAAATGATATCTATACCTCTATCTCTCTCTCTATATATATATATACAATTATATTATTCTACTATTAATATTCTACTAAATCTACTAAAAACAGTGCCCACTGCTACTCCTCCAGGGCCTGGGGTTTTTCTGGTACTCCTCCAGGGCCTGGAGTTTTTCCTAACCACATGATCTTTTCTCTCTGTCTCTGTATCACACACACACACACACGCACCTGCACGCACACATGCACACACACACCTTCCCCCCCCCCCTCCACAAACACACACACACAGGTGTGGTTCCAGAACGCCAGGGCCAAGCTCCGACGCTCGCTCTCCGCCGACGACTCCCAGAGCAACTCCCCCCCCGCACCCCCCCTGAGGGCCGACGCCATGGCAACAGCCCCCCCCTCCCCCGGGAGCTCCTCCCACCAGGCCTACCAGTGCTCCCAGTCCTCCCAGTCCTTCCAGACCAGCACCATCGACCAGCTGGAGCTCTCTCTGCTGACGGCCCCCCTTCTCGTCGACTCCTCCTCCTCCCCCAAAAGCCCCCCTCTCGACCAACCGGTAACAACTGGCTTCAAAGACTCTTCTTCCTTCTTCCTGGCCTACAGTACCCAGGGTGCAGCGGGGGTACACTCCCCCCCTCTGATGACCTATGACTTTGAGGAGGGGGAGGGGGGGGGTCCTGACAAGGCCTTCCGACCGTATTACTGCTAGGAGGCTCGCTACTCTTTAGTTTCGCTAGTAGTTATTACCACTAGATCACCAACCGTCAAATCTTATTTCAAATGTATATGTTTATTTCAAAGTGACAGTTAACACTAGAACAGCCGTATCTATGTTACCTACTATAAGAGCCGCCTCGGGGGTCAAATGACCATAGTCTTTACAATGGGAAGCTGCTACTTACACACAACGACCACTAGTTGGCGTGTCTTGTAAATTAGCCTGCCTCCTACACAGATTTTTTTTTTAGCAAAGCAAAATAGCTTCATACTAGCTTATCCTGATGTGATTTTGAAAATGTAAGGATACTGGGTGGTAGAACGCACATGTCTAGGAAAAGTCATGAAAGGAGGGTCCTGAAATTTGATCGAAAGCAAAGATATAAAAAATGTTTTACTCACAGGGTTAAATGACCCCACCCATGGCTGTTCTAGTGTTAATGACCCCACCCATGGCTGTTCTAGTGTTAATAACCCCACCCATGGCTGTTCTGGTGTTAACTTGATGTTTGATAGTTGGCTTTAGCTGTAATAACGCTCATGTACGTATGAACATTTCAGCAATGGTTTCTTGTGCCTTCTGTGCATATTTAGTCATAGTGAGATTTAGTCAGAGCGGGTAGGCAGGTAGGCTGCCGGTGTGTAATGTCTGTGCTTGTAATGATGTCACCTGTCACACCTGTGTGTGTGCTCACCTGTGTTCTCTGTTAGACAGGTGTGTAGGGAGGTACTAGGAGTAGAAAAAACAGCCTCCTCAACCCCGCCCTCTGTCTCTGGCCCCTCCCTCTGTCCCCGCCCCCTCTGTATCTGGCCCCTCCCTCTGTCTGTCTCTGACCCCGCCCCCTCTGTCTCTGTCCCCGCCCCCTCTGTCTCTGACCCCGCCCCCTCTGTCTCTGTCCTCGCCCTCTGTCTCTGACTCCGCCCCCTCTGTCTCTGTCCTCGCCCTCTGTCTGTCTCTAGCCCCGCCTCCTCTGTCTCTGACCCCGGCCCCTCTGTCTCTGTCCTCGCCCTCTGTCTGTCCCCAGCCCCGCCTCCTCTGTCTCTGGCCCCGCCCCCTCTGTCTTTGGCCCCTCCCTCTGTCTGTCTCTGACCCCGCCCTCTGTCTCTGGCCCCACCCCCTCTGTATCTGCTTGCAGGTGTAACACGTTTCGCTAGGTGTAGCGTGTTAGTTATCGTCCCCTCAGCATGCTATTCATCATTAGGAGTGGTTTGAGTGTTTCTGTACTCTGTAAAAAATAAACAAGTTTTTAGTTTTAAGAATTGTATAATAACAGAATTGTGATTTTTCTCTCATCGGTTATGACTAAGATAAAGTGCGTAATTTAATTTGTTAATTTTAACCTTTATTTAACCAAGTAAGACAATTAAGAACAGATTCTTATTTACGTAGCCGACCTGGCAAAAGGCACAGCCTTTTGAGGGGATAGGGGGTAAAAGACGAAAGTCAAAGACAAAACAGAGCAGAGAACAGGAACAGTTACAAGCCAAGAGGACAAATCAGACCAACAAACAGTCAACAGCAGACGAGCAGGGGACAGGTCCTAGTTTAGAAGCAACTGCACGTGTCGTTAAAAGTGTCCATGAGTGCGTTCTTGAAGGCTGATTTGGAGGTGAGTTTGACCAGTTTTAAGTTTTTTTGTAGTTTGTTCCAGTCTGTGGGCACGGCAGGCTGAAATGATGACTTACCTAGTAAGAGGAGAACTATGACCTTATAATGTGTCTCTCTTCATGACGAACTCTGACCCTTCATTTCAATTCACTGCATCATACGTATGTCAATACTAGTAGAGGCTAGTGGAGGTAGAAATCGAAGGTTCAGGTTCATTGTAATGCATGGACGGAATGAGGAACGGCGTCAAACACACGTTGTGTTGTGTCGCTTTGGATAAAGACGTCTGCTGAATGCCAAAAGTGTCATGTTTGATTGACACCTGACAGAATAATGAGCCTGTCCTCTGATGTCTACCTCCCCCAGCCTCCCCCCGCATGACTTGGCATTCATGGCGTCGTTCTTAAGGGGCGTGTCCCTGTGGCCAATCACCTATCACGACTAGTCCACACTGCTCAGGTGGCGTAACGGGTTAAGCGTCGACCATGTTCCCGGTTCGATTCCGGCCGTGGACATAATATCCTGCATGTCATCCCTTCTTTCTCTCTCTCTCACCCATCCTTCCTGTCTAAATCTCTACTGACTCTATCACAATAAAAAGAAAAAGAAAGACTGTCCCACTCAGAAGAAATTAACGTCTGCTAAAAGGTTAAAATGTAAACGTATGACGTCGGGAGACTGGTCACAAGTATGGAGGGCAGTAATCATGTGCGTTCGTTGAGGAGGAGAGCGAGGCGGGACAAAGGGATTCTTCCAGGTGTGTGTCTGACCTCCCCGCGACGTTCCACTAACCTCCTAACGAACCCGCTAACGAGGACTCTTAATTAGCCCTGTCTCTACGCTGCAAGAATGTCTGAAGAGAGGCCTCTGAAACAACAGACGTGCGTCAGGCGGAGGATCGACCAATCAGGGACCAGGGACGCGTGCGTCTAGACTGTTTTGGTTCGGGGGGTATTTAAAGGGTCGGCCGGGGGATCGGAGGGAGAGAGAGGCTGGAAACTCTACAAGGTAAGAGCGATGATTGTAGTTTGTGGTTTTAGACTGTTTGTTTGTTTATTAGGATCCCTATTGGCTAATGCCATGACTTAGCTAGTCTTCCTGGGGTCCGACTGTGGGCTGTCTGTCCACGCTGATGTGGTTGGTGTCAGGTGTGGACAATGTGACAGGTGTATAGGTTACGGTACATGTGGGAAAACGGTACATGTGGGAATACGGTACATGTGGGAAAACTAGGGTTAGGGTTAGGTGCTAGGGTTACTTGGTACATGCTGGCATGTCTAACCCTAACCCTAACCTTAACCCTACCCCTAACCCTAACCTTAACCCTACCCCTAACCCTAACCCTAACCTTAACCTTAACCCTAGCACCCTAGCACCTAACCCTAACCCTAGTTTTCCCACATGTACCGTATTCCCACATGTACCGTAACATATACTGTATATACATACAGTATATGGATATTGTCAATGTTCACATCTGGATAAAGTCTCTCTGTCTAACTGAAATCATCAGTGTGATATTTCTGTGTAGCTGATATTTCGTAGTAGATAATAATAATAATAATAATAACTGTTGTTAGTCGTCACACACTGTGTTTAACAGCCAGGGGACGAGGTTTAACGATAGTTCCACTCAGACTTCATACTCCTGTTGCTACATTTAGATTGTATCTACTGTAATAAGGTTTAGTTTTACATGGTAATGTACGTCCATTATTGTATATTTGTAGTATTTCTGGTGTACTTTCTTTATATCTTTATAAGATATTTCTTTATTTTAATTGGTATAGATTTCGGTCATACTCTTTTGACTCTATAGTGACTGTCCCCTCCCACCCACTCCCCCTCGCCCTCCCCCCCATCCCTCTGTCCACCCCACCCCCTCAACCCTCTGTCCACCCCACCCCCTCCCCCCACGCCTCTGTCCCCTCCACCCCCCCCCCCCTCCTCCTCCAGACCTCCAGATGAGACTCCCTCTGCTCCTGCTGAGGCCCACGCTGGCTCTCCTCTCCCTGGCTCTCCTGGTCCTCCCTGCCCCCCCCGGGGTGCACGCCCACCCCCCCAGCTTCCCCCCCCTGGCCCTCCTGCCCCCCCCCACCCTGGAGGAACTCCCAGACTGGGAGGCGGCCGCCCTCCTCCAGCTCCAGGCCTCCCTCGACCTCCTGGGCCTCCCCCCTCCTCCCTGGGGCCCCACCGCCCCACGGCTGCTGGACCTGGGGGGGCCTGGGGACCCGCGCCTACAGCTGCTCAGGGAGGAGGATGGCTGGGGGGCGGTTAGGAGGGGCCCGAGGGGGGACCTACTGGAGCGGACGCCTCTGGGGGCGTTCCCTGGCCCCCCCCTGACCGACACGCTCTACGGGGACGGGGGGGAGGGGGAGGGCGGCGGGGGGAAGAGGAACGAGGCGCTGAACTCCATCGCCGGGGGGCTGCAGGCCTTCAACAGGGAGAAGGGGGGGTTCGGCTTCCGCTTCGGACGCAAGTGACCGGGGGGGGGACTCAGGGAGGGGAGGGGGGGGACAGGTGGAAGACTGCGGACGCGTGGGTTTGGGTTTGATGCCCTTTTTAGTTTCATCCCAGTTACAATGAGCCCCCCGGTCCTCCGATTTCTACCTCCACCAGCCTCCACCTGGGAGAGAGGGATGAAGAAAGGGTAAGAAAAAGGAAAAAAGGAAAAAAAAAGAAGACAAACGCAACCAGATTAACAGTGTCAGATGTCACATCAGTCATATGTGACGTGATTATACAGGAAGAGAAACTATAAGTACCAAACCGAAATTCTCTCAACGTTGTAACTTGTTTGTCGTGTATGAGGGTGTGTGAATACAGTATGGTTTGTTACACAGGGATTAAAGCAAAAAGAAATCTCCTGACTGATTTTTTTTTCAGGCCAAGTCATATTCTTATTTTAACCTCCACTATATATTTGTATTTAACAGCGTTAGCGTTTTCAGCTGATTTCGCTTGACAGCGCCTGCTTCAAAGAAGATTAATCACTATTAGGCTGAATCCAAACTGATTTGATTGCAATCTTGATTAGGTTTTATTCGTAGGCTATTTCAACTAGCTATTATTTATTTTTTTACTATATCATAATAAGGAAGAAAATCAATAAAGTGAATTTTTTTTATCATATATCATACTACACTATGTTCTTTTTTGTCTTTTTTTCACTTTATTTTTTCCCCTTAGTATGATCGTAAGATATTATTATCATACTAAGGAAAATAAAAAAGTGAAAAAAAGAGCATAGTATAGTATGAGATATTATATATATATATATATATATTTCTTTTCACTTTATTCTTTTTCCCCTTAGTATGATAGTATGATATATTATTATCATACTAAGGGAAAACATTTAAAAGTGAAAAAAGAGTAATATGTGTATTAATTGTATATATTTTTTCCTTAGTATGATAATAATATATAATAATATATCATACTATATACTGTATATCATACTATATCATACTATGGAAAATAAATATAAAGACAGATATTCAACAGTAAGAAAACAGAGCTCATGGTTGTGGCAGCTGCTTCGGAAGGTTGGTGACTTCATCCTTGAGGTCGATGGCTGCTCCATCTCCCCATCCTCCGAAGTCCGCAACCTGGGCGACATCCTGGACTCCACCCTCTCCTTCCAGGATCTGTCACCAAATCCGCCTTTTTTCACCTCAGAAATATCGCCAGACGACGACCTTCCCTATCCTAGGTTTCTCTCTATATCCTTGGTTTCTCTTTATATCCTAGGTTTCCCTTTATATCCTAGGTTTCTCTCTATGTCCTAGGTTTCCCTTTATATCCTAGGTTTCCCTCTCTATCCTAGGTTTCCCTTTATATCCTAGGTTTCCCTCTCTATCCTAGGTTTTTCTTTACATCCTAGGTTTCTCTCTCTATCCTAGTTTCTCTGTCCTAGGTTTCTCTTTATATCCTAGGTTTTTCTCTATATCCTAGGTTTCTCTTTATATCTTAGGTTTCTCTCTATATCCTAGGTTTCCCTTTATATCCTAGGTTTCTCTTTATATCCTAGGTGTCTCTCTATATCCTAGGTTTCTCTCTATATCCTAGGTTTCCCTCTATATCCTAGGTTTCCCTCTCTATCCTAGGTTTCCCTTTCTATCTTAGGTCTCTCTTTATATAAATATAAAGGGAAACCTAGGATATAAAGGGAAAGACCAGTCCCCTATACTATATTATAAATGTGTGTATCCATGTTACTCTTACATTTTTTATGCTTTTGTATTACGTATAAAGTATCATACTAAGGAAAAAAATAAATAAAGTGAAAAAAACCAAATATATAATACTATACTCTGTTCTTTTTTTTAATAGTATTATATCTTATTATAAAAATATATAATCATACTATCATTCTAAAAAATTATAAAGTGAAAAAAAATATAATATCATACTATGTTCTTTTTTACACTTCATTATTTTTTTCCTTAGAATGATAATAATATACTATATCATACTAAGGAAAACAATTATAAAGTGAAAAAAATAAGGAAAAAAATAACATAATATGATATATTATATCTTTTTTCCCTTAGTATGATATACTATAGTATGATATATTATTATCATACTAAGGAACATTTAAAAAGTGAAGAACATATATATACAATATATATCATACTATGTTCTTTTTTTCCACTTGATTATTTTTTTCCTTAGAATGATAATAATATATCATAATATACTATATCATACTAAGGACAAATAATAAAGTGAAAAATAATAAATATAATAAAGTGGAAAAAGAAAAGAAAAGAAAATATCATATATCATACTAAGGAAAAAAAGATAAAGTGAAAAAAAGAAAAGAAAAAAAAGAACATAGTATGATATATTATATTTTTCTTTTCACTTAGTATGATAGTATGATATAGTATGATATATTATTATCATACTATGGAAAAAAAAGTGAAAGTATCTTATGTTCTTTTTTTTCCACATTATAATTGTTTTCCTTAGTATGATAATAATATATCATACTATACTATATCATACAAAGGAAAACAATTATAAAGTGAAAAAAGACATCATCCTCCTTTATTGTAACACAAAAGCACATAGACACACATTTATAATATGATATATAGTATAGCATGATATAGTAAAGCATGATATATTATGATGTAGTATAGTAAATGTCACTATATATATATATAAATATATATATATATTTTAATCGTGATGCTTACCGTATTTTCCGGAGTATAAGTCGCTCCGGAGTATAAGTCGCATCAGTCAAAAGATGCGTCACGAAGAGGGAAAAAACACATATAAGTCGCATTTATTTAGAAATGTATTTCACAAAATCTAAGACCAAGAACAGACATTTAATCTGGAAAGGCAAGTTATTCAACTACACAATAGCACACAGAACAACAGGCTGAATAGGTGTCCGGTATGTTAACGTAACACATTAACAGTTATTCAGCTACACAGTAGCATAAAGAACATACCTGGGAGGCTGAATAGGCTAATTTAACATAACAAGCTAGCGAGTCCAACAAGGAAGTTACCGGTAAGCAAGTTCACCAAGCTCCCGATCTCATTCCACATCAGTATATAGTTGTCACAAGACTAGAGCGCCCTCTCGCGGCTGTAGACGGTAATGTTTACTCCTTGGTTCATGTCAGTCAGTATGAAATTATATATATTTTGATATATAAGTCGCACCTGACTATAAGTCGCATGACCAGCCAAACTATGAAAAAAAGTGTGACTTATAGTCCGGAAAATACGGTACTATATTACATCATAATGTATCATATATAGGGCTGGGACGACGCGTCGACGTAGTCGACGTAATCGACTACGTCAATACGTCGACTTGCGTAATGTGCGTCGCAAATAAACAACATGGCTGCGACCAGTGGAAACATGGAGGAGGCTACTAGCTAATGTTACACAAGCAATGTAGCTCACCACAGTTTGTATGGCTTGTCTTCTGGTGTTAGTAACGTTAGCTATGTAGCTGGCTAGCTACGGTAGCCTATTGTCATTGTGGAGATCGCACCTACGTTATCTAGCTCGTAGCTCGCATGCTACGTTAGCATCAATTTAGCTAATCATAACATAGCAGCATTTCTAACTGCAATAGCGGCACTGCGCCGACGTGGTGGCGGGGGCGCTGTTTTGCAAATAAGTTAGCTTTCGTTTTTGCTAGTGAAATAATGCAGCTCAAGGAGAATACATATTTGAAAGTACAGAATGCCTGAGAGCCTTATATTGCATTATATTATATTATATTTTGAATGGTTATCTGGTGCCTGAATATTGTGTTTTCCTTTACATAAATAATGACATTTCCACCATAAATTGATGCAGAAAGGGCACAAATTGCTGCATATCAATTCACCAGAATGCAAGAAATTAAGTGTTTGATGTTTAAGGACCCCCAGACAGCCCTGCTTCATGGGCCCCCCGATGTCAAACACCACTGGTACCACCTCCGCCTCATTTTGAGCCAGGAAAAACCCCGATGGCCATGTTGGCATTCAAGTTGGCTAAACATAGCAGTGATTGGGCCTGTGTCTGGGGCTGTTTGACAGAGGCAGGTACAGTAGTAGTAGTAGCAGGTCGCCGAATTAAAGGTGTCTGTGTTTAATTGCAGGCCCACAGACAGCCCCCATACATCAGCTGATCATTTAAAGGGGCGGCCGTCTGAGTAATGTGCATGTCACACGCTGCTTTGTTTTATAAGAGCAGCAGCTATTACCCAGAGTGCTTTATAAAGACACTGTTAAACAGAGAGAGACAATACAGCCATTATTTTGGGGAAAATTAAGTGCTACATTAATCGAACAGTAAAAAAATAATCGTTAGAATAACCGTTAAATTAGTCGTTAGAGTAATCGACTAAACGAAAAATAATCGCTAGATTAATCATTAGAAAAATAGTCGTTAGGGACAGCCCTAATCATATATACTACTACACTATGCTACATGTCGACTTCCGCCTGCAATGTGAACTCTCTTGTCCTCACTTAGAAGAAATCACAAGAAATGTTCAGTTGCCAAGCAGCACCTACAACAACAACAACACTGGCCAATCCGCCGTGACTTCCAAGATGTCTCCTTGTAGAGTTGTCCTTACCCTAAACCTGTCACTTCCTTGGCAGCCATGTTGGCCAAAGCTGAAGTTATGTATTATTATTTTAGACGACTTGGCGACAGAAACAGTTGACAGACATGGGGACAGAAGGGGGGGGGACAGAGCCAGGCACTGTTTCAGCATCATGAAATATAATATATTGATGTATATTAAGTATAATGCCAATCACAACAAGTTCACCAGCCAACCGAATGCAAACCATTTTCTCTATTTACAGACAGTTAACACACACAGCATATTACAGTTAACACACACACACACACAGCATATTACAGTTAACACACACACACACACAGCATATTACAGTTAACACACACACACACACACACACACACAGACACAGCATATTACAGTTAACACCAGGGGTGCTCACACTTTTTGGAACCAAGATCTACTTTTCAAGTAGCCAGTCTGCCAAGATCTACCAGTCTAGTTTCAACATCGCAAACGTACATGCACGTACTACAAACACACACACACACACACACACACACACACACACAGTTCCCAGCCTGCATAGTAAACTCACAATACACTTTCCCTCTCTCTGTCACACAGCCACAGGAGAAGACCATCACAAACTAGGGATGCACCGAAATGAAAATTCTTGGCCGAGGCCGAAGCCGAATTTAAGGAAACACTTGGCCGAATACCGAATACCGAATACCGAATGTGTATCGGCAGTTTTTAATTTGATCATTGCCTAAACTAAATACATTTTGCTTTTTATTCATGCTTCTCAAAGAAAGAAATTGAGATTGAAAAAAAATAACTTTTATATATAACTTATTATAACTAATTATCGTGGGATTTAATCTCTACTGCTTTCCAGGGTTCAAGTTAATGATATTCATGATTTGTCTCTACATAGGCTTCAGAAAGTATTTAGACCCCTTCACTTTTTTCACATTTTTGAATAGATTTGCCATCAATCCACACACAGTACCCCATAATCTAAGTAAAAACGTTTTTTAATGTTTGCAAATGTATTAAAATGTAAATACAGAAATACCTCATGTACATAAGTATTCAGACCCTTTGTCACTCTTAAAATTAGGTCAAATGCTAAATGTCTTCAACAAGTCATTCAACAAGTTGAATTGAGTCCACCTGAGTGTAAGGATAATAGTTCATGAGAATGAATATCTTTTGTTTTTATAGTCTCTGGTTTGCATAGAAACCACCGCATGATACAGCTGCATGTCATAAACTCGTGTAGAACAGCTGGGGAGTCTGAATATGTTTTCAACAAGGCAACAACTCTGCTTCTCACTCCAATTTTAAATTGAGCTACGACTGCTAAGCTAACTAGCTAGATGAGTGTAAGGTTGCGTTCGTAAAGTCGCTCTGAGAGCGCTGGAGCGCACACTGGGCCCGACGTCATAGAGAAACCGAGTCATTTGATTGGACGAGAGGCATTCCACGAGTGCTGATCGGATTTCCTGAGTGAATTTACGAACGCAGCCAGTTTTGAAAGCGCGTCGCCTCGCGCCGCGCGCCTGTTGAGAGTTATATTTAATTGTATTGCGTTATCAAAACACGGCCACTATTCGGTGGTAAATATTCAGTGTTTTCACACATTCGGCCGAATACCAAATGTGCTTTATTTTGCGATATTCGGCCGAATACATTCGGTGGCCGAATGTTCAGTGCATCCCTATCACAAACCCTCCCTCTTTGCTATTCTCGCTCACACACACACACACACACACACACACACACACACACACACACACACACACACACACACACACACACACACACACACACACACACACACACACACACACACACACACACACACACACACACACACACACACACACACACACACACACACACACACACACACACACACACACACACACACACACACACACACACACACACACACACACCAGTGGCGTAGCGCAAAATCCCGGGGCCCCCCGCAAGGTGGCGGCGGGGGCCCTTTCGCAACGGAGTAAAAAAAAAAAAAAAAAACGTGCGTTTTTTAGAGGCCGATGCGTTATTGACGTTGCGAAATTTCGCAATATGCACTCTACATTCTAAATGCTTGACTTAGCAAAAGGTACAAACAAGTGAGAGCAATAGCCTATAACTAAAACCAAATGGTAGACTACACTACATCAGTAGAATGTATTATAAGTAGCAGTGGCGTACAGCAAAATCCCGAGGCCCCCCCCGCAAGGTGGCGGCGGGGGCCCTTTAGCAACGGAGGTAAAAAAAATAAAAAAGTGCGTTTTTTAGAGGCCGATGCGTTATTGACGTTGCGAAATTTCGCAATATGCACTCTACATTATAAATGCTTGACTTAGCAAAAGGTACAAACAAGTGAGAGCAATAACTAAAACCAAATGGTAGACTACATCAGTAGAATGTATTATAAGTAGAAAAGTACAAGCTTTATTTATTTTAACAAAGTGTGGTGTGCACAGCAGCGCGATATCTGTAAACATATAAGCTGTAGACTCTCCGCTAAGGGTTGCCAGATGGGATTGAGAATTTCCAACCTAACCAATCTAAAAACTGCTAAATCCACCAAAAACCAGCCCATCTGACAACCCTGTCGCCGCTGCATCAGAGTCTACTTGTTGCGTAAAATTGGCCAGGGTTAGTCAAATCCTTTGTTGGACATCTCGTTTCTTAAGTCCTGGTATATTGTGGCATTTCTTTACTTTTTGCCATCTGGTCTAGGAATACCCAGGGAGACGCAGACAGCAGAAGTAGAATAGAATAGTAGAATAGAAAAAGAAGCAGCTATATATAGCCTAACCATGCTGAATTATGATGCACTGACAGCCTGTGACTGTGAACCTGGCCGGACCCTGCCCTTCTGCCTGAGTTTGAGTATGATGCTGCCCAAATAAATGTTATTGTTTAGTGCTGTACGCTTTCGTGGTATTATATTGTGTGAATTATCATCTGTATGTTGTTTTTCTTTCACTCCGAATGTCCGAATAGAGAATCTACCACCACCTAAAGAATGCTTATTGTACTTTGTATTGTATTTTCGCTTGCTCATTTTCCTTGTGTCTCGCTGCCTACGTGTGACGTCAAAGTCATTGCTATTGGATACGGCTAACTATGTATATCTTTTTTAATATAGGCCTATATATTAAAATTAAGCTTGACACAATGAAGGGCCACTTATTTTCTTTGTTTCATATTTTTTTAAATTATAAAAAAAAAAAAAAAAAAAAAATGATGATCCAATGTTAGGGGGCCCCCTAGTGGCTGGGGCCCCCCCGCGGTGCGTCGCTTGCGGGCCCGTCCGCTACGCCACTGACACACACACACACACACACACACACACACACACACTCACTTTCTCTCACTCACACACTGACAGCCAGTCTGCAGTACCATAGCCAACTACTGATCCAACAAACAGAAAAGTAAACCAGATACAAAACAGGTAGTTCCCTAGTTTGAAAGGAGGAAATAAATGCATTTCTCTACCTTAGTGGGAGACCTGGCACTGGGAGGAGGCAGCTAGTTTCTAATAGTCAGGGCTGTAGGAGCAGGTTGCAAGGTGTAGGCAGGCTGCAAGGTGTCATCAGCCACTGTGGATCTGTCATCGAAAAGGCAATCTGCAGCCTCGAGAAACTTTTTTCACAATTTCGCCGTCTTTGAATGACTTCTTGTGTTTAACAAGAACGTGACTGACGCGATAAGAAGCTATCGTTGCAGCCGTACGTTTTCGCTCTTTTGCCACATTTCCCTTCTTCGAAATAGCCATCGTAGATTTGCTGATCAGACAGACGCATTTCCAATATCACATCGTGTAAAAAAGTCCTCCTCCCATTCTGGATGGAAGTTATACGTTATTGGTTTCTTACTTGGTCCAGCTTCCCCACTCATTTGTGTAGCCTTTATTTAGTATTATATAGTAAATAGTAGAAATTGGAAGGCTAACTAGGTAATTAGTCTCGCCGGTATTTTGTATTTTGTAGTTGGTGCTGTTGACTGCGCATGCGTGGTGAACCGCGTGTTAGGTGTAGGTGAAAAGATCAGATCTCAGACTGGCTTACCTGTACGTCAATCAAGTGGCAAAAGCCATAGTGAGGATGGATGATAGGCGAACTTTTTTTTTATTTTTATTTTTATTTTTCTTCGTTTTGTTCAATGCCATGCGATCTACCCATACTACCTTTGCGATCGACCGGTCGATCGCGTATTGGGCACCCCTGGTTAACACAGACACACACACACAGCATATTACAGTTAACACAGACACACACACAGCATATTACAGTCAGGTCAGCTGGTTTCGGTATTATCTGGGGAGGAAGAGGGTTCGGGTGGGGCAGCCATCTTGTAAACAGACTGACTTATACAGAGCCTTATTCCAAAGCGCTTTACAACGGCCTCTCATTCACCCGTTCACACACACATTCACACACCAATGGCGGCCAAGCTACCATGCAAGGCGCCGGCCCGCTCACTGGGAGCAATTTAGGGTTCAGTGTCTTGCCCAAGGACACCTCGACATGTGGCCAGCCGGGGCTCGAACCGCCGATCTGCCGGCCTTGTGATCATAAGACTTGCGGCTCTACCTCCTGAGACACAGCCTCTACCTCCTGAGACACAGCCACCCTGTCGCCCTGTGTGCTGTCGTCAGGGTCAGTGCAGAGTTCCATGACCAGATGTGCAGCTACGCTGTGGGGCCTCAGGCCTCGTCTCCATGGCAACCTGGACCTGCGCCTTTCCACCACTGCTGCTGCTTCCTCCTCCTCCTCCTCCTCCTCCTCGCCAGGGTCTGGTTGTGATGTGACGCGTTGCTGCTAACAGAACTAGAAATCTAGAGAGACAAGACAATACAGTGAGACATGGAAATAGTTAAAATCTGACGTTGCATGTCAGTTTGTATGGGTAGTGCTAGCAGTGTCATTCAATTTGTATGGGCAGAGCTAACAGTGTCATTCCGTTTGTATGGGTAGTGCTAACAGTGTCATTCAGTTTGTATGGGCAGAGCTAACAGTGTCATTCAGTTTGTATGGGCAGAGCTAACAGTGTCATTCAGTTTGTATGGGTAGTGCTAGCAGTATCATTCAGTTTGTATGGGTAGTGCTAGCAGTGTCATTCAGTTTGTATGGGCAGAGCTAACAGTGTCATTCAGTTTGTATGGGCAGAGCTAACAGTGTCATTCAGTTTGTATGGGCAGAGCTAACAGTATCATTCAGTTTGTATGGGCAGAGCTAACAGTGTCATTCAGTTTGTATGGGTAGTGCTAACTGTATCATTCAGTTTGTATGGGCAGAGCTAACAGTCTCATTCAGTTTGTATGGGTTGTGCTAACAGTGTCATTCAGTTTGTATGGGCAGAGCTAACAGTATCATTCAGTTTGTATGGGTTGTGCTAACAGTGTCATTCAGTTTGTATGGGTTGTGCTAACAGTGTCATTCAGTTTGTATGGGCAGAGCTAACAGTATCATTCAGTTTGTATGGGCAGAGCTAACAGTGTCATTCAGTTTGTATGGGTAGTGCTAACAGTGTCATTCAGTTTGTATGGGCAGAGCTAACAGTGTCATTCAGTTTGTATGGGTAGTGCTAACAGTGTCATTCAGTTTGTATGGGTAGTGCTAGCAGTATCATTCAGTTTGTATGGGTAGAGCTAACAGTGTCATTCAGTTTGTATGGGCAGAGCTAACAGTGTCATTCAGTTTGTATGGGTAGTGCTAGCAGTATCATTCAGTTTGTATGGGCAGAGCTAACAGTGTCATTCAGTTTGTATGGGCAGAGCTAACAGTGTCATTCAGTTTGTATGGGTAGTGCTAACAGTGTCATTCAGTTTGTATGGGTAGTGCTAGCAGTATCATTCAGTTTGTATGGGCAGAGCTAACAGTCATTCAGTTTGTATGGGCAGAGCTAACAGTGTAATTCAGTTTGTATGGGTTGTGCTAACAGTGTCATTCAGTTTGTATGGGCAGAGCTAAAAGTCATTCAGTTTGTATGGGTAGTGCTAGTGTGGTGGTTACCTCCAGGGTGTGAGTACACAACAGTCTTTGGGGAGCCTTCCTGCCAAGGCTCCGGTTTAGGATGATGTCAGAGATGATGTCACAGATGTCACAGATGATGTCAGAGATGATGTCAGAGGGTCTTCCCTCAGCTGTTGAGCCTGATGAAGCAAATGAGCTCTATAAGATTGAGGTTCCACAATATAAAACAGACAGACAGATATGCACACACATTGATAAACAGACAGATATATACACACATTATTAAAAAGACAGATATATACACACATTGATAAACAGACAGATATATGTGTGGTGGCCTGGGAAAACCCGTCGGATGTCGCTGGCGTTCGTTTGTGGCAAAGAGCAAAAATAGATGGAAATCGCGATTTTGGCGATTTTGATATGATGTGGTATTCTAGTACTTTGAACTCCATACTACATTATGGTGAATAAACATTTTAAGAAAACAAAAGAGAAAGTACTTATTTTTATGTTTTTGTGGTGGGTAGTTTGCTAGCAAAACAACGTCACGTTGAAGATGTCTCATTCTCAGTTAACGCACACATGAGCGAAAGGAGAGACGATACTTCCACCTGTGTTATTGCCAGTTTACTGATGCTCACAATAAGCATAAAGTAATAACATCTTAACTAGAAGACACACAAATGGATCTGTCCCTCGCATACCGACGAGGCGAGCAGACTAACACCGCATCACAAGCAGACAAACGAGACCGGCCGATCTGCATAGGCTCTTCCCCCGACCCGGAGGAGAAAGGGGGGGATTTCTCACCTTTCAGTTTTTTTGACATAATACATTAAAATGCTCATAACTTTTAAAAATAAAGGGCTATCTCAGTCATTCAACCAGTTATGAATAGCTGAGAACTTCTAATTTATGGAAATGAAAATGTCAAAATGCCACCATGTGAAGGGTTTTCCCAGGCCACCACACATATACATACATTATTAAAAAGACAGATATATACATGCATTGATAAACAGACAGATGTATATGTTACGGTACATGGGGGAATACGGTACATGTGGGAAAACTAGGGTTAGGGTTAGGTGCTACGTCGACTTGGTACATGCTGGCATTTCTAACCCTAATCCTAACCCTAACCCTAGTTTTCCCACATGTACCGTTATCCCACATGTACCGTAACATATACACACATTGATAAACAGACAGATGTAAACATACTTGGCTGTAGCCATTGACGGGGCATCGGGGGCTGGGTGCAGACAGTTGGCAGAGGGGGGGTCATCATGGCGATGGACATTCATCACATGGTTTGCCGCCGGTGTCCACTCAGCCACCGTCTCCTCTCCAGGAAGTTGATGCTGCCAGGACACTCATACGGTCCTTCCCTGCCATCCCGCTCTCCTGCAAGAGCGGCCATCTTGTTCGCATTGCCTGGATGCAGAACAAAGACACACGTGCAACAAGAGAGCATCACAGTGTGACAGACAGACAGACAGACAGACAGACAGACAGATGTTTACAGTGTGACAGACAGACAGATGTTTAAAATGGCCGACTTTGGGACCCGGTTGTACTGACGTAGCCACTGAAGGTGGTGTGGATAAACAGCCATCATCATCATCATCATCATCACCATCATCATAAACATCATAAACATCATCATCTGCAAGTCAATTTAGCTCCGATGAGACTGTTGGAGATAAATATGTTTGCTGTGTGTGTGGTCAATTAAAAGATCTGACTGAGTGTGGACATTGTTGAGAATAATGAGTGTAGAACGTGTGTCCATTTAGACGTCTCTCTGCATCCAGGGGAGTTGAGCACTAAAGGAAGCCCTTCCCTTCCTGTAAGAGATGTGCCAATGACTGTGGCGTATCTGACAATTCAGTCTTCCTGTGGACAGTGCCAATAATTTGTGGCGCAGATATATGATTCTTTATGATTGGTTAAACAAGAGTAGTGACCTCATCAGGGAGGAGTCTTCTATAAATGTGTGTCCCGCCCCACGTTGGGGGGCTTTTTGACTCTGCTATTTTCTCTCTGCGCTCATGTAACTTTGCTTAATAAAAGGCCTCATTTGAGCCAATTGATTTAAGATATTTGTGCTTTTATATTACTAATACTAAATCTACTAAGAATCAATTAAATCCACAACAAGAGCCTTCATGAGAGGGAGTCTTGTGGTTTTGGCTTGCCGAAGCAGGCAGCTTAGTTCAACCATGAGCACCCTTACCCGTTTCAGCATCACTTATCCCAGTACATCATCTTAGACTTGCTCTAGGCAATTAGGGGTTAAGTGCCTTGCTCAAGGGCACATGCAGCTCCCTCCTGAGGCGGGGGTTGAACCAGCGACCTTCTGTTTGCTAGCCGTCTAACCCACCAATGTTCATTGGCTCCACTAAATATTCAAGTCGCTGTTTTATATCCTTACAGATTAACTTTATACCCAACACAGCACTCCACATTTCCACTGAGTGTGCACAAATGTGATTGTGATGCATATTCTGATGCATATCATTGCCATCACTATTCAATCAATTATCTTGGCCAGGTTTACTAATATTATTATATTAATATATATTATATTATATCATGGAGCCAGCAGCTGATGAACTTGGCTGGAATATAAAAAGTAAAAAGTATACCCGAAAGCACCTGTTGTCAAATGTACAATTATTGTGCATCCTTTGGCGACAGTTCAGAGAGTTTTAGTTTTCTAAACTAAAAACTAAATCAATAATAGAAAGACTATTATGTCACCGGGAAAAATAAAATAGTGAAAAGCGTCCAGGGCTTATATCCCATCATCACATGTGGATGAATGAAGCACCATGATCATGTGTGTCTGGGGCTGTGTTCGGAATAGCATACTAGCATACTAGATATGACGTAGATTTTGAGTATGCAGTGCGTTCACACTGTACAGTATGCGAGATTTGAGTATGAGAGAATCGCATACTTATTAGTAGGCAGTATGCAGTATATACTCATTGAGTATGCTAGTATGCAGTATGCTAGTATACCATTCCGAACACAGCCTAGGCTTACCTGCCTCTCTCCTCTTCTCTCTGGGGTAAACAGATGGAGCAGTGAGAGACATTGAGAGAATCCCCCATCTCAAACTTAGCCGGTAGTTTTTCCGAAACGGGGGTGAAATCAAATCAATGATGAAACTGGTTTTGTGATTAAAAAACCAGAACTCTCTCCGGTTCTCCGGTGACTCTCCAACAAGTCTGGGGAGAGGAACGTCACGTCGCGTCCCGATGACGCCATGACGTAAAAGAAAAACGACGCTCTGAAGAAATAATACCCCAAAAAAAAGACAGATCGTCAGATTCCAGATGAACTATCGATGCTATATCCCCCTACTCACACCGCTTTAACATCTACAACAAGACCAAGGCGAACAAGGCGACGTTTTGTACTAATACACCCAAAGGAGTGGAAACCAGATCGAAACCTTAAAGTCTCCAGATCCACTACTTGTGTGTGTTGGGGTGTCACAACCAGATGAACTCGTTGCTCCTGCTGGGCTCCAGTGCAGATATTCTCTTATTCCTGGGGAGGGAACAGAGGAACAGAGAACAGAACCGAACAGAACAGAACTGCAGACTGGATCCAGCAAAAGGCGGAAGACAAGCAAGATCCAAGAGATGTTTGGGAGCTGCAAGATCAAGATGTTGCTTTTTTAAGCGACAGTTTCTTAATGCATGGTAAGGTATTTAAAACGAGCACCGTGACCAGGAACACTGTGACTGTACTGTACACTCCTCCTCGTAGCTGCAAGAAAAAAAAAAAAAGCATGAGCATGCATGACCAAAAATATTCCCATCCCCCCTAAAACACAGCTACTAACCCTAACCCTACTACTACTACTACTAGTGACAGATGAGTCCAGTCTCTCTCCTCTGGTGTTGACTGACACGCAGGGAAACTTGGACGCACGAGATAAGATGTGTTCTGGCTGTGCATGGTCATTTTTTTTTTCCGTAGTCGTGAAGATCCTGTCCAATTTCCTCAACTCACTTCTTGTTTTAAGACCGTATGGTATTGTAGAATGATGTAGGATTAATACACAGTTGCAGTAATGCAGATTGCATTACCAGATGCAGACCTGTCGAAGTCTTTACAGTCATGTTTTTGTTGGTAGTAGCCTATAAATGCGTTTTACATGTTCCACCAACGGTTTAATAATAATAATAATAGCGATGGTGAGACTAGTATTTAAGACTGCTCTTAGTAGCCTGCTTAGTAGATGACTTCCCCCTTTTTGTCTGTCTTTTTAAGATAACCAACTATAAGATCATGTTTATTCACTCAATAACAAGGCCCACTGATTGTTGTTAGTGATGTGCACAGAAAAACAACAACAACAACAACAACATGTATTGTTTCTTGCAGGATTCAAGTTAAACGTCAAAGTCTGGATACATGAAAGCATCTGCATGGAGCGACAAGTCCTAATCTAAGAGTTTGATAACAGATTATAACGGTATTCGTATGCTGCCACAGACGACACGATGGCAAGCAGAAGAAAGTCCACAACGCCGTGCATGGTCCCGCCCTTAGAACTAGCGGATTCCGACCCGGATATGGACGTTACCGAGGGAGAGGAGGAGGCTTTAGAGGAGGAGGCGGCGGCGGCAGCCGTCCTCTCCGCCGGAAGCCAATCCAGCGACAAAGAGAGACAGGCCATCGACCACTACATCAAAACCATGGACCTGAGTCCTACAGAGGGAGGTTACGAGTGCAAATACTGCAGCTTCCAGACCTCGGAGCTCAACATGTTCACGATACACGTCGACACCGAGCACCCGAACATCGTCCTCAACTCGTCCTACGTGTGCGTGGAGTGCGACTTCCAGACCAGGCGGTACGACGCGCTGCTGGAGCACAACGCCCGGCACCACCCGGGGGAGGACAACTTCACCAGGACGATGGTGAAGCGGAACAACCAGACCATCTTCGAGCAGACGGTCAACGACCTGACCTTCAACGGCGGTTTTGTGAAGACGGAGGAGGAGGAGGACGAGGAGGGGGACACGACGTCGGTGTCGTGCAGGAACAGCATCACCCTCAGCAAGACCCCCATCATGAAGGTCAAGAGCAGGGAGTCCAAGTCCAAGTTTACTACGGGGTCGTCGCACAAAATGGCCGACACCAAGGGCGGCGCCGTCATCAAGGTGGAGAGTGACGACGAGCCGGTGTCCTCCCCCCCTCCTGTCCTCCTCCCCCCTGCCGTAACCGCCTCCCACGTCGTCTTCCCCACCCCCACCCCCACCCCGTCAATTCAGCCGATTCAGCCCGTTCACCACCACCAGAGCATGGTGATCACCAACCACCCCAACACCACCCCAACGTTCCAAATGAAACACATCAACTCCTCGGGAGCCACCACCACCATGCTCCCCCCGGGCACCCTGGCTCAGGTTCTGTCCGCCCTGCAGAACCAACAGAACCTGCAGAACCAGAACCACCACCAGACCCCCCAGACCCAGATCCTCATCCCGGTCAGCAGCATCCCCACCTACAACGGGGCCATGGACAACAACGTCCTGCTGGTCGGCGCCTACAACCGCTTCCCGTACCCCTCCGTGTCCGAGATCATGGGCCTCTCCGCCCAGACCAAGTTCTCGGAGGAGCAGATCAAGGTGTGGTTCTCCGCCCAGCGGCTGAAGCACGGGGTGAGCTGGACGCCCGAGGAGGTGGAGGAGGCGCGCAGGAAGAAGTTCAACGGCTCCGTGAACCTCCAGCACGCGACGACGCCCCAGACCATCACGGTCATCCCCGCTAACCTCGCCGCGGCCGCGACCAACGGCCTGCAGTCCATCTTCCAGACCTGCCAGATCGTCAGCGGGGGTCAACGGGGGCTCGTCTTAACTCAGGTAGGCGGCGGCTGTCACGCCGTGGCCATGGGCGGGGGCGGAGGCAGAGGCAACGCCATACCCGTGACCTCGCCCATCACGCTGACCGTCGCCGCCGCCGGGCTCCCCAGCCACCAAGCCAGCGTCGTCATGCCGACGTTGGAGCCGCCTCCGTCCACCTCCGAGGCACCTCCCTTCGTCGCCTCCGCGCTGAGTCCCGACCCGCACGGCGCGAAACCCAAAAAGTCCAAGGAGCAGCTGGCGGAGCTGAAGGCCAGTTACCTGAGGCGGCAGATCGCCACGGAGGCCGAGATCACCAGGCTGATGAAGATCACCAACCTCACCAAGAGGGCGATCAAGAAGTGGTTCAGCGACACACGCTACAACCAACGCAACTCCAAGGACCACCAGGGAGGAGTCGGAGGAGTCGGAGCCTTGAGCGACAACATCGCGGTCACCGGCGGCAGTTGCGGCGGCGTGGACACGGCGAGCGGTGGCCCTAGCACCGCGGCGGCGGCCATCGTGATAGACGACACCAGCGACGACACCAACAGCGACTACTCCCCGACGACGGCGGCGGTGGCGGTGGCGTTGTCGCCGGTTGTGGCGGCAGGAGGGCCGGCGAGCGACCCGCGCGTCAAGTTCCGCAACTTCTTTCCCGACTTCACGCCGCAGAAGTTCAAGGAGAAGACCCCCGAGCAGCTCTCGCTCCTGGAGGCCAGCTTCCTGATGGCCCGCGCGCCCGCTGACGAGGAGCTGAGCCGGCTGAGGTCCGAGACCAAGCTGACCCGGCGCGAGGTGGACGCCTGGTTCACCGAGAGGAGGAAAATGCTGGCGGCGGCGGCGGACGCGGACGGGCTGGACGAGGGCGACGGCGGCGGCATCAAAGCCACGGCGTCAGGAAGCCACGAGAGTCAGACGGTCACCACGCCCGGAGGCCGGAAGATCCTGAAGAAAACCCCGCAGCAGCTCCACGTCCTGAAGAGCGCGTTCGTGCGCACCCAGTGGCCGTCCTCCGAGGAGTACGACAAGATGGCGGAGGAGAGCGGCCTGCCCAGGACGTACATCGTCAACTGGTTCGGGGACACCCGCTACGCCTGTAAGAACAGCAACCTGAAGTGGTACTACCTGTACCAGAGCGGGAAGGTGAACGAAGCCATGAACGGAGGAGGAGGAGGAGGAGGAGGAGGCAGCCGTCAGAGGAAGCCGCGGAAACGTTTCCGAGGCTGGTCGAGGAGGACCCGGCGGCCGTACCCGTGCAAACAGTCGCCCGCGCAAGCGGCGGCGGCAGCTCCCGTCAAACCCAAGACGGGTAAGGAGGTCCTGAAGGAGCACTACCTCAAGCACAAGGTCTTAAACGAGAAAGACCTGGACGAGCTGGTGTCCAGGTCCAGTATGAGCTACGAGCAGGTGCGGGACTGGTTCGCTGAGATCAGCAGGAGAGTCGAGGAGGGGGGCGGGCCCTTCAGCGACGGAGGAGGAGGAGGAGGGGGGGAGGAGGAAACGCAGACGCAGGGGGGTGACAGCGAGAGAGAGACGGAGGAGATGGAGGTGAAGGAGCAAGGGGAGGAGGAGGAGGAGGAGGAGGAGGAGGGGGGGGGCACTGACGATGACAATGAGGAGGAGGAGGACACCAATGATAAAGGTGGAACGTTAAAGGACGAATCTGAGGAACAGAAAGAGCCTCAGTGTGTGAAGCAGACGGAGTCAGAGGACCAATGATGGAGATCCAGGTGAGAGGAGGGAGGGGAGGGAGGGAGGATGGGTGGGGGGGGGAGAGACAGGGAGGGTGGGGGGGGCGATGAATGTTTTCAAGTTTCAAGTTTTATTGTTAGGTCACATTACACAAGTGTAAGAAAGTCATATAATTCTTAGGGGAGACAGGGAGGATGGGTGGTGGGTGGGGGGGGACAGGGAGGATGGGGGGGAGAGACAGGGAGGGTGGGGGGGGCGATTAATGTTTTCAAGTTTCAAGTTTTATTGTTAGGTCACATTACACAAGTGTAAGAAAGTCATATAATTCTTAGGCTTCGGTTCCTGACATTGCAGCACAAGACAATAAGGTAAGGTAATAGGTGATAAGGTGACACATAAGACAACAGGATACAGTTAGCAGTATCCAGACAATTTACAGACAATAAGGCAATGGGCATAATTCAAGATTTTAAAAAAAAGTGACAATAGTACAGGACATAAGTGACAAATAAGACAGGATACAATAATAATACATAATACTAATATAATACATCTGTGTGAAACGTCACATTATTATTACTTGTTAATCCAATTGTGCAACAGACGTATCCAGGGAAACTAACCATTCCAATAATCGCTTTTTATGTATTTATTTTATATTTAACCTTTATTTAATCAGGTAAGACAATTAAGAACAGATTCTTATTTACAATGCCGACCTGGCAAAAGGCACAGGAGGAGGTAGGGGGGAAGGGGGTAAAAGAAATACGAAAAGTTAAAACACATTAAACATGACAAGACAAAACAGAGCAGAGAACAGGAACAGTTACAAGCCAAAGACAAATCAGACCAACAAACAATCAACAGCAGGGGAGCAAGGGACAGGTCCTAGTTTAGAAGCAATGTCACGTGTTAAAAGTGTCCAAGAATCACTCTCTGAATTTCATCAGGAAAGACTGTTTCTAATAATAATAATAATAATAATAATAATAATAATAATAAATGTTATTTATGGGCGCCTTTCAAGGCTCTCAAGGACACCTTACAAGACAGTTTAAAACCACATATCAAAACATTTTTTAAAAAACAGCAAAATCTGATAACAACAAACAAAATACAGGAGATCAAACCAAGTAAGCCATTGTGAAAAGGTGTGTTTTAAGACAGTTTATGTTAACTTGTTTTTTGTTTAAAAAAGCAAATGTGTAATGGAGGTATGAGAAGGAGATTTCTGATGTGGGACGAATGTGTGTTTTTTAGAAAAATGTGTAACGAATGTTTGCTCCCCGTAGACTTCACTGTTGCGAGCAGACAAGAAGGATGAAGAACGCAGGAGCACCACGTGATTGGACGTCCTGCCTCGAGGACCAACCAGACGAGAAGAAACAGAGACCCTCAGTTTGATGCCAAATCGTGTCAGCAGGATAGACCTAATACATGTTTCACCGGCTCTGTTGAAAATGCTGTTTTTGGTCTTTTGGGACATTTTACAGTAATTTATATTTTACCATTTACCTTGCTACTTTTAATAAATGACATCCAAGACATTTCTATGGAGGTGAAACCTCTAATTTTACTTGTTAGGTTATGTAATAACTTTCTAAGTGTGTGCGAGCGGGTTTTAAAACCTCGTCGGTTTTTTTGTGAATTATTAGCCTCAATTCAATCAGTGCCATTAGTTGGTCGATCATGTTTTAAAATTGAACCAGAATTGAATTCTGCATAACAGTTTTTTATATGTATTCAAGGTTTTTAAGAATTTGTCATTCTTGAAATGTTATGGAGTAATAATTCTGGGGAGGAGTGGTTTTCTCTTGTCTGTCGGCTTTCCAAATGAAAAATGCATTTGTGTTGTTATTCAGGAATAAGTAAACATTACCTCAGTCATTTAAGCAAAGAGTTTAAGGTGGTGACATTGTTCGTTTTAGATTTGTTTGTTTAAAAAAAAAAAAAAATACATTAGCATGAAACTAGTTCATTCACAAGGTGTTTCAGATGGCAGTTGTTTCCCCCCCCCCCAAAGTCAGTAACTCAAGCATGCGTAGTTAGGGTGTGCTTTCTCAGATACGGGTTGTTAAAATCTTTCAGGTGTACAGTGACAACTGTCGGGTTGAACGAACACACCACAGGCTCTGGCTATGGTTCCTCTTACAACGAGAGGCAATTTCATTTTGTTATAAAACATTTTCCTTATCTTCCTCTTGTTCAACCACATAGAACTATGCTTAAATCTGGATGTGCCGGTTTCTTTATGCAACTATACATCAACGAGCAATCAGTTGACAGGGTGTTGTCGAATTGTTATGTTACTCTCTATGGTTTTCAGCAATGTCGAGGCGGGACTGAAATTCAGAACAATTAAGTGAAAGTTGTTCTTTTCTTTGTTTTTTTTTGCCATCCTTAAAAAGGGGCAATCTGGGATTGAAACAACAACAAAGAGGGGGGAATGTTACCACTCTCAAATTCAGACAGATGCTACAAGGATGCAAGGACACACTGTCCCTGAGATCAATATGATAGCCCTTCGCTAGCACAGTTGCTATTAGGTTACAATTGATTTTCACAAAGAACATGGAGCTTAGCTGTGTATTACAATCACGCCCATACATGATGGTGACACCGTCGAACGTTTATAAAAATGTCATGATAGTAAGTGTGTACAAAGTGGTTTATATTCCTAGATGAAATAGCTCTCTCTCTCTCGCTCTATCTTTCTTTGTCTGTCTCTCTCTCCATCTCTGTCTCTCCCTCTGTCTCCCTCTCTCTCCCTCTGTCTCTCTCTCTCTCTGTGTCTCCCTCTCTCTCCCTCTGTCTCTCTCTCTCCATCTCTGTGTCTCTCTCTCTGTCTCCCTCTCTCTGTGTCTCCCTCTCTCTCTGTCTCCCTCTCTCTCTGTGTCTCCCTCTCTCTCTCTCTCTCTCTCTCTCTCTCTCTCTCTCTCTCTCTCTCTCTCTCTCTCTCTCTCTCTCTCTCTCTCTCTCTCTCTTAACCCTACTGCTTACAGCAGCAGGAACGCAGCTCGATCATGATAAGCATGTAAGAGAGGGAGGAGTGATTTCTGGAGGTCAGGGGAGGACAGGAGCGTGCTCTGTCTCAGTGTGTCAGTTGGGTTTAGCCTGACTATGCTAAGCTATCTGTCAGAGCATCTATGTTTTGGGTTCTGACGAGGTAAAACAGTTGATCTAAGATCATGATCCATTTATAATGATTCAATAATCAATGGATATATACATTAATTTTAAAAGTAAGATCCCAGCTTGTCCCTTTAATTGCTGTATTGACTATTTTTGGTAGGTAAGTTATTTATTATATCATACTTTCATGAAATAGCGTTTGTTTGAAAGCAAAAAAAATAAACTTTGGCAAGAAAATTCATTTAGTTTCAGATCAGTGCTTTTGCTGCAAAAGTTACACAATATGAAAACCTATCAACACAGTAGGAGCCATCCAGTAATTAAGATGTATCACATTTCTGCTCGCGCCATCTGCTTTGCTCGAGTCACATTTGTTATCAACACGGTTGGCGACGGGTGACACCGTTTCCCCTGACGTCTGATCTCACATTTATTGGAAGCATTTCTGTTTCTACGAGACACAATTACTTTGCTTAACTGTGTTCAGGAACATCAAGAGATGGTTCTGTTCTTCCGCTCTTTTCCAGTAGGGGGAGCTGTTTGCTATATTATTGGCATATTATATTATATTATAAATCAACTGAAAATCGGATATGCAGGGGGGGGTGGGTGGGTAGTTCAAGTACAGCTCTCAAGTGTATGTTTTCAACATCAAATCTTATCCCAGTCAATTGTACGATTTAATCAAGATGTTGAGGGCTTGTCTAGATTGGAAATCTAAAATCACCAATCAAAAGTGTTCGTCATTAAATTACTTTCACAGAATTTTAATGCAACAACAACAAAAAAGTTGAGTTAACAGTATTACTAGCTATTGCACAATGAAGCCACCAAATTAGACTAATTTTAAAACAAATCTTAATTGGAATCTGCCACCCCTCCTCGGGGTCCCTCCCTAAATAATAATAATAATAATAATAACTTTTTATTATTTGTATAGCACTTTTCCTGCAAACGTTGCAGCTCAAAGTGCTCCAATCATTATATATGCATAACTTAATTATTTAAGTAATTTAAAAGGCAATATTAAAAAGATGTTTTTAGTCCTGACTTGAACATTAGTATGTGCTGAGGTTGCGTCCCTAATGTAAACTGGCAGTGAGACACAATCTGGGTGCATAAAATGAGAAACAGTAACCTAAACACCACCTGCACCTCCCCAAACACACCATACCCTCAAAACCCACTTCAGAAACAGGCTTCCCACAGAGAGGACGAGGCATGCCTAAATATTTAACCACCGATGAGTTCATCGTTTTGAAGGACGAGCCGACCCATCCTCTAGTCTAACGTTATGTTGTGACCAGCTGTGGGCTTCAATCATAACCGGAGAGAGAGGACTCTTACGAGAGAGAGAGAGAGAGAGAGAGAGAGAGAGAGGAGAGAGAGA
>NC_137690.1:71675708-71678208 GCF_963989245.1 Nansenia antarctica
AAAGCCTTCAGTGTGGCAGCCAGCCCCCCACCCTCTAGAACTCTCTCCCTGCCCCCCCCCAACACCCTCTGGAACTCTCTCCCTGCCCCCCCCCCCCCCACCCTCTGGAAACTCTCTCCCTGCCCCCCCCCCCACCCCTCTGGAACTCTCTCCCTGCCCCCCCCCCCCACCACCCTCTGGAACTCTCTCCCTGCCCCCCCCACCACCCTCTGGAACTCTCTCCCTGCCCCCCCACCACCCTCTGGAACTCTCTCCCTGCCCCCCCCCACCCTCTGGAACTCTCTCCCTGCCCCCCCCCACCCTCTGGAACTCTCTCCCTGCCCCCCCCACCACCCTCTGGAACTCTCTCCCTGCCCCCCCCCACCCTCTGGAACTCTCTCCCTGCCCCCCCCCCCCACCCTCTGGAACTCTCTCCCTGCCCCCCCCCCCACCCTCTGGAACTCTCTCCCTGCCCCCCCCCCCCCACCCTCTGGAACTCTCTCCCTGCCCCCCCCCACCACCCTCTGGAACTCTCTCCCTGCCCCCCACCACCCTCTGGAACTCTCTCCCTGCCCCCCCCCCCACCCTCTGGAACTCTCTCCCTGCCCCCCCCCCCCCCCCACCCTCTGGAACTCTCTCCCTGCGGTGATCCACAACATCCCCCCCCACCCTGGACGCCTTTAGAACGGCCCTGCAGTCCCACCTGTTCACCAAGGCCGTCGGATTCTAGTTCTGTTGTTGTTGTTTTGTTTGTCTGACTGTTTTTGTTTTTCTTTCCGTTTCTCTGTAAAGAGACCTTGGCTCCTCTGAAAGGCGCTATATCAATTCAAGGTCTTCTTCTTGTTATTATTATTGGTACATGGACTGACTTAAGCCGCTTTTCCATTGACCGGCCCGGGTCGGGTCAGGTCGGGTCGGGTCGGGTCAGGTCGGGTCACTTTTGATCTGTTCTGTTTCCATTACACAAACCGAACCGGACTAGTAGGAGGAGTCGTCGATAGTAGGCGGAGTTACGCGTCACACGCAGCCTGGCAAAAAGCTTCCGGGTGTACACAGCAGTGATTTTTTGGGAGAGAAAGAGAAAGAGAGAGAGGAAGCTATGTACACATAATAAAGTCATGTTTTTTGAACCCTTAAAACCACTGCCTTCACTTGTCTGCTTTATGAACTGTAGTATCATCATCGGGAAACGCAGACAAGACGCGAATCTACCGGAATTTGACTCATGACACAGCCGGTGTTATTCACAGACAAACACGGTGCCGTTTGCGGGTTAATAACTTCGGTTTACCGGGGGTTAGGATAACAATTCAAACGTGTCCGGAAAGAGGAGAAGCCAGGGAATTCAAAAGTTTTTGAATGGAGTCGATCATCCACTCCTATCACCGTGGACACAGCGCGGAGCGAATTCCCTGTTAAAACCGGCATTTGACTCATGAGTGAATGGTTTTGATTGATTGATTGAAAACTTTATTAGAAGATTTGCAGAAGTAGGTACATGAAAGTACATATTACATACAAGGTCAACTAACAGGATAAAAACCCAAGAAAGCCACTGGCTTATTTCAATTGGGGTCCTTGATTCTCAATTCATCGTTACATGTAAGACAGACAAAAAAGC
Organism: Nansenia antarctica; assembly: GCF_963989245.1. Lineage (NCBI taxonomy): Eukaryota > Metazoa > Chordata > Actinopteri > Argentiniformes > Microstomatidae > Nansenia > Nansenia antarctica. Next base: position 71,677,309 of record NC_137690.1, read on the forward strand.
TAGTACTATCTACAAGATAATACAGACAAATAACTATTACTATCTACAAGATAAACACACATCCATCATGGGAAGAACAATACAACAAAACATAAGGTATGTACAGCGGGTAGGACAGGTGGGGACATACACCACAGGTGGGGGCGGGGGACAAAACACAAAGTATGTACAGTGGTGAAAATGGCTGGACGGCTGCTGGCGAACTCCCGGTTCATCGAGTTTACGGTTAAAAGCATAACTTCTCGGGGTGTCAGCGCGGTGGTTAAGGGCTCAAAATGACCGTAGACAGATGGTGAAGTTAGCAAAGGAGTATTGTGTTTTTTTTACCACCTCCACAGCCGGTGTTATTCACGGACAAACACGGTGCATAATAGCGATTTTTGTGTTGTGCTTGTTGTAAATAAAAGTTATATGATTCATTGAAATGACATTAAACTAAGATAATACGATGGTCAGCATAATTTTCCGAATCTTTATTAATAAGCTATTACAGAAAATGTAGTGACATTTTCCTAGTGAATGTGGTATTTTCAAGATGGCGGTTGTGAAGAAATAATATGGGATGGGACATGGGATGACGATTGTCCATTGACCAATCAACGGTGTGGGACCTGGGACCTGGGACCCTGGGACCCTGCTCGGATGTGGTACCTGGGACCTAGGACTGAAGCGACCCGGACCGACGAATGGAAAAGGGAACCGAAGCGGGCAGACCTAGGTCAGCACCAGGTCGGCACCAGGTCTGCATCGTAGTGGAAAAGCGCCATTACATAGCGCCTTTATTCCAAAGCGCTTTACAACGGCCTCTCATTCACACATTCACACAACGATGGCAGCAAGCTACCATGCAAGGCGCCTCATCCGGCCCGCTCACTGGGAGCAATTTGGGGTTCAGTGTCT
>NC_137690.1:71680708-71700708 GCF_963989245.1 Nansenia antarctica
GTCCCTGGTAGAATCAGCTGCATCCCTCCAGCAGAACAACAACAAAGGAGCGGGCGAGCAGTCCTGCTGAAAATATTAAAACCTTCACTCGTTCAGACGGAGGAGAGGAGGAGGAGGAGGAGAGGAGAGGAGAGGAGAGGAAGAGAGGAGGAGAGGAAGAGAGGAGGAGAGGAGAGGAAGAGAGGAGGATAGGAGAAGAGGAGGAGAGGAAGATAGGAAGAGAGGAGGAGAGGAGAGGAAGAGAGGAGAGGAGAAGAGAAGAGGAAAGGAGGAGAGGAGGAGAGGAGGAGAGGAGAGGAGGAGAGGAAGAGAGGAGGAGAGGAAGAGAGGAGAGGAGAAGAGAAGAGGAAAGGAGGAGAGGAGGAGAGAAAGAGAGGAAGAGAGGAGAGGAGGAGAGAGGAGAGGAGGAGAGAAAGAGAGGAAGAGAGGAGAAGAGGAGAGGAGAGGAGGAGAGGAAGAGAGGAGGATAGGAGGAGAGGAGAGGAGAGGAAGAGAGGAGGATAGGAGAGGAGGACAGGAGGAGAGGAGGAGAGGAAGAGAGGAGGAGAGGAGAGGAAGAGAGGAGGATAGGAGGACAGGCTGGCTGTAATGCACAAGATGGAATGAGGAATGAACGGGTGTCAAACAGTTTTTCCCTCATTCCCTCCCCCCCGTGGTAGTGCGTCCTCCGCCTTCTACCTCCACCAGCCTCTATTGCTCAACATATAGGCCTCACTCCTACTTTTCTGCATCTCTGCATCTCACCTGTTTCTCAAATGTGACACGGTCTGATCATTTGGTCCGCATGTCGACAACCAATCAAAATGTTCAGACTTTTCTTTCGAAACACGGAACTACGTTTCAACGTTGTTGTGAATCAACAACACACACACTCACTAGTCGAGCCAAAACACTGCAACAACACAATGGATTGGGTGAGTAATCCCCACTGCTACCTAGCTAACTATAACACTACTTAACCTTGTTAGCAGGCTCACAAAACAAGCTGTGTTAGTCGACTAGCGATGTGTCGTTGATTTTCAACAACGCAGAAATGTATTTTTCGAAAAGAAAAGTAAATATGTTTTTCGAAAGAAAAGTCTGATCAATACATCGGAGCCCGACATGTGGACCAAAGCATTAGAACGTGTCACGTACAGTATACCCCCCAGTGGACAAGGCTGTGGGTCAGGACAGAGACAAGGTGGGGCAGTAGAACTCAAACTGATGTGATGATGAGAAGGTTTAAAGGCTGTGATTACACATTCCTTGATTGATGCGTTGCTAACTGCGTTTCGCATTTATTTTGATTTCAGGTCCAAATCGTCTAGAAGTTTCTTCAAGCAAATCATAGGGCTCGTCTGTCCTTTTTCTAAATTGGTTTGAGAAGATTTCGGCATGAAAGGGACAAAAGAAAAAAAAATCGATAATAGAACCAGACACTGCAATCAAGGTAAGAAAAGAAGTGTGATTCTGTAAATGGTAAATGGACTGCACTTATATAACGGCTTTTTTGCTTTACAACGGCCTCTCATTCACCCATTCACACACCAAAGGCTGCAAGCCAAAGGCACCAGCCCACTCACTGGGAGCAATTTTAGGCGTTCAGTGTCTAGCCCAAGGACACTTCGACATGTGGCCAGCCGGGGCTCGAACCGCTGATCTGCCAACCTTGTGATCATTAGACGGCGACTCTACCTCCTGCGCTACAGCCGCCCCATTCTGTATTCCAGCCGCCCCGATTCTGTAATTTGGGTATGCTGTCCATGTGAGCCAGCGCTAGTTTATAATAATAATAATAACTTTATTTGTATAGCGCTTTTCCTGCAAACGTTGCAGCTCAAAGTGCTTTAATCATTATATAATCTTAATTTAATTATTTAGTCATTTAAAGGCAATATTAAAAAGATGGGTTTTTAGTCTTGACTTGAACATTATGTGCTGAGGTTGCATCCCTAATGTAAACTGGCAGTGAAGACACAATCTGGGTGCATAAAATGAGAATGCAGCCTCACCAAATCTCTTCTTTCGTACATGTGGTACACATTATGGTGCTGTGCAGTTTACATTTACATTTTTTACATTTTGGGCATTAAGCAGACGCCTTTATCCAAAGCGACTTACAACAAATACATTTGTGTCTTACTTACCTACTTCTCTTCATCCCATAGACCAGTGGTTCTCAAACCTCTCCTCGGGGACCCCCACCTGCTCCACATACTTGATCTGTTCCACCACCAGCACACCTGATTCAACTAAATCACAATGGCTGTGTACTTGATTAGTTGAATCAGGTGTGCTGGTGGTGGAACAGATCAAATAGATGCAGACTCCCTGGAGTAATTTAGAGCTAAGTGCCTTACTCAAGGGCACACTAGTGACAGTGATACAGTGAGTCAGTCTTAACCAATCACATCGCTGCTGAAAACCAGGTTCTGTTGGGATAGAGAGTCAGCCGTAACCAATCACATCGCTGAACCACGTTCTGTTGGGATACCGATTCAGCCTTAACCAATCACATCGCTGTATCAGGTTCTGTTGGAGTACAGATCCGGGTCGGCCCATTGCCAGCCCCACCCAGGGGGGGATTAGCTCTGGGCCGTACCATTCACATCTCCGCTAAACCCTCCTGAGACACGTCACATCTGCCAAGAGCAGAGGAGAGTCCGCCAGGCCCCCCCCCCCCCCTGCCCCCCCTCTTCCCTGTTACAGCTGTTTCTCTCCACTCTAAAACCCCCCGCAGCAAAACACTTCAAATTAGCCCTCTTAGACGCGGAAACTGTTCATCTCAGAATCATTCTGAGGTAAACATTTCTCTGGAGGAATTTCTTGTTGGTGAGAAGAGGAGGGTTTCCACGTTGGTGAATCATGTTTTTGTTTCCTCAGAGTTGGATGATGATGATGATGGTGAAGAAGAGGAGCAGGAATCACATTTCTGACAGGATTCACAGTGCTGTTACGTGCTGGGAGGAAAGAGGGAGAAGTCACTTCACTGTGGAGTCAGGGATGAGTGTTTGGTAGGATGAGTGGTGGGATGAGTGTTCGGTAGGATGAGTGGTGGGATGAGTGTTCGGTAGGATGAGTGTTTGGTGGGATGAGTGTTTGGTAGGATGAGTGTTTGGTAGGATGAGTGTTTGGTAGGATGAGTGTTTGGTAGGATGAGTGTTAGGTAGGATGAGTGTTTGGTGGGATGAGTGTTTGGTGGGATGAGTGTTTGGTAGGATGAGTGTTTGGTGGGATGAGTGTTTGGTGGGATGAGTGTTTGGTAGGATGAGTGTTTGGTGGGATGAGTGTTTGGTGGGATGAGTGTTTGGTGGGATGAGTGTTTGGTAGGATGAGTGTTTGGTGGGATGAGTGTTTGGTGGGATGAGTGTGTTTGGTAGGATGAGTGTTAGGTAGGATGAGTGTTTGGTAGGATGAGTGTTTGGTAGGATGAGTGTTTGGTAGGATGAGTGTTTGGTGGGATGAGTGTTTGGTAGGATGAGTGTTTGGTGGGATGAGTGTTTGGTAGGATGAGTGTTTGGTGGGATGAGTGTGTTTGGTGGGATGAGTGTGTTTGGTGGGATGAGTGTTTGGTGGGACGAGTGTTTAGTAGGATGAGTGTTTGGTGGGATGAGTGTTTGGTAGGATGAGTGTTTGGTGGGATGAGTGTTTGGTGGGACGAGTGTTTGGTAGGATGAGTGTTTAGTAGGATGAGTGTTTAGCAGGATGAGTGTTTGGTAGGATGAGTGTTTGGTGGGATGAGGGTTTAGTAGGATGAGTGTTTAGTAGGATGAGTGTTTAGCAGGATGAGTGTTTGGTGGGATGAGTGTTTGGTGGGATGAGTGTTTGGTAGGATGAGTGTTTGGTGGGATGAGTGTTTGGTGGGATGAGTGTTTGGTAGGATGAGTGTTTGGTGGGATGAGTGTTAGGTGGGATGAGTGTTTGGTAGGATTAGTATGTTGGTGAGTCGCTCCATTTTAGAGAAGCAGGCTGTGTTCTAGAGATAAAATAAGCCGTCTAGCAGATTAGTCTGCAAGCACGAAAAACAGATGTACCAGATGTCTGCTAAAGCAGTTCCATGTGGCAGGAGGAGATGGAACTGTGTGTGGTTAGTTCAGGTGAAGGACCCTCATCCCTGGAGATATCTCCACTAGCTTGTCCTGTCCCACCCTGACACGTGACAACGTCAGGCTAACAGGTGTAGGGCAGTGCAGAGAACAGGGATCTGATCCGGAAATGTAAAAGCATTCCCCCCCCCCCCCCCCCCCCCCCCCCCCCCCCCCCAATCCATTCAGACACTCAACATTCTCCACATTTTAAAGGTGAAATATTTTTGGGGTCTTTTTTATTTTTATCGGGCCCTTGTGTAAATGCTTATTTTCATTTACACTTTAACCATTTCGCAGATGCTTTTATCCAAAGCGACTTACGATTAGAGATTACAGGGACAGTCTCTCCCTGGAGTACGTAATTTAGGGCTGAGTGCCTTACTCAAGGACACACTAGTGGTGGTGGTGTTCCCAGGTGGGATTTGAACTCATGACCTTCTGCTCACCAGTCCACTACCCTACACCATGATATGACTACAATAAGGCACACCAGCATGTAGCATAATAGCGTATAGTATAGAGTATACAGGTGAAAGGAGGGCTATTTTGTACAGTACGGTACATACACAATTGGATATTGAACAAACACACTGAAAATTATATTTAGGTATATTAAGCTGTGTCGGAGCTGATGGAGTCGCGTTTTGGCTCTCCATTTTCTACGTTTTTGTCACTGTTTATATTTACATATATATATATTTTTTTTTTGTAATGCTGCCTACATGCTGTTATTCATGTCTAATCTGAACCAGCTCACCCGATCACCCCAATCGCTAATGTGTATTGTCTATGTTCATGTCTAAAAAATCAATAAAAATAATTAAGAAAGAAAATTATATTTAGCGTCTTTTCTAAGCCGTTTCTGTAAGGTGTCTGTGTCATTGGCCCCGTTTCTTTCTGTCACCACCACAAGGCTTAATTTAAACAAGTGCTGAAACATTCCCACTAATTAGCCACAACCCACCACTGGGATGCACTACGCACGGCGCTATTCAGAGCTGAGCAACATGAATATTAATGGCATCATCACACCCACAGCAACCAGACTGTGTGTTTCTAAGAGAAAAAAGAGTGAGTCTCAGGAAAATAAATTATTGAAAAAATTGTTATTGACGTTTAAATTTGCGAGTCGAGTGCCTGATCCAGGACTCACTGTGTGAACAATAACATAACAGGTTTCAAAACTTGTCGGATAAATCTCTAGTTCTCTCCCAACATGCACTGCACTGCACACCAGACTAGCCAATATTCACCCAATGCTCTTGGGGTAAATTGCCCAAGCTCTTTCATCATGTTGGTTAGACATTATTGATAGACAGTCATCTTCAAACGTATTTTCTACCTGGTGTACGTTCTGTGAACAGTAAATAGAACACTCACGGTCGTCATTCTGGTAAAGCTTTTCACTTTTGTGCTTTTCCAACTGAAAGGTGATTTTTTTCTACCCCAATGATAAGGGTCTTCTCTCAATGTTTACCCAAGTTCACTCCTACACTCTCTGTTCTGATTGATTAGATCAATCAATCGATCAATTTCCCACTTGATTCTGAACTCGCCAGTCTCTGTTGACAACAGTCATCCATGGTACAGATGCCACCATCCAATAGCCATCCAGCTGCCATCATCCAATAGTCATCCAGCTGCCATCATCATCCAATAGTCATCCAGCAGCCATCATCCAATAGTCATCCAGCTGCCGTCATCATGCTCCAAGATAAGGATGATGCTTACTGAGTGAGGCACTGTGTTAAACTTGCCTCTGATTTAAAGCATTTACATTTAGACTAAACTGATACTTTATTATTGCTTACTTTACTCATTTTACTTTACTCTATTATTGCGATGTTGTATCTTGCTGCACTGCCCACGTTGAAGAACCTAAGCCAAAGATTTTGACTCTTGTGTACTTGTACATTAGGATGTAATAAAAGTGATTGTGATCTGAACTGTTTTTTTTTGGCCTATGCTTATGCAGTATTGCTCAGATACTACTACTGTGTGGCCTAACCCTTAACCCTAACCTTAACCCTTAACCCTGACCTTAACCCTGAGTGTAACCGTAACCGTAACCCTGTCCCCTAACCCTGACCTTACCCCTGACCCCAACCCTACCCCTGACTGTAACCGTGACTCTGACCCTACCCCTAACCCTGACCGTAACCCTAACCCTAACCACAACCCTGACCCTAACTCAATGCAGGAGTGAGTCTTTCTTTGTCAGTAATCTGCTCTCTGACAAACAGTCAGGTCTGATGAGTGACTGGGAGGTTGTTGACCTGTGTGACACTTTTACTCCCAACTTAATATTTTAGGTCTGAGGTGAAATCACGATCGTGAAATCACGATCACAGCGACACACTAACAGTGTACCCCCCCACCCCCGGCTGTTTACTGTGGAGGGGGCACCTGATCTGCACCATCCTCTCTGTAGCGATAGACAGGATTTGTTTTATATTAATGTTTATTCAGAAACAATACAAGCCACTATTTTTTCCTCAGATGGAGTCGATCCAATTATTGTGTAACGTGTTCCGTGTCTAAAACAAATCCGTTTTCAGACACTGTCTCTGTGTCCACAGGCAATGTCTCTCAGAGGAGAAAGCAAAACAATGAAGAATATTAAATTATATTATGGCGGGAGGTAATTTAGCAGGCAAATATGAACATTTTCTTCTATGCAACGGCAGAGTCCGTTCTCCTATACGGCTGTGAATGCTGGACCCTGAAGCCTACCCTGCAGAAGTCCCTAGATGGGTTAACAACGACAAGAGCGAGCATTCTACCAACAAGCATCTGTATGGGGGGTCACCAAGGGTGAGTGAGGAAATAGCAGGTCACTGCCAGAGACACTGCCATAGACACCAGGAGCTGCCAGCCAACAAACAGACTGGTTCTGTGGGAGCCAACACACGGGAATCGATCACGAGGGCGTCCCACACTAACACACATGGACATACTCAAGAAGGATGCAGGAAAGGAAAGTTCTGGCGAGCTAGCCAGATGTATGGAGGACCAGGGAGCTAGCCAGATGTATGGAGGATCGGGGAGCTAGCCAGATGTATGGAGGATCAGGGAGCTAGCCAGATATATGGAGGATTAGGGAGCTAGCCAGATATATGGAGGATTAGGGAGCTAGCCAGATGTATGGAGGACCAGGGAGCTAGCCAGATGTATGGAGGACCAGGGAGCTAGACAGATGTATGGAGGACCAGGGAGCTAGCTAGATGTATGGAGAATCGGGGAGCTAGCCAGATGTATGGAGGACTCTGACTAGTAGTAGCTGCTCTCTGACTAGTAGTAGCAAGCAGCAGTGACCTCTCTTGTGACCCGGCCTTGGAGAACACAGAAGTTGTCATTCTTGTTTTAACTCACCACTCAAATGCCAAATTATTCCGGAACACTCACCACCTAGAGTGCCAAGTGTTTAAAAAAGAAAAAGAACATAATGAGTGCCAACGGCCCCTAGCCCGAGCAGAGATGACTTTTCTTGCGATGACTGACGGATCAGATGATTCACTTACTTAGACAAATGTATTTGTTGTTGTAAGTCTCTTTGGGATAAAGGCTTCTGCTAAATGCCAAACAACTGGAAATGGAAATGTCATGCATTGGCTTGTTTCATGTGGTATTTACCTAGCAACAATACTTTGATTGGCTCCATCCATCCTCGGCCCCGCCCATTGCAAGTCAAGACGTGATTGGTTAATCTCACTATCACTCCAAAACCCTGCCCTAATACAGCGGAATGCAGCAGTACCTTTGTGTAGCTACTGAAGGCCTAGTGTAGCCAATGGCTGCGCTTCGCTAGCTAGATAAGCTAGTCTAAAAGTGTTGCTCTTCAGTGTTAACAACCCAATCCTTTTACAACACAAACTGAAGAGATGAAATCTGAATATCGTTTACATTATTGAAAATATGAAACAGAAATACAATGGAATGTAGATTAGACATTTTAAACAAGGCCTGGCAGCTCCCCACGGTGTTAAGGTTATTGGGAGTGGCTTTGGTTTATTTTTAGTTTGCCAAGCCATTGCCAAGGGTTCACATACCAGTACCTGTACTTATTCACACAGGACAATTTGTTTTTTAATTTTTAACTATTTGTGAGCTTAGAAGTATAAGGTTCTATCTCCGTTTAGGGTAGTTCAGAGATATTGAGCATCAACGTTTTTACATTCCATTATGTTTTGTGAGATGGAACCTTTGTATTTTATTAATTACTAACTCAAAAATGTCAACATTTAAAAAATAACTCTTTTTTGAAATCAATTTAACATTTCTGGCTCCAGAGTAACACAATGTTGAAACCTGTGCAGTGGTGGTTAACACACTGCAGATTAGCTGTCCAAGGCAGAACTAATGGAGCACCGTGATCAGAGCCAGATCAGCCTGTTATGGGGCCCCACAAACATGACAGCAGACATCACAGGAGGAGCAGGAACATGGAGGAGCATTACAGACAACAACAACAACAACAACAGAACAACATTACATAAAGGGCAGGCTTACTAAAGCACGGCTAAAGAAAAGTCTTCAGTTGCTTTTTAAAAGAGAAGCAGAACGTTTTTTTTAATAAGGGGATTGCTGACCGATTTTGCTATACCTCCCAAATTAAATAAGTCTTTTTAAATACATTTTCTTAGCACTGTGTACAGTTAAGAACTGGCTCTGATCATGAATCATATGCATCAAATTAGAATCAGAAAAAAACCAAACAAAAAATGAAAGCAAATGAAGACGAACCCCCCAAAGATAATGACTAAAAATAAAAATGCTTTGGCTGTCTATCAAAACTGTGTTGTCCTACATGGAGAAAAGCAGCCATTACTGTTCGAGTTCGACTGTTCCTCCCAATTAAAAACCACACAAATAAGACGGTTACATAACGGTTCGTTCACACCGGGGCCGACAGTGAAAGGCGCGAGGAGGTTACTGAGCCGGGGGTAATTTGATTGGCTGGTCCAGCCGAATGTACTCGCACAGGGTTTTTGGTCGACCACTGCCAACCTCCATCTCAGCACCTGCTCTCAGATACACATCTTTACAACAGTGACGGAGACACCACAGGCGGTAGAGCAGCTACAGGCGGCTGTGGCGCAGGAGGTAGAGCTGCCGTCTAAGGATCGCAAGGTTGGCAGATCGGCGGTTTGACCCCCGGCTGGCCACATGTTGAAGTGTCCTTGGGCAAGACACTGAACCCCCCAAATTGCTCCCAATGAGCGGGGCTGGCCGGCGCCTTGCATGGTAGCTTGGCCGCCATTGGTGTGTGAATGAGAGGCCGTTGTAAAGCGCTGTGGAATAAGGCGCTATATAAATCAGTCTATATAAGTCAGTCTATATAAGTCATCTATATAAGAGTGAGAGGATGAGAAAGAAGAAAACACAAGGTGTTACCTTTACAAAGGCTGTGGTTTTATTGTATTACAGCAGACAACTGTTTATTTTATTTTGTTTAAAGTAGTAAGCAGGACCTTGGTATAAGTACAGTACTCCTGATGTGTGGAACGATGGTCACTACAGCAGAAAGCGTTACATAAAAAGCTTGTTGTATTGTTGTTGTTTGTTTCTACTGTCGGAATGAAACTCTTTTTTTTTTTTACTAAATAGCGTTACTTCTATCAAGCCAACATGGATAAATGGTTATTACTGATGTGCATGTTCATGTTCATTTTTCAGGACAACAAATAAATCAAATATAGAGAGATTAAGAATATGATGCAAGACGGCATGGTTTCTGGATTGGTTTCAGTGTGATCAGTGTGTCCTTCTGGTTTTTCGTTGTTGACCGTTTTTTGTTTTGTTGTTTTCTCCTCCTCCTAACAAAAGACCACCAACAACTTCACTTGGTCATACAAGCAATGTTCATTACAAGAGTGCAGGGTTGGTTAGAGTCCAGAGAGTACAGCTCAGAACCTCAGTAGTCAGTCAACAGTTTGATGATGGGAAGTTAAGTCCACTTGACGTGAGGGGAACCTTCAGTATCGTGGAACTGACTGAAGCAACGCCACGGTTGCAGTGGGGGTCGTTACAAAATGTAGGACAGACCACCACCGAAGGACTCAGCTGGAGCAAAAAAGGGCAAGTCGCTCCCCGTTTATAAAATGTAACAAAATTCCCCCCCCGCCCCCGAAAAAATTGTACAAATCTGTAGCAATACAGAAAAAAATATATTTACAAGAAACCCTTTTTTTAAAAGTGTAATAATGATGCAGCAAATCCAGCTTTGGCACGACGATCAACCACCTGGTCACCTGACCGCCTGGTCACCTGACCGACTGGTCACCTGGTCACCTGGTCTGTGCTTACAGGCACACACACTCAGCGTTCTGTATACCTTTGACTCCATCCCAAGTCACACACACAACATTACCACAATGTCTCTGAAAAACATCCTACAAAGATTACCTCAACATTGAGGAAATGTTGCACACACACACTGGGATGAAAACAAGCCACGTGACACAATCCTGTTCAAAAAAATACAATATTAAATAATTAAACTTTCCTTTTTCTTTTCACTTGCTCCTGTGTGCAACTGATAGCAACTGTTCTGTTTCCCTCTCACCTGCAGGAAAGAAAGAAAGAAAGAGAAAGAAGAAATGAGTTCCGTCATAAAATGTTACAGAGTTGGAATAACACTTTCACAAGAGGGCCGGATAATTCCCAAAAGGGATTAAGGAGCCTTTCAGCTGCCAACAGCTTCTCAGTGCCGTGGTCCTACTGGTAACTAGGACACGTTGTGAAACGCAGCTACTATGTCGTATGAACTTGCAACTTTAGGCAGTATTCAATTAAAAACACTGACATGTGTTTGCTACCTTGGGATTTAGTGTGTACACACACACACACACACACACACACACACACAGAGAGAGAGAGAGAGAAGCGCCCGTCAGTGAAGTCATTTTACCAGCATGAACAGTCGCACAGAATAAATATCAAACATCCTTCCCAGTCAGATTCTTCAGCAAGGAAATTGCAATGTATCACTTACTGTTTCTGTTATTTATTGTTGGTTCTTCTTTGTTATGTTGTTTTGTGATGCTTCACTAGAAACTAAGGCTGTGAGCATTGCTGACTTTCGTTTCTTTCTTATTTGTGTTATTTGTTGTTATGTAGGTTGAGGTTATTCTTCTTTGTGACATGTTCTGTGATGGTTTCTTGTACATGTTTGTGTGTGGACTCAAATTAAATCAAAGTTGTTGTTTCATGTTGTCCTGTCAAATCGGAATATCTTTGAATGGTGTGTGTGTGTGTGTGTGTGTGTGTGTGGGGAGGGGGGGTTCTCTACAACATGCTAAATCTACAAATATAAACTATGTCAACTGTGTTTCTGTTTCTGTCTCTCATACTGGTACAGTACTACTAGTGTGCAGGTACTATTATTCATGTTTCTAATACATTATAGTATGAAGCTGAGTAGATATGTGTTTTTTAAAAAGCATTGATACCCACCATGTCAGACACAATGATGTTTATTCATGGATGTCAGAGAAAAAAATGTAAACTATAATGTTATGCGTCGTTTTAATGGCTGAAAATATACAGAAAAAAATCATGGGTTTCATGAATTCCTCAGGCCTATTTATGTTAAATACATAACCAGCTGACCAGCTGCTGCTGGAGGTCCCTAGGACCAGACTAAAAACCAGAGAGGATAGAGCCTTCTCCAAAGGCCGCCCCGAGGCTCTGGAACAGCCTCCCCCTCCACGTCAGATCTGCCCAGAGTGTCGAGGCTTTTAAAACATTAGCTAAGACGTACCTCTTCTCCCTGGCCTTTGACCTGGGGTGAGCCTGCCTCCCGACAACTGCACTTTTCTGCACTTTTATTTCTGCATCTGTTTTATTCTGTATTGCACATTGTTTTTGTTTCAGTGTATTTTTATTTGTTGTTTTCTTTTTTTAGTGTTTTATCTGTTAAGCACTTCGGTCGGCTGTTTTGTCGTTGTAAATGTGCTATATAAATAAACCTGACTTGACTTGAATACATATTCTCACCCTTCATCCAGTGACCCTTCCAGAGGCGTCCTCCTCCACCACCTGATCAGAGACCAGCTCCTGAGCCCCCATTGGTGCGTCCATCCTCTTGGTGGTTTCCTCCATCAAGCTCCCACCAAACCCCTCTTTCAAGCCTCCATTTTGGCCTCCTCCATTCTTCATAACGGATTTAGTTGGTCTGAACCTGTCCTTCATCATCTCTTGACTGCTGTCTGGACTCCTCTGCTCTGTCAGCCTTCCGATGTCCTCGACAACCTTGGGGTGGCTCATCCTTCCCTCCTGGCACCGCTGCTGGATGGTGCCGAAAGCGTTCTGTTCTGTGCTCAACAACGGCGCCCCCGGCGCCCCTCCCTGGCCGTTTTGCTGGGTGCCGCCGCCGCTGCTGCTGTTGTTGTTCATCTTATGGAACAGCTCCATCCACTCCAGGGTCCCGCTCTTCAGGGCTAACCGATTGTCTTTGAACCAGCGGACGATCTCGGCGCGCGCCAGGCCTGTCTGGACCTCCAGGCGACTGTAGTCCTCGGGGGAAGGCCACAGAGTTTGTGCAAAAACGTCTTTGAGAAGCCCCAGGGACCTGCCGTCGGCTCCAGGCACGGAGCAAGCGGTCGGGGCGACGATGGGGAGAGGGGGGGGGCTTCTCGGGTGGGCCGAGGGTTGTTTGTGCGCCCCATTCAGTGGGTTGTGCTGCAGCTGAAGCAGTCGCCTCTCGGCGTTGAGTCTCTTTGAGCCCATGGAGTTCAGGAGGGCTTGTTCGAGGTTGTCGCGCAGCGCACGGCGCTCCGAAAACCAGCTGTCGATCTCCTCCCGCGACAGCCGAGTCGCGGTGGCGAGATTGTCCACGTCGCGGTACGCGGGAAAGCTGTTCCTCTGGAAGTTCTCCTCTAGGATCTTCAGCTGCTCGGAGGTCTTCCCTTTCATCCTCTCCAGGAGAGGGAACTGCGTGGGAACCGATTTCTGCTGCTGTTCGTGTTTTTTGGGTGAAAGTGCGCCGCTGTACAGCTGGATGATGCCATTGTGAGCAGGAGCACTGATCTGGTCGTGAACGCCGTTCGTGGCCTCTCCGAGAGGGGTCAGCGCTTTGTCCTGTGAGAGCAGTAGTCCTCTGACAACATGGCCGGCCTTCAGTTCCGTCGTTTGTTCTTTTGTTTTCTTGCAGTCCGAGGGAAAGCTGGGGACCTGAGATGGGACCATGAGGGGAGTCCGCACTGATTGGATTATCGTCGGCCTCCTTATCTGGGGAGCAATAAGAGGGGGCGAAATACGTAACTTTAACTCAGGGGCCAAGAGAGAGTGGGTGACTGGACTGAGCTTGTCTTCGGAAATGGTTAAAGACGGGGGCAGCATGTAATTTTTGAATTGTGGGGCAACAATAGGGGGCGGTGGCACAAGAGATCTCTTCATCCCTGGGAAGACCGGAGAAAGTGCCATCGGTGCCATCTTGCTTTTGGGCATCACGAGCGGGGCCGCTGAGGGCAGTTTCCCTTTAGACGCCATGAGAGGCGCTGCCGAGGACCTCTTCATCTCTGAGGCGATCAGAGAAAGTGCCACAGATCTCTTGATTTCTGGAGGCACTGGGGGCGGGGCCATCGGAAGCCTCTCTTTCGGGTGGGGGGCCGGGGGAGGGGCCATTAGCCGTTTCTCGTTCGTCGGGTCCTCCGCAGGAGACGCCATCATAGGACGCTTTAAGTCCGGAGCGAACGTAGGAGTCGTTAAGGGTCGCTTTATCGCTTGCACGGGATTGACTACAGCCATTGCTGCAACGGGAGTGCAGGTAACAGCTGATCCATTAGTTGATCCGTTATAACTACTTGTCAGTACCAGATTAGACTGCCCAAAAGTACTCGTAGTAATAAAGGGCTGGGCGGCTTTGGCAGGCTGAGTAAACGGGTGAGGGTTAGGGCGCGGTAGGTAGGGGTTAGGCAGAACGGTGAACGTCTGATGCACGGGCGGGATGGAGCCGTTGAACATCTTCTTCCTGGCCTCCTCCACTTCGTCCGGCGACCAAGTGATGCCTTGCTTCAGCCGCTGGGTGGTGAACCACACTTTGATCTGCCCCTCCGGGTGCTTGGACGCCGCGGTGAGCCAGGACAGCTCGGCGTGGGTCGGGTACGGGAACTTGTTGAAGGACGTCATCAGGGTCGTGTTGTTGTCCAGCGAGGGATTGTATTTGGTCGTGTTCAGAGGAACGGCGATTTTTGGTACAGAGTTGAAGTTGGGCGGCCGCTGGAGCAACGGCATGACGTGAGACTGGGTCTGGTAGATCGACGGTTCGGGGACGGTGATCACCGTGCCGCCGTTTATGTTCACCGCTGTGATTTGATCTTTTGGGATGAGATTCTCTAGCTGGTTCTCCGAATCGTTTCCTCGGTAGAGGAAACACTGTTGGTGTTGTTGTACGTTGTTCGTTTTTGGCTTTCCGATCTTTGCTGCTGCGGCGGCGGCGGTTGGTTTGCTCGGTAGAGGTAGAGCGGCGGTACAACTCTCGTTGCCCTCTTGCCCTCCTCCTCCTCCTCCGTCTGCAGCAGAAGAGTCGCACTCCGCGACGGGATTGTCCTTGCCTTCGATTGTCTGCTCCAGGACGGTCTGGTTGCTGTCGGTTCTCACCCTCTTGAACTTGAAGTTGCTCTCGCCGGGGTGCCGTGTCTCGTTGTGCTCCGTCAGGGTGTCGAACTTTTTGGTGCTGAAGTTGCAGACGGCGCACAGGTACTGGGGGTTCAGGATGACGTTGGGGTGACTGGAGTCCACGTGCTCCTTGAAGTCGCTCAGGCTCTGGGTGGAGAAGGGACAGTACTTGCACGCGTAACCTCCTCCTCCTCCTTGCTGCTGCTGCCTCCTCCCGGCGGGGGACGGATCTGTCTCTGTCTCCGTCTCAGCCACGACCTTCTCCTCGCTGCCTAGATCCCCGTCCTCTTCTACAGAGTCTTGCGCGTCTAATGTCTGTCCGTCTCGATCGCCGGTCGTAGACTCTGACGACGACGAAGAGCCGTTCTCCGCGACATTGTCGGTTGTAGACACCTCCATCTCCTCAGAGTCCTCCTGCTGCTGCTCCTCCTGTTCCTCCATCGGCGGGTCGCTGACGCGGATCATGCAGGGAGTGGACGACTTCCTCCTCCGACTCGACATGGTGGCTGGTGACCAGTGGTGGCGTTAGCCTAGCCTAGCCTGGCGTTGGACCTTACTGGGGGCGAGGGGGTGAGGAGGAGGGTGAGGCGTCTCCAGCGTCTGAAGAAGAGGACCGTGCGGCCGCCGTTCTGCTGTCCCAGGCCTCTGCTGGCCTCTGCTGGCCTCCGCTCTGCGCTCCCGGGCCTCTGCTGGCCTCCGCGGCCTCGACGTCTCCTGCTGACTGCTGAGGTCAGCTGCCGTGTGCGGCGTCATGGGAGGTCATCACAGACGGGCTCACCTGAGGGGGGAGAGAGAGAGAGGAAAAGGAAATCATTGTTTGTTTTTAGTATTTTGTGATAACGTTTTAATTGTTATTTAATGACAGATGCTATTTAATGACAAGAAATATATATTTATTTATTTTTTTGTGATAAAGTTTTTATTGTTATTGTTATTTAATGACAGATGCTGCAGACATACATGAATACAGAAACCCCCTCCCCCTTCAACTCAATCATAACCAACACTCCCCCAACCACAACCCCCCTCCCCCTCAACTCAGCCCACCACCTATCACCTCCCCTACCTGCCCCCCCCCCCAAATTATTGAAATTCATTACATCAAATAACATGGCAGGTTGGAGAAGAGGTAGGGGCGGGGGGGAGACAGATGGTAGCAAAACAATTGTTCGAAATCATTCATTGACACTACTGCTACTGTTAGGCTATATATTGAATATCTACTAGTTAAAAGAAAAGTTAATTAAAAAGTTAAAATAAAGTTGAATTATATATATTTTCTAAAACGTATGTGTCATGACAGTCATCACACAGGGTTATACGCCCCCCAGGTCAGACTTTCTTCACCGTTTGATAAAATATATCTTATTTACAGTCGTTTGGGTGCGATACCATGCAAGCAACAACCATGTCATTTGTTTTCCGGAATGCCACACATTATCTACCACTCAGGTGACATTATCTACCACTCAGGTGACATTATCTACAATTGACATTATCTACAGGTGACATTATCTACCTCTCAGGTGACATTATCTACCACTCAGGTGACATTATCTAGAGGTGACATTATCTACCACTCAGGTGACATTATCTAGAGGTGACATTATCTACCACTCAGGTGACATTATCTACCACTCAGGTGACATTATCTACAATTGACATTATCTACAGGTGACATTATCTACCTCTCAGGTGACATTATCTACCACTCAGGTGACATTATCTAGAGGTGACATTATCTACCTCTCAGGTGACATTATCTAGAGGTGACATTATCTACCTCTCAGGTGACATTATCTACCACTCAGGTGACATTATCTACCTCTCAGGTGACATTATCTACCACTCATGTGACATTATCTACCTCTCAGGTGACATTATCTACCTCTCAGGTGACATTATCTACCTCTCAGGTGACATTATCTACCTCTCAGGTGACATTATCTACCTCTCAGGTGACATTATCTACCACTCAGGTGACATTATCCAGAGGTGACATTATCTACCACTCAGGTGACATTATCTAGAGGTGACATTATCTACCTCTCAGGTGACATTATCTAGAGGTGACATTATCTACCACTCAGGTGACATTATCTACCACTCAGGTGACACAGAGAACAAGAACACTTCTACTGCCCCCCTTGTGCTGTCTCTCCAGTGTCTATAAAAAAAATTAAAAAAATTCTTCAATCTTTTTCTTCTATCACGACGACTGCCAATGGCCCCTGGCCTGAGCTAGATTACTTTTCCTGCTACGACTGGTGGATTGATGATTCACTTGCTTCAGTCAAATGTATCGATTGTAAGTCGCTTTGGAATAAGACGTCTGCTAGCCTAAACAGAGAACAAACACAACTGACACATCTAGGTTGACGTATAGAACCAAAGGGATGCAGTTAATAGTCGACAGCTTTGTCCCGGCACCCTTCGCCCTCGCCCGTTCACACCTTCCTGCCGTTACGTTCACCAACCAGCTGCTCAGGAACCAACAACACGCCTGCTGTCACTTGTCCTCCAGAAAAACAACTTTCTTTTTTTAAATTATTGAATTACCATAAAATAAGTTATCTCTTAAAATCTGTTAGTCACAGTAGAACACCTCACAAAGTCACACCTCACAAACCACCAAACCATAAACTCTCAGAGACTCTCGTCAAGGCCAAACTGACTCCAGCGTCATCCCCCCCCCCCAAAATCTCAATTGTCCCCTCCACCCACATCACCCAGGGAATGAATAAATAATGAAAAAAAAGGGATTAGATTAATAAATAATTCTAATATAAAGTACTTTTTTGGGGGGCACGTCCCACGTCCCCCCCGTCCACCCCCTTTATCCTGAATTAAATAGATTCAGCGGGTTCCTTATGAAAGACGGAAAGAAAAAAAAACGCAAGACCGCCGATTCATTTCCATGCCGTCACTATGGCAACAGCAGAGAGACAAGACGACGGCGGCGAGGTGCCCTTCTGCTGGCTCACCGCTGCATATTAACGACTTCCTCTCACAGGTGCTAATTAGGCGAGGAGGAGGAGGAGGACGGAGGAGGGGGGAGGACGGAGGTCGGAGGGGGGAGGGGGAGGGGCTGCGGTGGTCGACCGGAGAGAGAGAGAGCCACCAGGGCCAGACGGCGGGCGACTGCACGGCGAGGTGAACAGTGTGTGTGCGGGCAGGCGGGGGGGGGGGGGGGGGCTGCAGAGAGGGGGGGGGGGGGGGGTGGGGCAGGGGGGGGGGTGGGCAGAGAGGGGGGGGTGGGGGGCAGAGAGGGGGGTGGGCAGAGGCGATCCTCTTCGGCGTCGAGATCCCCCAACGGGATGGTCCGTCGTTCCACTGCAGCTGATCCGTGACGCTCGCCTGGCGCCACCGCCCCCCCTCGCCACCGCGATGAAACATGCATGAGCCCCGCGCCTCGGCTGGGCCCTCGCTAGTGTCTGGGGCGGTTGGGGGGGGGGGGCAGGCGGGCGGGGGCTACTCTCTCAACTCCTCTCAGAGCTGCAGTCAGCCGTGAGGAGAGAGGAGAGGACAGGAGATGCACCACCACGCCGGTGTTCCTTCCCAGTCTGGAACATGAGTTAAAGCCGCCGCCGTCAGTCCATCCCCCCCCCCCCCTTCCACCCTCCCCCCCCACCGCGTGCTCTGCTGCTCATCATATCGGAGGCTTTAAAGACGGAGGAGGATCTAATGCCACGGGTGTCTGCACGCGTTACACAACGGCCTGGAAAATCCAGGGGGCGCATGGGGAGATTATTTTTGTAATGTAGACAAGAGAGAGCGAGAGAGGACCAGTGGGGGGGGGGGGGGGGTAGGGGGGGTAGGGGGGGGCTTGGGTGAGAAATGCGGCCAGAGGAATGTTCTCCCTCCCTCCCTCCCTGCTTGTGTTGATGTATACTGTACATCTCAAAAGATCAAAAGATAGTAAGACTAAAGCTAAAATGGGTGAGGGTTGGGAGGATCAGGGAGGGAGGGAGGGAGGGTAAGGATGTTAACTCAATAAAAACAAAAAAGATAGTAAGACTGACTGGTCCTCCCACCCCAAGATTATAGTATTTTGCAATAGTGTGCTGGACTCCTAATAATAATAATAATAATAATAATAATAATAATAATAATAATATGTAATGTATATATGACAGCTGCTACCTGAGCGACTTACATTGCAATGAGTGCATGGGGGAAATACATTTATTTGTCCAGTAAATGTATTTCCAATGAGCCTATTCAAGTGAAAATTGCACCAGACTTTGGTATTAACTCAAACAATCCAGACCAAAAATCTAAACATTAAAGTCCATACGTAAATAAAGTTATGTGTAATAAAGTGGAATGAAACAGGCAAAAAGTATTGAACATACTAAATGAAATCAATTCAATACTTAAGTGGAGAAGCCTTTGTTTGTAATGACAGCTTCAAGGCACTTTCTATATTAAGTAGCCTAACTAATCGGCCGCAGTATTCAGGTGTGATTTTGGCCCATTCCTCTACAGATTTGTCTTTAAATCTTGAAGATTCCGGGGGGCCCTCTTGTGAATCTGGATCTTCAGATGTTTAATTGGGTTTAAGTCAGGTCAATACTTATTTCCCCCACTGTATATGGTCCCAGCAGGAATCAAACCCACAACCCAACAAAGTGGATACTGGGACTCTCCTCTGATGTCACAGTCGAGAGAACAAGTGTGATGAATCATTGTGGGTGGTCAGTGTCCTGTCCTGTTCGGGCCACAGCAGACTGGGTCAAAACAACCCGGGGCTGCCCCAAGTGAGTCAGACCACACGGCCCCTAGTGACCCAGACCACACGGCCACGCCCGCGGTCAGCCCCCCCACGCGGCCGGACGTGACTGAGACAGTCGGAGGAAGGGAGTGTAAACAACAAGGGAGAAGACCAACATCCCTGTCATCCAAGGTTCACACAAATCAAAGACATTTGTGTTGCGTTCTTTCTTTTTTTTAATTCTTTTTTTTATGACTCCTTAAATGTATGACTTATATTGATGAAAAGGTAGGAACAACGTGTCAGGTAACAGTATATGCCACCTCTCTTGCTGAACAGTAAAGACAATTAACTCTAACTCTCAGATTGTCATTTAGCCAACGAACAAGTTGTCCTGATACAATAGCCGGGTACACTCACTAATGCAGCCTCATGAAATCCAAACAAGCAGTTCTAAAAAGGATCACCCCCCCCCCCATCCTCACACAACCCCCCCTCACCCCCCCCCTCCTCCTCACACAACCCCCTCCCCCCCCTCCCTGCAGTCATTTCCACATCAAAAGCTGGCGACTGACTGACATTCACTATCAAACATG
>NC_137690.1:71708208-71710708 GCF_963989245.1 Nansenia antarctica
GCGTTGTGCTGCGTTGTGGTAAGACCAAAGAAACTCGTTTTCAGCCACTTGTTGTGCCGCGTCACACAGTCAGCCACGGACCTGAAATGGATTTTTGTTTCATTAACAGGAGACGCCCAGGGGCCATCATTACCGACCACGGCACCCTGAGTGAGGACCGTTTGTTGGCGTTAATTGACGATAATTAAAGGATAATTGAATCCGAGGCTACCATGAAACCAAAGACAAAAACAACAAAAGCACCGCCGCTTGTGTTCACTCAGGACGTGAGGATCCTCAGAACAACACAGTTTGGGCCAGTTAAAGCCTCGTCGCAGACTAGAAAGCATCTTCTTTAAAAAAAATAAAATAATAATCTGAGTGGGGCAGTCCCACTCATTTTTTTTTCTTTTTTCATTTTATTTGACAGATACAGTGAAGATTTAGACAGGAAGGATGGGTGAGAGAGAGAGGAGGGATGACATGCAGGATATGTCCCCGGCCGGAATCGAACCGGCGGGGACCCTGCGGTTACATGGTCAGCGCTTAACCCACTACGCCACCTAAGCGCCCCTAGAAAGCATCTTCAATGGAGATTACACACTGAACGTGTTACACACTGAACGGGGCGGCGGCTGTGTTCTCAGGAGGTAGAGCCGGCGTCTAATGATCGCAAGGTCGCCAGATCGGCGGTTCCCTAACCCTGGCTGGCCACATTCCGAGGTGTCCTTGGGCAAGACACTGAACCTCAAATTGCTCCCAATGAGCAGGCCGGCGCTTTGCATGGTAGCTTGCCGCCATTGGTGTGTGAATGGGTGAATGAGAGGCCGTTGTAAAGCGCTTTGGAATAAGGCGCTATATACAGTAAGTCAGTCCATCTTAACTGCACATATCTACTGCATATATCTTAACTGTACATATCTTGCCCTTGTCTGTAGATATCTTTATGGCTTTTGCACTATTGCACTGGCTAGATGCCGAACGCGTTTCTCTGTCTCTGTTCTTGGACTCAGCCAATGACAATTAAACTGAATCCGAGTCTAATTGGTGTGACTGTTACAGAGTCCAACATGCAGAGCCAAAGCTCGATCACAAGTGAAACAGAAATCTGAAGCAACAACGATAGAAACCTAACACTGTATGATGATACATATTTGCAGGAATGTCTCTAGACCACCAAGTCAAACGGGGTCATCCCTATGTTCCCACAACCCAATGGTCCCACATTTCTAATATTTCATAGCTGGGCTAGGGATAGGGTTAGGGTCAGGGTTAGGGACAGTGTTAGGGTTAGGGTCAGTGGGTTAGGGTTAGGGTCAGGGTTAGTTAGATTACTTAGAAATGTGGGAACATAGAAACCTTCCCAATAGATACAAGCCTGTACTCTTTTTATTTCTTTATTTTATTTGACTTGTACTCTATACTTGTACCCTTGTAATACCTGACGTAAATGATGTTGCATTCTGGGAATTTCTTTGAACTAAAACATACCAGACATGTACGCCTGGCAGCTTGTTGTTGGTTAGTTAGTTAGTTTGTCTTGTTGATGTATAAAACTGAAAAACGGAAAAACTAAATATATAAAAAAACAACAACAACAAGGTAAAACCTGGACACAGAATCGCTTCTGCTTTCAGTGGCGAGGCACCTGTACCCAGACGTGGCACAAATGTGTCAGTGGTGGTGTCAGTCTAATCCCTGGGCTCCCAGCCTCCAGCGTGTAGACCAGCCCGCCCTCAAAACAACAGCGCTCTGCTGATGTCTCCTGGCTCATAACAAGACATCCAGTTATGCACGGAGATGTCTGTAATCAAGAGGATGTGTCCGTCTCCCAGGGTGTGTGTGTGTGTGTGTGTGTGTGTGTGTGTGTGTGTGTGTGTGGATATCGTGCCAATAATCAGACACACATTCCTTTCGGCTGCTGTAGCTTACACACACAAACATGAAGACGGACACACACACACACACACACACAAACACACACACACAAAGACAAACACATACATACACGAACATGAAGACGAACACACACACACACACACACACACAAAGACGAACTCACACACACTCACACACACACACGCACACGCACACTCTCTCTCACACACACACACACACACACACACACACACACACACACACACACACAGTGCAGATAGTTATAATGGAGTGAGAAGAAGACTATGTCTAGAGTATGGCTCTATTCACACCTCTGGCCTTGAACAACACTATACACACAATACACACCATACACACCATACACACAATACACACAATACCGCTAATGTGTCATGCATCCAAGTACTCCTACAATCTGTGGCCAATAGATTTTACCGTATTGTGGTGTTGTTGTGTTATTGTGGTGTTTACAATGAGAAATAGTTCACCAGTCCACTTCCACAGAGCCGTGATTACATGGATATACAGCTCTGCCCTCCACAACTATTGGGGGAATGAGAAAAATGATTACCGTATAAAGAAAATCAACTTTTGGTCAATTAGCTTAATGACACCCTGAGAG
>NC_137690.1:71715708-71723208 GCF_963989245.1 Nansenia antarctica
CTAACTGAGTCAACGGTAAACGTGATTACGATACAGACTAGGCTACACACACACACACACACACACTACACACACACACACACACACACACACACAGGCTACACACACACACACACAGGCTACACACACACACACAGGCTATACACACACACACACATACACACACAGGCTATACACACACACACACACACACAGGCTATACACACACACACACACACACACACACAGGCTATACACACACACACACACACACAGGCTATACACACACACACACACACACACACACACACAGAGGCTATACACACACACACACGACACACACACACACACACACACACACACAGGCTACACACACACACACACACAGGCTATACACACACACACACACACACACACAGGCTATACACACACACACACAGGCTATACACACACACACACACACATGACACACACACACACACACACACACTCACACAGGCTACACACACACACACACATACACACACAGGCTATACACACACACACACACACACACACACTCTCACATTCACTTCACAGCTGTCGCACACAGACTCTACTTCAGGACATTCATGGCAACAACAAACAAACGTCATGGCGGCTCCTCTATACGTTTACAAAATGGAGTCACCTCACCGTCCTCACAACACAAGCATCACTTGTTGTGAAGATGGAGGTCAGCGAGCGCACCAACTGTACAAGCCCCTCCTCCTCCATCACAGTACAGTAGAAGCCCCTCCCCCTCCCCCTCCATCGCTGTACAGGAGAGGCCCCTCCCCTCCCTGAAGCCCCTCCATCACTGTACAGTAGAGGCCCCTCCTTCTCCCTGAAGCTCCTCCCCCTCCCTGAAGCACCTCCCCCTCCCTGAAGCCCCTCCCCCTCCATCACTGTACAGTAGAGGCCCCTCCCCACAGACAACATCAACATGGCTTCCCTCGGAGCTGAACCCCTAAACCCCCCCACAGGGGTGACCCCACCCCTCACCCCTGACCCCTCCACCCCACATTACCCCTCCACCCCTCACCCCTCCATCCTCCATCCCTCACCCCTCCACCCCTCACCCCTCCACCGCTCACCCCTCCATCCTCCACCCCTCACCCCTCCACCCCTCCATCTCTCCACCCTCCACCCCTCCACCCTCCACCCGTCAGCATTAGAGACAGAGCCAGCTGCTACCATGTACATCAGGGACATTTTTGGCCTGGTGAACTAATTTTCGGGGGCATTTGGGGGCATTTCCCAGGCTAATTTGTGGGTGAAAAACTGAAATGCCCAAATCTGTAAACGGTTCTAATGTATCGAGCCTATTGGCAAAAAAGGAAAGCCTTCACTCAGTTAATTAAATGGTTACTTGAGGGAATATGAGAAATTAAAATCTTAGGCTAGAACAAATATGTAGGCTAAAATCACACTCACGCTTGTTGCACAAATGTGACGCAGGCTTTTGCAGAAACGCACAGCGGACGACTTTGTTAGTAGAAATAAACCTGTTAGTGATCACAACTTTGCACAAGGGGGGGGGGGGACACACCAGACCTTACAGTGATTAGGAGTAGAATTGACTCCTAATCAGCGTCTTTGAGCCTCGGAAAAGCGCTATATAAATGTAATGAATTAATTTAGCTACAGTTCTAGAATGCCGTTTAGTTCTAGAATGCCATTTAGTTCTAGAATGCCATGTTTTAAAAAAAAATCATCCCCCTCCCCCCGCTCCCTTGCAGCAGTCACAGATCGGCCAGACGTGATTTTCTCGGCAAAACATAATGCGGTAAGTAGTTAGAAGTAACACAACATGTCAATATATCATATTACATTGTATTCTTGAAGCTACTTGTAAAAATAAAATCACATAAAACTTAACAGAGAAAAACACGTACAGAAAGCAGCAGTCATTTATTAAATCTAATTTCCTCCAGATGAAAACAAAACAGACTGTCAAAACAATTCATGCTCCAGGATAATTACAAAGTCCTTTCCTTCAATGACATTTTGGCGGGAACAGAAACCCGCTACAAACAAGCTGGTGTCGGTTGGCCTGGATGGTCTTAGAGCGTCACACAGCTAAACACACTAGGCCCAGGACCTGTCTGCTATGGTAGGTAGGTGGAGAGAGACAGAGAGAGACACACACATAGACAGACAGAGAGAGACAGAGAGAGAGAGAGAGAGAGAGAGAGAGAGAGAGAGAGAGAGAGAGAGAGAGAGAGACACACACACATAGACAGACAGCGAGAGAGACAGAGAGAGAGAGAGACACACACATAGACAGACAGCGAGAGAGACAGAGAGAGAGACACACACACATAGACAGACAGAGAGAGAGACAGACAGACAGAGAGAGAGACAGACAGAGAGAGACAGAGAGAGGGCCAGAGAGACAGACAGACAGACAGACAGAGAGAGACAGAGAGAGGGCCAGAGAGAGAGACAGACAGACAGAGAGAGAGACAGACAGAGAGAGAGACGGAGAGAGAGAGAGAGAGAGACAGGCGGAGAGAGAGAGAGAGAGAGACAGGCAGAGAGAGAGACAGACAGAGGGCCAGAGAGAGAGAGAGACAGACAGAGAGAGAGAGACAGACAGAGAGAGAGACAGACAGAGCGAGAGACAGAGAGAGAGAGACACAGAGAGACAGACAAGAGACAAACAAGAGAGAGAGACAGAGAGAGAGAGTACCTTTACATTTACATTTTTGGCATTTAGCAGATGCCTTTATCCAAAGTGACTTACAACAAGTACATTTGTCTAAGTAAGTAAGTGATTTATCTATCCATCAGTCATCATAAGAAAAAGTAATCTATTCTAGGACCAGGGGCCATTGGCAGCTACAATGCTGGAAGAAGGAAGAAATTACTTTTTATAGTAGCGTAAAGCTGTACAAGGGGGGGTAGTCGGGCTGAGGAGGTCTTTAACGAGGGACAGTTAAGATGTGGCCTGAAGAGATGTGATGAGGTCTTCAATCTCCGGCAGAAGATATGGTAGTGGTTCTGCAGTCCTGACAGCAGTGAACAGCTCGTTCCACCAGCGGGGCACCAGGGCGGCGAAAAGTCGTGACCGAGTAGCGCGGCTATTGCATCCACGTAGACGTGGGGGTGGGGGCGGTGTGCCAGGTGGCC
This sequence comes from Nansenia antarctica, assembly GCF_963989245.1. Classification (NCBI taxonomy): domain Eukaryota; kingdom Metazoa; phylum Chordata; class Actinopteri; order Argentiniformes; family Microstomatidae; genus Nansenia; species Nansenia antarctica. The sequence goes on from NC_137690.1 coordinate 71,718,841, forward strand.
AGCCCAGGTGGAAGAGGTGGGAGTTACCGGGCAGGGGTTTGGGGTGGACTGACCATCGCCCACTTCCCCCAGCATGCATCAGTCTCCACAGGGGCCATGGCCCGAGGCAGTAGGGTGGAAAGATGTGGTCAGTCACTCTCCAGCGCGTCGAAGCAAACAAAGGCTAAAAGGTTTTAAACAGCCGCCTCACGCTACGGAAACAGGAGATAGGCTCCTGCCGTCCAAGGGCCGTTAGGCTCCAGAACCATCGCTTCTCAAGGCTCCAGAACCATCGCTTCAAGGCTGCTCACTTACTTACTTACTTACCCTCATCCACCAGAGGCTATGTAAACCAGAATTACAACATCTGATCAGTTCCTTCTGTGTGTTTTCCCGCCAAAAAACCTTCCCTCCCTGGTCCCCAGCTGCTAGGAGGGCTGGAGTGGAGCGGCCCATTGATCGCTCAACTGTTTCATGATGTCTGTCTTAGAGAAACAAACAATAACTTGGTATTAATGCCACGTAAATTGGCTCTTCGGCAAAAAAAGGCACAGGCGGACTTCCAAACGTGGCAGGCTGGGCGGGGGGGGGGGTTGAGATTGGTTAGCACATCGTCATGTGACTTGCACAAGACTACATATTATCACGCCAATTAATAACAAAATACCATTTTGCAAATGCTATCTGAGTTACAACTATCTGAGTTATTTAACGATTACCCAAACTAGGTAAGCTGGTAGCATTATTGGCTTGCTGGTAGGACTATTAGCTCGCTAACACTGTTACAGGTGTTAGCAAGAGGGAAAACTATCTCTCCTTTCAGCAGTGAAGTCTTCAATAGGCCTATACAGAAAGAAATAGACAACAACTGACATTTACTGGTGGTTAACAGGAGAGCATACTTTTAAAAACTACAAGGTTGTTGTTACATCTAAGAACTTACCACAGACAAGACAACAAGGCCATACAGGCTCGCTGTGAAGTACCTTAGCAACAATGATTCAAAATAAATGCTCTTAAAAATGAATATCCATCCACTATCCACTCTAAGAAATGTATGGAGATATCTTAGCTTTTTTTTTCAAACTGTCACCTCTCACCTGTCAGATAAAACAGAGCAAAGTTACCGTGGTGACAACTGCACAGAAGGAGCGGGAAGTAGTCTTCCAGTCTGTCAAAACAAAACACCTTAATTGGGTCGCTCGCTGCGGCATACAGATGCATCGAGGATATCGATGCGTTTCGCTGAGAGACTTTACCTCAGAAATATAACAATTTAGGTCCTATCAAGTTTTTGTTTTTTTCCGAGTTTTTGGGCGGGAAGTCCTCCTTCCGCACAGCTGTCAGTTGTGTCAGTTGGTCGAAACATCATCATCACGTCCTGGTCGACAATGTGATTGGTCGACTGGTCTGGTGGGAACACATTTAGGGTGTGTTATGTGATTATGCATCGCAGGAACGAACACACATTGTGTCTGAGCTGTTATTATTACCACCACATTGTGTTCTGGGCCTAAATATTGGGGTGCAGTCAGCGTTGCCATAGAGATGGCGGTGTGTTACAATGAACAGTTGAGGGGTAGAGAGAGAGGCGTTTTTTCTCTGGGTCTATTTAGACCTGGTTTTCAATGAGCATCCGATTATGTCGTCCTGTGTGTGTGTGTGTGTGTGTGTGTGTGTGTGTGTGTGCGTGTTAGGGGTGGGCATCAATGATCGACGATCGATAAATGATCGATAAGGATCTTGGTCGATCACAAAATATTTTGATCGATAATCTTTTTTTTTTTCTTTTTTTTTTCAATAATAATAATGGAAATGAGTTTGTCCACGTGTCACCAGATTGCGTTTGTCTCTCACCCCTGAACATGTTAACATGATCATCTTTCTGAACAAGAACCAGTAGGCCTGCCGCCTACAGTCTCTCGCTGCAGTTTAAATGTAAGTTAAGCTGGACGCTCTTAAGGACACTAACGTTTTCAGTCATTCTCCTATTTGTGAGTAACTGTTTTTTTACTGCTCCTATGGTGAGTTACTTATTTTCTATATTTTTATTTATAACGTAAAATGTGTTTTTAAGTTAAACAATTTAGGCTACTCACTGCCTTGTTTAAGAGGATTGTTATCTGACTGTAGTGTCTAGTTTGAATGTGAATGAATGAATGTGTGCAATAGCAACACAAATAAAGTTTTTTCCCCAAGGAAAACATGCTGTTATTTCTAGCCTAGTTTTTTTTTTTTTATGAAAAAAAAGCTTATTGATTAATCGATAATTGATCGTTAATTCTTGCGATTATCGAAAAAGAAATGTTGATCGTTTGCCCAGCCCTAGTGTGTGTGTGTGTGTGTAGGCAACAGTACTGTGTGTGTGTGTGTGTGTGTGTGTGTGTGTGTGTGTGTGTGTGTGTGTGTGTGTGTGTGTGTGTGTGTGTGTAGGCTACTGTACTGGGTGTGTGTGTGTGTGTGTGTGTGTAGGCTACAGTACTGTGTTTGTGTGTGTGTGTGTGTGTGTGTGTGTGTGTGTGTGTGTGTAGGCTACAGTACTGGGGGTGTGTGTGTGTGTGTGTGTGTGTGTGTGTAGGCTACAGTACTATGTGTGTGTGTGGATGCATAAAAAAAAGTTGATAACAACACCAAAAGTCTGAAGTCAATGAGTAATTATGTAGAACATGGATGAGGCAAAACATTCCTGTGTGTGTGTGTGTGTGTGTGTGTGTGTGTGTGTGTGTGTGTGTGTGTGTGTGTGTGTGTAAGTGTGTGTGTTACTGCACACAGTCTGTGATTAGGGAGCGTGATGTCTGAGCATTGCACACGGTCGGTGAGAAGCCACACCCACTGCATCCCCATTGGTCAATTAATATTTAAGTTTTCTTGCCGTTGGTACAAACCCCACCGCCACACCCTTCTAATCGTTCTGGCATTTCCGAGAAGGAGACAGACACCAAACCTGGCCAGGTGCCGGCGTTCTTGAAAGTTTCATCATGTTTAGTAGTTTTTTTATATTGGTAATTTATTGCTTTTTAACATTGCATAGCAACAGAGCTGAGTGGTTTTTATTTTAACACACCAAGTGGGATAAGGAGGGACTCTTCCCCTCTTCCTTATTACGGTTGGCACGGCGATTGTGCAGCCGTCGGTTACGGCGGTTACACGCATGAACTTCAAGCTGACATACTTTTTTAGCCAACAGCATTAGTGTAAATTAATGATTAGGAACAAACGTTTAACGCTACTTAGGGGCCGTGTCCACCCGACTAGACTGAGACGGGCCACATGGGTACCTGAACACAGGAGCCTTCAGCGCAGAGGGGGGGTGGGAGGGTGGGGGGGATATTTGTGTTCCTAGGCTACCAGATAATAATAATAATAATAATTCATTGTATTTATATAGCGCTTTTCCGGGGCTCAAAGACGCTGACAATATGGGAAAAACAGAAAACACAGAAACAACAAGCAACAGATAAACATGAGCACATAGAACACAGAGTTAACGAACAGGCACTGGGAACAATTAACACAGCAATGTCCAGGGGAGGGAGGGAGGGGGGTGGCAGGGTTAGGGGACACAGATACAGTGCATCATCTAGCCAGCTTTAGCGATTAGCGATCAATCATGCACAAAGACAAAGGTTTCTCTGCATTTCTAGCATGCTAGCATTAGGGAATCTAAACGGTAGAGGGGGTGCACAACTTCATACGGTAAATGCACTGCACTTATATAGCGCCTTTATCCAAAGCGCTTTACAACGGCCTCTCATTCACCCATTCACACACACATTCACACACCAATGGCGGTAAGCTACCATGCAAGGCGCCGGCCAGCCCGCTCACTGGGAACAATTTGGGGTTCAGTCAGTGTCTTGCCCAAGGACACTTCGACATGTGGCCAGCCAGGGCTCGAACCGCTGATCTGCCAACCTTGTGATCATTAGACGGCAGCTCTACCTCCTGCGCCACAGCCGCCCCGTGGAACAAGTGTTACGGTGCGTGGAGGGGGGGGGGAGAGGGGGTACTTTGCTCATGAACCCACAGGGCTGCCTGCGTGGTGCAACGTTGTGTGTGTGTGTGATCACATCCAACGTTAGCCAGCCAGCCAGCCAGGACTGATTGAGCAAGGTTACCATGCAAGACCTGATCTGGTAACCCACCGTAACCCCCCCCACACACACCCACACACACCCACACACACCCACACACACACCCTAACCCCCCCCATCCCCGGCGTTGCACATGTACATGCAGAGGTCTGGTGGCACCACATTTGTTTGTGTTTGTATTTGCATCACATGACTTGCACATTTTGTGGCACAACTGCATCATGCTCGCCAAACCAAGGCACCAAGGCGCCCTGCCGCTGCCCTGCCGGAGTCACATTAACCCAGAATTATGCAG
>NC_137690.1:71728208-71738208 GCF_963989245.1 Nansenia antarctica
CTCCGACGTCATAAAGGGACCGAGGAATCCGATTGGACGAGAGGCGTTCCACGAGTGCCGGTCAGATTTTACAGAGCGACTTTTACGAACGCCACCCCCTCAGACATATAGACTACGCCACTCCGCTTAAAGCGATACACACAACCCACAGCAGAGATAGGACACATTTACATTTTACATTTGACAGGAAAAACATATCGATCTTAATATGTCTTTGTTTGTCTACAAACGTGGTTTATTGGTGGACCTATCCATCAGCGGTGTGAGACACAAACAACGACAAGAGCATTTCTGTATCATAATAATAATTATAATAATAGTATAATAACAACAACATAAACATCCTCTACATTTGGAGCTGCGTCGCTCTGGTTCACTTGGCTTAAGAAATAACATAAATAATGTTATTATTATTATAGAGGCCAAACCTTTCAAACCTGAACATTTACATTACATTACATTACATTACATGGGACATTTTCTGCCAACTATGAAGACATTGAGAAGCTTAATGGTGACCTGGTTAGTCTGCTTATAGATGGGCTCCAAACTTCAGAAGTGAGCCTGCCAGCCATATGAATAATTATTAATATATATATATATATATATATATATATATATATATATATAGATGTAGGCTATTATATACATCTGAAGATGGCACAGTAGAGGTAAACCTACATGTGGTCATTATGCCTGGGCACAATAAAAGTTCAGCGGCGAACCAGACAACTTAATGTCTAATGTGCATAATATTCAAAATGTGAAATATTCACTTCCACTGCCCAAGTTACTGTGTTATTGGAGAAAACCCGGAGTGTGTGTGTGTGTGTGTGTGTGTGTGTGTGTGTGTGTGTGTGTGTGTGAGTGTGTGTGTGTGTGTGTGTGTGTGTGTGTGTGTGTGTGTTATTCGCGGTGTGATTTAACGACACAAGGTGAGTCTCAAAAATTCAAGTCGGTGACACCGAAGCCCGGTTTGGACCAGCCCCACAATCGGTTATAAACTTCAGTTTCTAGATTGAGTTTTTTATCAATATCTTACACTCCTGTTGAGAAAAATGTTTCATATCTAGTCTTACCTGCCTACTGCCTTCTGGTGCCGGGACCGTAATCTGGTAAAAATGTCCCAATTTACTGTCCAAGTCTGTGTGCTTCGCCCCGGTAATTGTAAAGATTGTGGCATAACCTAAACACAACCTAAACACAACCTAAACACAACCTATATACAACCGTAGAAACAAAGTCTTGCGTTCGTAAACCCGCTCTGAGAGCGCCGGAGCGCACACTGGGTTCGACGTCATAAAGAGACCGGGTGATTTGATTGGACGAGAGGCGTTCCACGAGTGCCGATCAAGTTTCCAGAGCGTGTTTTACGAACGCAGCCAGAGTCGTCGTTCATAGGGTTGATGTACGACGAAAAAAACCACATGACCCAGTACGTCAGAATACATTTGCATACGACTCTCCGAAAATATTTTTCATTCAAGTGGTGTGAAAATGTACTCAAAAGTTAGGATAGGGAGAGATGCATTTAACTGCTCATGGTTAATGGTGTCCAAAAAACGTGATGATGTCTCATTATTATATTATTATAATTATTAGTATTATTATTATATTATAATTATAATTATTATTATTTTATTATTATTATTATTATTATTATTATTATTATTATTATTATTATTATGTGATGATAACACTTGGCTATGTTCAAATCCTCTCTAACCTACACATACAATAACTTATAGCGGCTGCATCACAACATATGTTGTGTATAAGATAACCTATCGATTTACAATGACATTGGTAAACAGAAGCTAAAAACAATTCATTCAGATTTTTCGGTTGTGCCTAATTGTTATTTTTTTCCCACTTAAATCCTCATGATGTATGTTTTATGTAGGAATTATATTTATGTTATGTTGTAATATGGCGAAATAAATGTGTTGTAGTATCACAAATCAGATAATGAGTGGCTATGAACGTGGTACGGGTCGGGGGGGGGACATTAACAACAATATGGGACACATATCATGTAGAATAATATCATATATCACACACACACACACACACACACACACGCACACGCACACACACACACACACACACACACACACACACACACACACACACACACACACACACACACACACACACACACACACACACACACATTTAAAAATAATTGTAGAATCCAATTTTGGCTGACATGCATGCTCAGTAAAGCAGTTGATTCAGGTGTAATAAACACCAGGCGTGGTTTAAAAGGAGCCGTTGAGACTGAATGATTATTTCACAGTTTAGTTTTTGAATGGAACAAAAAAACAAAAAAAATATCAAATGCAACATCTATGCATGCATGGTCTAGCATGGTAATCTCATCACCAGACACTTCCGTCCTCTATGACAGCCTGGGGACACGCGTAGAGATAAGGTGACCGACGAGGACATCTACTGGCCATATGTGGAACTGCAGGAAGCGAGGTTATCCTGAACTAACCCTAACCCACCATAATGTAACACGAAAAATGCACATTTTAGGATGATTTATAAAGGGGGTTGGGTTTGAGTTGAATAGATCTTAATGATGACTATTAGAAAAGCTCCATTAGATTGTTGTTAAGGTGATAAATGAAAGATATATCGACGTGAGAAACAGTCCTAACCTACGTACACCTTTTTCCTTACACATTTGTGATTCGTTGACCTTAGGGGGCCACAGGCATACTAGACCACTGGACCACCCCAGGCCATGGTACTGGTACCAGACCATTGGACCACCCCAGGCCATGGTGCTAGACCACTGGACCACCCCAGTTCATGGTACCAGACCACTGGACCACCCCAGGCCATGGTGCTAGACCACTGGACCACCCCAGTTCATGGTACCAGACCACTGGACCACCCCAGTTCATGGTACTAGACCACTGGACCACCCCAGGCCATGGTACTAGACCACTAAACCACCCCAGGCCATGGCACTGGTACCAGACCACTGGACCACCCCAGGCCATGGTGCTAGACCACTGGACCACCCCAGGCCATGGTACTAGACAACTAAACCACCCCAGGCCATGGTACTAGACCACTAAACCACCCCAGGCCATGGTACTGGTACCAGACCACTGGACCACCCCAGGCCATGGTACTGGTACCAGACCATTGGACCATCCCAGACCATGGTACTAGACCACTGGACCACCCCAGGCTATGGTACCAGACCACTGGACCACCCCAGGCCATGGTACCAGACCACTGGACCACCCCAGGCCATGGTGCTAGACCACTGGGCCACCCCAGGCCATGGTACCAGACCACTGGACCACCCCAGGCCATGGCACTAGACCACTGGACCACCCCAGGCCATGGTGCTAGACCACTGGACCACCCCAGGCCATGGACCTCAACCTATGTATTCTGAGACCATGGCCTGTTGCCCTCCTCTATGGTAGATGGACTGACTTATATAGCGCCTTTATCCAAAGCACTTTACAACGGCCTCTCATTCACACATTCACACACCAATGGCGGCAAGCTACCATGCAAGGCGCCGGCCCCGCTCACTGGGAGCAATTTGGGGTTCAGTGTCTTGCCCAAAGTAACTTCGACACGTGGCCAGCCGAGGCTCGAACCGCCGATCTGCCGACCTTGCGATCATTAGATGCCGGCTCTACCTCCTGAACCATAGCCGCCCCTCAGTCTCCCTGTTCTGCTGTCTGTCTGCCTGCTGTCTGTCTGTCTTCTACTCTGCTGTCTGTCTCCCTCTCTGTTCTGTCTCCTCAGGGTCTGTGAGTTGGTGAAAGCAGACAGTTATAAAATGTCATTGACACCGACGTGGTATCAGAGCCAGTGGTGTAGTCTACGTGATACGCAGGACTACACCATATACCCACTAGGAAAGTCCAAGGATTTCCGTATACCCACTTAAAAATGTGTGAGGATACGTAACAGCGTTTTGTGACAGAACTTTCACTTTCATTCATAAAATTCACCCTGTCTGTGTTACGAAGCACTTGACTTTTGGACCATTGGGACTGACTATAGTGTCATATACCATCAACGGGGGGAGATGCGACATGAAATATGCCAAAATGCAGCACTATCATGCACAGATCAGCCTTATAACATGTAATGTTATATATATATAACATTAGACAAGGGAGCGCAGATGTTTTATGGCGTTCCGAAATGAACGATATGAGGCTGGGAGGGAAAAATCACAGTATACCCACTACTGTAGAAAAAACTACACTACACCACTGATCAGAGCTATTTTAAGGAGCACTGGAGCGCGTTATTGAGTTTGTTGGATGTTTTCCGTCTTGTTTACATGATGGTTGTGAAGCGTCGGTCGCAGGGGTCGGTCGCAGCGGTTTCTGCACTGTTGCATCATCGCATCAGGTCGCATCATCTGTCTTTAGATATTGGCTTTGTTCTGTTTTTATTGGTCGGAATAATGGGCCTCTCTCACTGTGCCCTGAAACACACACACACACACACACACACACACACACACACACACACACGCACGCACGCACACACACATACATACACACTCTCTCTCACACACACACATATACTCTCTCTCTCTCACACACACACACACACACATACACACACACACACACACACACACACACACACACACACTCTCTCTCTCTCTCTCGCTCTCTCACATACGCACACTCTTTGTCTTTCTGTTTCGCTCTTGTTCTCACACAGGACTGTGACCAATCAGAACCAGTGTTAACACTCAGTCAGTCAGTCAGGTGTCGTACGCTGTGTTCTACCTGATGTTGTAATACTCTCACGTCTCTCAAGGTCAAAGGTCAGGAGACGGTGAGAGACATCACACCAGCAGATGGAGGCTAGCTAGCAGAGACACACAGCCACGGGGCGCTGGCTACGGCTGACCCTGCGCCTGGGGCAACACACACATTTCCTTGTGCTCTGTTGTGCCACAATGACAAAAAAGGGTTGAATCTAAATCTACTGTAATAAATAATTAACAATAATAATAATAATAATAATAATAATAATACAAATGATAATCTTATTAGAAACCATATGCTGCATTTTTTTTTCATAAGTGTTTTAGAAAATGAAAACAGGAAAGGGGATAAACAAGTAAATACTCTGTACTTTGATCAGATGAGTTGCAGTAAGAGAGACTTCGTGATCTTAGAATGATAAGGTATTATGACATCACGTGAGTTTAGAATGATAAGGTATTATGACATCACGTGAGTTTAGAATGATAAGGTATTATGACATCACGTGAGTTTAGAATGATAAGGTATTATGACATCACGTGAGCTCAGAATTATAAGGTTCTATCTCCGTTTAGGGTAGTTCAGAGATATTGAGCGTCAACGTTTTTACATCCCATTATGTTCTGTGAGATGGAACCTTTGTATTTTATGAATTACTAACTAAAAAATAACTTACTAACATTTTAAAAATAACACCACACAGGCATTAATAAACACCTAATGGATCAGATTAGGTATGTAAAAAACTAAATTTTGACAAAAATGGAGATAGAACCTTATAATTCTAACGTCACGACTTGTTTGTTAAAGGGGCGATCTGTGATTCAGACAACAACAAAGAGGGGCTCCCCGCCACTCGTTTGGTAAACAGCTGAGGGATGGAGCTAGGCACAGGGTCAGCCGTAGTCGACACCCCTGGAGCGATTAGGGGTTAAGTGCCTTGCTCAAGGACACATGCAAGCTCCCTCCCGACCTTCCAGTTACTAGACGGCCTCTCTAACCTCTAGGCTTCTCTATTTTAGGTAAACAGACTGACTTATATAAGCGCCTTATTCCAAAGCGCTTTCCAACGGCCTCTCATTCACCCATTCACACACCACTACCATGCAAGGCGCCGGCCCGCTCACTGGGAGCAATTTGGTGTCTTGCCCAAGGACACCTCGACATGTGGCCAGCTGGGGTTCGAACCGCCGATCTGCCAACCTTGCGATCATTAGACACCAGCTCTACCTCCTGAACCACAACCGCCCCAAGCTCTGATGGGGTGAGACAGTTGATTTTATAAGTTCTATTCTTCAAGAATCAGTGGCTATATTATGTTATATACAGTATGTCATTAATTCACTGAAGTCCAAAAATGTATATACCAATCACAGATTGCCTCTTTAAGATCAGTTTGGAGGATAAGTGTTTTGACCAGTATGTTACCCTGCCTTTCTGTCTAGTGACTTTCTGTCTAGTTCCTTTCTGTCTAGTTCCTTTCTGCCTAGTTCCTGATCGACACCGAGGGCCTGATCATAAACACACCTCCTTTAGGGTCCAACAGGCACAACCAACAACACCTCCCTGATTAGTGTCACATACGTTGATTCTCGATACAAAATCTATTTTTTTATTAATTACCCTCTGCTCTTTTACAAATAGGGTATTACAGAAAAAGCCTATCACGTTTTCTTTATAAAAGATGACCAGAAGGTGGCAGCACAGAGCTAACCTTCAGACCCTCAAACTCACCTAGAAGGGGGGTGAGATGATGTGTTCTTCTGCATGCTAGCTATCAAGACCTCAGCACATGCTAGACTGTCAGGGTGACAGTAATACGTGCCCTACAGCAAAGACAGACAGTTTTGCCATAGTTGAGATTCCAGGAAATGATTGGAATTGAGGAATTCCATTTCTCTGCATGGTCGTTTGTGACAGTGAGTGAGTTAAAGGCCAGGTTGTAGAGTTAGGGGTCTGGTAAACATGCAATTTGGGGTGATTTTCCTGTCAAACGCTCAGAAATCAACAACATTTCCCATCGCTGACCAGCGGCGGTGAAGAGATCCTGTTCTGTAGTCAGTTCGTGACATCACAGACTTTCACTGCAAGGAGGCAATAACCCAGCGACCCCTCAGCCTGACGTTAAGGATAAAAACATCACACCACTTGAACAGTTTCTTCCCCAGTTTCTTCCCCAGTTTCTTCCCCAAAGCCACAGCCCTTCTCAATAACTGCTGATCATTGCACCTTGCACTTTACATGTTCTTGCACTTAGTTGTACAGTATATTTATTCATGACCAGCTTGGAGGGGCGAACGCTGCACCGCGCTGACCGAACGGAGCTTAGCGGTAAGTCCCGCGGAGGTGGGATCATAATATCGACGAAGGATAGCTGGTGCTTAAACACACGAAAACTGTAAGTAGCCACTGCTCCCCAGACCTGGAATACTTGACTGTTAAATGCCGACCCACATACCTCCCTATGGAGTTTAACGCGGTGCTAATAACATGTGTGTATATAGCGCCTAGCGCAGACAGCAGAGTAGCATTGGCGCGACTATATGAAGTCATCAGTAGCCAACAAAGCACTGATCCACAGGCTATTCACATCATAGCGGGGGACTTCAATCATGTCGACCTGAAGGCAGTACTACCCAAGTTCTATCAGCATGTGAAATGTGCAACGAGAGGAGAAAAAACACTGGATAAGGTATACACCAACATCAAACATGCTTACAAGGCTAGTCCGCTAGCTCATCTAGGCATGTCTGACCATGTGTTAATCCTCCTGATTCCTGCATACACTACAATGGGGAAAAGTGCTCCCATCACCACTAAGACTGTCAGAACCTGGCCAGAAGGGTCCGCTCCACTGCAGATCTGCCTAAATGACACCCTATGGCAGGAATATGAGCATGAGGACCTGGAACAGTACACGTCGTCGGTTCTGAACCACATAGTGAACTGCACCAACTCAGTCACCGTGGACAAACGGGTCCGGGTCTACCCCAACACGAAGCCATGGATGACTGGGAAGGTCCAAAAACTGATCAACGAGAGGGACAACGCCTTCTTCGCAGGGAAGAGCACACCGCTGTACAGCTCCACCAGGGCCAACCTAAAGCGCGGCATCAAAGCGGCCAAGGCAGAGCACAGAGAGAAGATTGAGGAATGCCTCCTGAGCAACGACTCCAGGCGGATGTGGCAGGGGGTTCAGCAGATGACAAACTTCAGAGCCAACAGGCTCACAGCCGCAGAGGACGACCCCCTGCTGGCGGGAAAGCTGAACGGGAAAGCTGAACACCTTCTACGCCCGGTTCGACAAGGGGCGAACGGAGGTAACCGCAACACAAACACCACTCTCTCCAGCTCTCAGCAGCCTCACCCTCACAGAGCATGAGGTGAGACGCGTACTGAAGGCGGTGGACCCCAGGAAAGCCTCGGGGCCGGATGGCGTCCTGGGACGGGTGCTGAGAGACTGCGCCGACCAGCTGGCCGGGGTTTTCACCAACATATTTAACCAGTCCCTGTCCCAGGCCACCGTCCCACCCTGCCTGAAAACCTCAACTATCATCCCAGTCCCGAAGAAAAGCACGGTGAGCTGCCTAAACGACTACCGCCCGGTGGCACTCACACCAATCATCATGAAGTGCTTCGAGAAACTAGTCCGGGCCCACATACTCACACGCCTCCCGCCCAACCTGGATCCATACCAGTTCGCCTACAGAGCCCACAGGTCCACAGAGGACGCCATAGCAACGACTCTCCACGCCACTCTATCCCACCTGGAGAGGGGAAACAGCTACGCGAGACTGCTCTTCGTGGACTTCAGCTCCGCCTTCAACACCATCCTTCCAGACAGGCTAGTGACCAAACTACTAGACCTGGGTCTATCACACTCTATATGTGCGTGGATCAAGGACTTCCTGACCGACCGCCCCCAGAGGGTGCGGGTGGGCCCCCACACCTCCACAGCCCTCAGCCTCAGCACTGGGTCCCCCCAGGGCTGCGTGCTAAGCCCCATCCTCTACAACCTCTACACCCACGACTTCACCCCCGTCCACCCCAACAACTACATCGTAAAGTTTGCAGACGACACCACCGTGGTGGGATGTATCTCGGGGGGGGACGAGGCGGCGTACAGGGATGAGGTAGAGCAACTGAGCAAGCTGTGCAAGGTTAACAACCTGCTGCTAAACAAGTCAAAGACCCAGGAATTCATCGTAGACTTCAGGAGGAAAAAGTCCGAGATCCAGCCCCTGCTCATCGACGGAGAGAGCGTGGAGAGAGTCTCAACCCTCCGATTCCTGGGACATCACATGCGGGATGACCTGGCCTGGAAGGACAACACAAAAGGCACCATCAAGAGGGCACAACAGCGGCTATACACCCTGAGATGCCTCAGGAAAGAACACAACAAGCAGGAGATACTGGTGGCCTTCTACCGCGGCGCAGTGGAGAGCATCCTCACCTACGGCATCTGCAACTGGTTCTACAGCTGCACAACAGCGGAGAGAAACGCGCTACAGAGAGTCGTGAGAACAGCACAGAAGATCACCGGCGCCCCCCTCCCCTCTCTGGAAGAGCTGTACAACACACGCTGTCTCAGGAAGGCCTCCAAGATCTCCAGGGACCCGACCCACCCTGGGCACGTACACTTTATCAGGCTGCCCTCGAAAAGGAGGTACAGGACCCCGGCCGCTAAGACAAACAGACTGAAGAACTGCTTCTACCACAGGGCCGTCAAGGCCCTGAACACAGCAAAGGCCTAAGTTCTGGGCCCAGGACAGTCTGGACGGATTGTATGGCAGCTAGTGCTGAGGCACAAACATGTACATTTCAAGCCTGCAAACTGTGACACTTTAAATAACGTGAAAAAATACTTTTGTGCAATATGACAACCCTAGTTGACTATCTGTGCAGTATAGTACAGTGGATTGTGTACATAGCCTTTATTTATGTAAACCAGCTCCTTACCTTCTTGTGATTTTATTCTTTTTCTAAAAGTGTTTTTTTTTTCCCTTTCCTAACACCAGGGGAGCCACCCCTCCTAAATTTCGTTGTTTGGTACCTGTACTGTAGCAATGACAATAAAGTCCATTCATTCATTCATTCATAATATTCACTCATATTGGTACTGTATATTTTGTCTTGAGTATTGTCGTGTTGTGGTCTTGTTGTTGTATGTACTGTAGCTTGCTTACCATGGTAGAATACCAAATCATGTTCCTAGTGCACCGCACATG
>NC_137690.1:71743208-71750112 GCF_963989245.1 Nansenia antarctica
TCCTAAAAGTCTCTCTTTTACTTTGTGAAAAAAACAACAAAACAACAAAAATGCGACAAATAACAACGTATTTGTCTGTGTCACTAGCAGCCTCCACTTAACCACCACCCCCCCCCCCCCCCTCCACACAGCCCCCAGGAGAGCAAACATCTGGCCTCGAGTCTTCGTCTGAGCGAGCGGCGTATAATTACCCCCCCACCTGGACTGCGCCGCCTACACACACCGCCAGCTACACACACACCGCCAGCTACACACACACCGCTAGCTACACACACACCGCTAGCTACACACACACACCGCCAGCTACACACAAACCGCCAGCCAGGCAGGGTGATAAGGAGGTAGACGAGCTCCCCAGTCGCAATTAGAGACCGTAGCGGAGGAAGAAACCGCTGCCGTCGTCGTCTCGCTAGTTTGGAACCGCCGTTCGGTTGCTTACGTTGCTGAAGCGTCTTTGTCGAGGCCAGGGAGGCCAGTTAACAATGAGAGGCGGAGAGACTGTCAACAACAACAACAACAACAACAACAACAACATGTACTGTCTGTCTGTCTGTCTGTCTGTCTCTGTTCAGAGACTCAAAAAAGAGAATACATTTTCATTAGTTTCAGCGTGGGAGGGAGTGAGCGATGCATTTGTACCTTTTTCCCAGAGTTTTATTATGATGCTGTTTAGCTGAGGTGATTAACATTGCCGCCGCGACTGGGGAGAGTGACACGTCAGCGAGGCCGTCGTCTGCGTCTGTGTCTGGTAGAGACCAGACGAGGCTAAACGTCGATGCTAAACACACGGCGGAGGAGTTAAAAGGGGAATCCTCCTCCTAACCTGTTCCAAAAGTCGTAACGCGCTGCTGCAGCCACGTTTGAAGATCCGAGGGTTTTGGTTTGGTCGCTCAGCAGTAGAGGACAATATAATAGCAAAACCAGGGCTGGCCCTCAGACTTTTGTAGCCCTAAGCAAGATTTTCAATGTGCCCCCCACGCCACACACACACACACACACACACACACACACACACACACACACACACACACACACACGTTTTGTTGGGGAGTTAGGGTTAGGGTTAGTTTTCGATTGACGGGTGTTTAATCGGCCGGGGGGGGGGGGGGGTGGGGGGGGCTAGATGAACATACATAACATTTGACAAGTTAAATAACTATAAAAGTCAACATTTTCAACATTATAAAAGCATCAAACGTGCACATAACAAGGTGTTTAAAGTGCGGCGCCCTCTGGTGGTTGTGGCCCTAAGCGGAGAAGAAGTCTGTTTATGCCCTGGGCCGGCCCTGAGCAAAACTACAGTATTACCTGGGCACTTCCATTGGACTACCCAAAATATTAAGACACTCACCCCTTTTTCCTTTGCAATAAACGTGCAGACTATATGAGTGCTCCGGTGTCTTATTTTCGGTCGGATGTCCAAGTGCCCAGGTAATAGTTTTAACGAATCCTAACTTGTATTCGGTTAGTCTGACGTCTGACGTAAGTCTGACGTCAAACGTGATGTTTAGCAATTTCCGGGTCCAAACCAGAAATTCCCTGCACCATAGTACCAGTGTACTACAGCGGTAGAATGACAGTTCAATCGTTTTTTAGACTCGGATCTATTCATACAAGGGACACAGCACTTTCCCATTTTCCCCATATTGTCAGGGTCTTTGAGCCTTGGAAAAGCGCTATATAAATATAATGAATTATTATTATTACTGAGGCATTTCCAAGAGAGCGCCTCAGCCAACTTTGGACCCGGAAACACGTCACGACTTAACAACCGAATTGAGAAAAGACGCAGCCCAGGGATTGATTAAATTGTACTTCTTCCCACTCCTTTTCGAATATGTGGAAAAAAAGAAAAAAGTTTTTAAAAAGTGAAAAGTGTTAGACAATATATGTTTTGCTTTATGCTTGTTTTATGCTTTTTAATTCAGTTTTTGGTTTGTTTGTTTGTTTTCTATTATATGAATTTTATTGTCGCTTTATCTTGTTTTGCACATATTTGAGAAATAAACATATCAATCAAAAACAGTTGTGCATACTTCAATTTTTATTGTTTGAAAAAATCAATACCAAGTAGAAAATAAGTTACTTCCTTGATTGAAACATGGTCAGATGAGAGGCGGGGCCTGTGGAAAGGTCTGGAGAGAACCCTGAAGCCTGACCATAGAGAAACTTAATAAACCAACACACATTTAAAAATAACTGTCTTTCACATATTTATGTAATAGTTATATAACACATCTAGCACCTTGTTCAACTCCCTTTAGACAACACATTAACACTGCAATAGGTTTGGTTACATGAGGTTTGGTTAAATGAGGTTTGGGTTATATGACTAATAGCTTTTAATGACCCTGACAAGGTACGAAAAGATGATTATCTTTATGTACAAGTACTGATGAAATATATCCTAAGGCTGGGGACAAAACAGCATTAAAGGGCGACACCCTATACAGCATATTTAGGTTAAAAAAATAAACAAGAAAAAAAACAAACATGCAAAACATACAATATGGGAGATTTCTTCAAAAATAAATAATTTGCATTGTCAAGATTTACACCTCTGGCGAGTATAAGTGGTCATATATTTCAGGCCTTTGTTTTTTTATAATGTTAGTAAATTAATTCAACAAATGTACAGGTTTAAAACAGGTAGCAAAGTCCATTACTATTACTACTACATGAACTAGATGTTTAACGTTAAAATATTGCGACCGTAAAACCACCCGTTTCCCTGAAACTCCTATAATATACTATTCTATTACTACTGTACATAACTACCGTCGGTTCTTACTAAGATCATAAACAGGCACTTTCTCCTTAAAGCTCAACCAGGTTAAGTGATTCATGACACGAAAATGAAGCATGACAGAAGCGATGAGGTGGAACGAGGTGAAACGAATAAAAAAAACAAAATGAACCAAAAAAAAAAAAAAAGGACCAAGAAGTGACTCTCTTTGACGCACTGTAGGAGTCGGAACACACCGGAAACTAACCCGGAACGAACAGCACACACCACATCTCTACTACCACCAACGCCCAGAGAACAGACAAGAAGTAAAAGACCTTCAAAAAAAAGTCCTCCACCTTCCTCCACCACCCCTTCCTCCCCCCCTCCTCCCCCCTTCCTCCAGGCCCATATGTCTCTTTGACACTGACATCAGGCACTTAATGATATAGTCCTTTAGCGACTAACACGACCAATCCAGGTAGAGGAGTGTAATTACTCCTACGTACATTCTTCTCCTTCTCTCCTCTCCTCCTCCTCCTCAGTCTTGTGTCTCTGACTTCCGACTACCTACGACCGCCCTCCTTAGCCTCCTCTCTGGCTTGGGGAGAAGAGCTGGGGCCGCCACTTCTTTCCTCTCCACCTCCTCCACTACCTTCCTCTTCTGCTTCTTCTTCTTCTTCATCCCTTCTTCCTCCTCTGCCGCCGTGCTCCGGGTCTGGCGGTGGATCCCGGGGGACCTGAGCTCCTCGTCCTCCGTGGGCTCGTCCGGCTGCTGGACGGGCCGGGGGGCCGGGTAGTTAGGCTGGTAGTACTCTGAGGGGTACCCCCCGCCACCCCCGTACCGGTAAGGGTCGTCCTCTTCCGCCTCGTCGTAGTTGTGGTAGGTGTTGGGGGGCAGTTGGACTGGGGGAAGACGGTAGTCAGTTGGTTCACCAGCGAAGCCACCCTCTTTTTATAGCCGGCAGACACCCAACAAGGCAAGCCCAAAGCATTGTTATTGTTTTGTTTTGATTGGGTTAGGCAGGGCAGGACGGGACAGGAAGGAGCACGAAAGACAAAGACAAAGAGAACAGGTGTTACTGACGACATCGAAGCGTGAGTTGAAGGGAAAAAGGCGATCTAGTGATCTACACTGGAGGAAGGAAGGGGGGGGGGGGAGGATCTGGACTCATCTGGACACATTGGCTGCGTTGGTAAATTCACTCTGACAGCTCACTGGGCTCAACGTCATAAAGGGGACCACGTTATTTGATTGGATAAGAGGCATTCCATGAGGGCTGATCCGATTTTTTTCCAGAGCGAATTTACGAACGCAGCCACAGAAACATCTGGAACTCTGGGACATTGAAGCTGAATATGCTACTGTGGCGTGTGAATTAGCAACAGTCAACCGCTTGTTTTTAACGCTCTGGTTTGGAGGTAAATACTTTACTGTAAATTCAGTGGAGGAGCACCATGGAGGTTACCGTAGTAACAGTCAACCGCTTGCTGTTAAAGCTCTTGGTTTGGACGTAAATACTATAATGTAAATTCAGGGTGCGTTCGTAAATTTGCTCTGAGAGCACCGGAGCGCACACTGGGTTCAACATCCTAGAGCGACCAAGTAATTTTGATTGGACAAGAGGCGTTCCATGAGCGCTGATCAGATTTCCAGAGCGAATTTACGAACGCAGCCTCAGTACCATAGTAACAGTCAACAAACCGCTTGTTTTTAAAGCTCTGGTTCGGACGTAAATACTGGGTTGCGGTCGTAAAAAAAAAAATGCTCTGGAAATCTGATGATCAGCGCTCACAGAATGCCTCTTATCCAATCAAATGACTTGGTCGCTCTAGGACGTTGAAGGCCAGTGTGCGCTCCGGCGCTCTCAGAGCGAATTTACGAACGCAAACCCAAAATACTGGAGCACCATACTGTAGCACCATACTGGAGCACCATAAAGGTTACCGTAGTAACAGTCAACCGCTAGCTTTTACTTAAGCTCTGGTTTGGACGTAAATATTCGACTGTAAACTCAGTTCAGCACCATAGATGAGCTAGTACAGTATCCCTGGAGAGGGCTAGCTTTGAGTGACTTACATTTACAGTACTTTTACAGTAAAGTTTTTACCTTTTATCCGATATATATATCTGTGTCCTTGACAGGGGAGGCTGGTGGAGGTAGAAATCGGAGGAACGGGTTTATTGTCATGCATGGAACAGAATGAGGAAAGCCATTCCATGCATGGCCTCCGTTTTTTTCTACCTCCACCGGCCTCCCCTGGTCCTTGGCTGACTGAGCGTGTGTGTGTGTGTGTGTGTGTGTGTGTGTGTGTGTGTGTGTGTACACCTGACAGGGTCTTGAAGCAGCACTACTTGAACCCAAGGTAGCAGTAGTTGGTACAGAGTACAGAGGGGGGGGGGGGGGGCGTTGGTAAGGGTGGGGACAAGGGACACAGCGCAATATCACCTCCCCTCAAAGCCTACAGGGCAAACCATCCTTTCTAGTGTCGGTGTGAATTCTGCCTAGTAATTGTTATGGCCTTGATAAGGATTTTTCTGGCCTTCAGGGGAGAAGGGGAGAGAGAGGGAGGGAGTGAGGGAGGGAGGGAGTGGAGGGAGGGAGGGAGGAAGGGAGGGAGGGAGGAAGGGAGGGAGGGAGGGTGGGACAGAGAGAGAGACACACACACACATACCATGTGTCAGTTAGACAGACATCATCTATGTCAACATGCAGGTATTACTAACAGGGTGTGGAACACATTTAACATTTAACACGTGAACACTTGTTAGGGACACATGCAGAGACAGACGTCAGTGTTGGTCTGGGTGTCACTGAACACCAGGGGAGGCTAGTGGAGGTAGAACACTAGGGGAGACTGGTGGAGGTAGAACACTAGGGTGAGGCTGGTGGAGGTAGAACACCAGGGGAGGCTAGTGGAGGTAGAACACCAGGGGAGGCTGGTGGAGGTAGAACACCAGGGGAGGCTGGGGGAGGTAGAACACCAGGGGAGGCTAGTGGAGGTAGAACACTAGGGGAGGCTGGTGGAGGTAGAACACTAGGGGAGGCTGGTGGAGGTAGAACACCAGGGGAGGCTGGTGGAGGTAGAACACCAGGGGAGGCTGGTGGAGGTAGAACACCAGGGGAGGCTGGTGGAGGTAGAACACCAGGGGAGGCTGGTGGAGGGTAGAACACCAGGGAGGCTGAAAAGTTGGTTTGCCGCAGGAACCAGAACATTTATGGTTCTCAAAGCAGGAACCAAAAACTAGAACCGTGACGTCGTCAGTGGGTGTGTCATATGATAGGATGACACATTCTACACAAAAATGTCACAACAAGATGGCGGCTACTTCACTGAAATGAGGATATCTATCCACTACTACAGTATCTGAAATAAACACTATTTTGTATGAAAAAAAAAAAAAAGACACTTTCTTAACACCTTACACAGCTTCTCGTTACTAGAATATAAATGGATTTGAAGTTCGCGCGTGTGTTCGTTTACATTATGTTTTTTTTTCATCCAAAATAGTGTTTTATATATATATATATATATATAAATATAATATTATTTCAGATACTGTAGTGGAAGATATTATCCTAATTTCCAGTGAAGTAGCCGCCATCTTGTTGTAACATGTTTGTTCATCCCGCCCCTTCGTCACCCAACGTGATGACGTTGATGGTTCCACTTAAACTGATGTGAAAGTTATCTGTTACCTTGTTCAGTAGAAGTAAGTAATTGTGGTTGATATTCAGGGTTAGTGTTAGTGTTAGGGTCAGGGTTAGGGTTAGGGTTAGGGTCAGGGTTAGTGTTAGGGTTAGGGTTTCAGGTTAGGATTAGGGTCAAGGTTAGGGTTAGGGTTAGGGTTTCAGGTTAGGATTAGGGTCAGGGTTAGGATTAGGGTCATGGTTAAGGTTAGAGTTAGGGTCAGGATCAGGGTTAGAGTTGGGGTCAGGGTTAGGGCCAGGGTTAGGGTCAGGGTTAGGGGTCAAGGTTAGAGTTAGGGTCAAGGCATATATGTATAGATTTATAATGAGTCACTCCACAGGAATAAGTCTGCGGTATAGTAGGTGGTTGTTGTTGTTGTGGTTGTTGTTGTTGTTGTTGTTGAGGTCAGGGGCTGGGGGGGGCGGGGTCATACTCACCCCCCACGTTGTAGCCCACACAGGAGTTCTGGTCGCAGTACCCAGGAGG
>NC_137690.1:71750312-71762812 GCF_963989245.1 Nansenia antarctica
CTCCCTCTAATATATGCCATTTAGCTGACGCTTTTATCCAAAACGTTGTTAGCGCCATGCTCTACCAACTGAGCCACAAAGGACCTCTCACCCCTCGCTCTCTCCCTCCCTCCCTTCCTCCCTCTCCCTCCCTCCCTCCCTCCCTCTCTCTCTCTCTCTCCCTCCCTCCCTCTCCCTCCCTCTCCCTCGCTCTCTTCCCACCTCCCCCTCTCTCCCTCCCCCCCCCCTCACCTCCTTCTCGTCCTCCTGGTCGTCCTCATCCTCGGTCAGCGGGGCGTAGAGGATCATGTACCCAGAAGCCCCCTCTGCTGCCCTCCAGCGCGCCCTCATGGAGCTGTGGGTCATGTCGAACAGCACCAGGTTGTTCACCATGGGCAGGGCCACTGCAACACAGGGGTCAGGGGTCACACAGAGGTCACACAGAGGTCACAGAGGTCACACAGAGATCACAGAGAGGCGTGATGTCACTAAGGCCCTTTAGGGGAGGCTAGTGGAGGTAGAAATCGAACAAATGACTAACTATATATACATTTACTAACAGTAGAGTAACTATCTTCGATCGCCGATGACATCGCCGTTAAAAAACGAAGCAACGAAGTGAAAGAGTGCGTTTTTTTGTTGTTGTTTTTTACCATTTTGACATTAACACTTAATCAGTTATGAGGGGTCATTTGACCCTTGTGAGTAAAAAAAAATAGTTATATCTTTGCACTCGATCATATTTCAGGACCCTCCTTTCATGAGCTTTCCTAGATATGTGCGTTCTACACCCAGTATCCTTACATTTTCAAAATCACATCAGGATAGCTAGTATAAAGCTATTTTGCTAGTTTTTCTGTGTAGGAGGCAGGCTAATTTACAAGGCGCCCCAACTAGTGGTCGTAAGTAGCAGCTTCCCCATTGTAAAGACTATGGTCATTTGACCCCCGAGGCGGCTCTTATAGTAGGTAACATAGACACGGCTGTTCTAGTGTCAACTGTCACTTAGATCCAACTGTCACTTTCAAATTTGAAATAAGATTTGACAGTTGGTGATGTGGTGTTCTCGTGTTAATAATAATAATGATAATATCCAGTGAGCGCCATCAAGTGGCACATATGACATTAATAAAGGAGGGTTTTGATAACTCAATCTAGCGCCACGGCTCTGAAGCATCCTGGGGTGAAGTGTGATCCAGTCTGTCAGTCTGTCAGTCTGACCGCAGCCACACCACCAATTAACTTTGAACAAGGTCAATGGGGTACTTTGTATTCACAGATACCCGAAGGGGTGTGTGTGTGTGTGTGAGTGGGGGGGGGGGGGGGGGGGGGGGGGGGGGAGGGGGCTTAATTGCCATTCATCAACTTCCGCCCCTCCGTAAATTAGGTGAGTCTGTTTCGTTGACTTCAGAGGACAAACGCCCACAGCTTGTGAATGAAGATTAGGACGAGGGAGGAACACAAAGTCACCTCACGCCAAGACGCCAGGAGTCAGTCACTGGGCCTGAGGTTCCTACTGTGGTGTATTTGTACACACACACACATAGACCTGTGTATAAAACCTGTAGATATCTGTATCTATATTACCTACCTACCTACCTACCTACCTACGTATCTATCTACGTATCCATCCACCCCACCCACTCCACCCCCTCTCCCCTCCCCCCCCCTCCCCCCCTCCCCCTCCACCCCCCTCCTCTTACGTGTGGTAGCGCTCCCCCTCAGAGCCTCGCTGGCCACGGAGGAGTAGATGGCGAACACGGCCACCTGGTACTCTGTCAGAGAGTTGAGGTACTGCAGCACCACCGTGTTCTCGCTCCCCCCCACCACCGCCTCCTCCGGCTGGCCCCCGGTGGGGCTGCTGGCCGGGTAGTACACCACCCGGTACTTCTCCACCGTGCCGGGGGGCGTGGGTCCACGTGACCCGGAAGCTTCTGGCCGTGATCTCAGAGGTGATCAGGTCCCTGGGGGGGGCGATGGGGGCGGCGGGGGGGGCGGGGTCACCTGGGAGGGAGGGAGAGGGGGAGGGAGGATGGAGGGAGGGAGGGGAGAGGGAGGGAGAGGGAGGGAGGAGGGAGGGGGGATAGAGGGAGGGAGAGAGGGGGAGGGAAGGGGTGGGGAGGGAAGGGAGGGAGAGAGAGAGAGAGGGGACACAACGTGTTAGAGATACACTCGTTAACGCAGATTTCTAATCAACCAATCACGTGGCAGCAACTCAATGCATTTAGGCATGTAGGCATGGTCAAGACGATCTGGCTGAAGTTCAAACCAAGCACCAGAACAGGAAAGAAAGGTGATTTAAGTGACTTTAAACGTGTCATGGGTGTTGGAGCCAGACGGGGCTGTTTAGAGTATTTCAGAAAGTGCTGATCTACTGGGATTCTTCCCACACAACCATCTCTAGAGTTTAAGAATGGTCAGAAAGAGAGAAGATATCCAGTGAGCGGCAGTTATGTGGTGGTGGTGTAATGGTGTGGGAGGGATATTCTCTTGGCAGTTATGTGGTGGTGGTGTAATGGTGTGGGAGGGATATTCTCTTGGCAGAAATCTGCAGCAACTGTGTGATGCTGTAATGTCAAAATCTCTGAGGAATGTTTCCAGCACCTTGTTGAGTCTATGCCACGATGAATTAAGACAAAAGGAGAGGTCCAACCCGGTACTAGCAAGGTGTACCTAATAAAGTGGCCGGTGAGTATATATATGTATATAGTGTAGATATACAGTATTAATGTTATATATATATATATATATTAATTTTAGATACCTTTGATGTTCTTGACTGACAGGCTCACCTTTGACCTTTGATAACCTTGACTGACAGCTCACCTTTGATAACCTTGACTGACAGGTCCACCTTTGACCTTTGATAACCTTGACTGAATGAATGAATGAATGGTCTTTATTGTCATTGATATAGTACAGGTACCATACAATGAAATTTGGGAGGGGGGAACAGCTCACCTTTAATTTTCTTGACTGACAGCTCACCTTTGACCTTTAATGACCTTTACTGACAGGCTCACCTTTGACCTTTGATGACCTTGACTGACAGCTCACCTTTGACCTTTAATTGACCTTTAAATTCCTAAATTTCGTTGTTTGGTACCTGTACTGTAGCAATGACAAATAAAGTCCATTCCATTATGACCTTTACTGTCAGGCTCACCTTGTATATATTAGCGTTAGATATACAGTATTAATGTTATATATATATATTAGTGTTAGATATACGGTATTAATGTTATATATATTAGTGTTAGATATACAGTATTAATGTTATATATATATATATTAGTTTTAGATACCTTTGATGGCCTTGTCCAGCTGCTCCACGCGGTCACAGATGGTCTGTGTGAGGCCCTCCACGATGCTGTGCATCACGCTGAAGTCTGCCACGTTGTACACATGAGTCTCCTGGGAGCGGAGGCGATGGCCTTCAGCTCGTTCACGTCTGCGTTCTTCACACCTGGAGGGAGGAGAGAGGGAGGGAGGGAGGAGGGAGGGAGGGGGGAGGGGGGAGGGAGAGAGAAAGAGAGGGGGAGCAGAGGTAGAGTGAGAGAGTGAAAGAGAGAGAGAGAGAATGAGAGAGAGAGAAAGAACAAGAGAGAGAAAGAGAGAGAGACAGAGACAGAGAGATAGAGACAGAGAGAGAGAGAGAGTGACAGAGAGATAGAGAGACAGAGAGAGAGAGAGAGACAGAGTGAGATAGAGAGAGAGAGACAGTGACAGAGAGACAGAGACAGAGACAGAGTGAGAGAGAGAGAGACAGAGAGAGAGGAGAGAGACAGAGCGAGAGAGAGACAGAGAGAGAGAAGAGAGAGAGAGAGACAGAGAGAGAGGAGAGAGAGAGAGACAGAGAGAGAGAGAGTCAAGTCAACATGACAGAAACAGCCACACAGTATTGCCAGTACGTCACGTGACTGAAGTCACCCTCGCCCCTGAAGTGACTCGAGGGCAGGCGAGGCATCGTGTTGAGGGCAGTTGAGGGCGAGGCGGGTTGGGGCCATTCGTACCGATGGCGAACAGCTCTATCCCTGCGTCCCTCAGGCTCTGGGCCGGGGGGAGGACGTCGTCCTGGGACTTCCCGTCGGTGATCAGGATGCCGATCTTGGGGACGCCGGGCCTGGCACCAGACTCTGGCTTGAAGCTGTTCTCCAAGATGTACGTCAGGGCCAGACCTGGGGGAGGGGGGGGGGGGGAGAGGGGTTAAAGGGGAGAGAGGGGGAAGAGAGAGGGGGGTAACGGGGAGAGAGGGTGGCGGGGAGAGAGAGGGAGAGAGGAGGAGGTGGAGAGAGAGGGGGAAGAGGGGAAAGGGGGGAAGAGGGGGAGAGGGAGAGAGAGGGGGAGAGGGAGGTGGGGAGAGGGGGAGAGAGGGAGGTGGGGAGAGAGGGGGAGAGATTGGGAGAGAGAGGGAGAGACAGTGGGGGAGAGGGAGGCGGGGAGAGGGGGAGAGAGGGAGGTGGGGAGAGAGGGGGAGAGATTGGGAGAGAGGGGGAGAGACAGTGGGGGAGAGGGGGAGAGAGAGGGGAAGAGGGGGAGAGAGGAGGAGAAACAGGGAGAGGGGAGAGAGGGTGACAGAGGTGGGGAGAGAGAGGGAGAGAGAGGGGGAGAGAGAGGGGGGTGAAGGGGTTAAAACCATCAGTGACTCAGCATCTGTTTAGGAAGGGGTCCCCTACATCAAAACATCCACATCCTGTTTGACCGTTCTAACTGTAAACAAAAGCAGGGATGATGGGACACTTTGAACATGACTGTATGTCCTGTAGATCAGGGGAGGCTGGGGGAGGTAGGAATCGGAGGACGGGGCTCATTGTAATGCACAGAACGGAATGAGGAACAATGTCATACCACTATCATATCATTCCTTATTCCGTTCCTCCCCCAGCCTCCCCTGATCGACAGTACATACAGTCATGTTCAACGTGTCCCAGCCTCCCTAGGTCTACACAATTCAAATGCTTCATAACAATGTTATATTTAATAAAAATGATAGATATAAATAAATATATTGAAGTTATCACCAGATATTTATCATTTTATTTATTTCTCCTCCTCCTCTCTCATCCCCTCGTTCCTCCTCCTCCTCTCTCATCCCCTTGTTCCTCCTCCTCTTCTCTCATCCCCTTGTTCCTCCTCCTCCTCTCTCATCCTCTTGTTCCTCCTCCTCTTCTCTCATCCCCTTGTTCCTCCTCCTCTTCTCTCACCCCCTTGTTCCTCCTCCTCTTCTCTCACCCCCTTGTTCCTCCTCCTCCTCTCTCATCCCCTTGTTCCTCCTCCTCCTCTCTCATCCCTTTGTTCCTCCTCCTCTTCTCTCATCCCCTTGTTCCTCCTCCTCCTCCTCCTCTCATCCCCTTGTTCCTCCTCCTCCTCTCTCATCCTCTTGTTCCTCCTCCTCTTCTCTCATCCCCTCCTCCTCTCTCCTCCTCCTCTCTCATCCCCTTGTTCCTCCTCCTCCTCTCTCATCCCCTTGTTCCTCCTCCTCCTCTCTCATCCCCTTGTTTCTCCTCCTCCTCTCTCATCCCCTTGTTCCTCCTCCTCTTCTCTCATCCCCTTGTTCCTCCTCCTCCTCCTCTCATCCCCTTGTTCCTCCTCCTCCTCTCTCATCCCCTTGTTCCTCCTCCTCCTCCTCCTCTCTCATCCCCTCGTTCCTCCTCCTCCTCTCTCATCCCCTCGTTCCTCCTCCTCCTCTCTCATCCCCTTGTTCCTCCTCCTCCTCTCTCATCCCCTCCTCCTCTCTCATCCTCTTGTTCCTCCTCCTCCTCTCTCATCCTCTTGTTCCTCCTCCTCCTCTCTCATCCGCTTGTTCCTCCTCCTCCTCCTCTCATCCCCTTGTTTCTCCTCCTCTTCTCTCATCCCCTTGTTCCTCCTCCTCCTCTCATCCCCTTGTTCCTCCTCCTCCTCTCTCATCCTCTTGTTTCTCCTCCTCCTCTCTCATCCTCTTGTTCCTCCTCCTCCTCTTCTCTCATCCCCTTGTTTCTCCTCCTCCTCTCTCATCCTCTTGTTTCTCCTCCTCCTCTCTCATCCCCTTGTTCCTCCTCCTCCTCTCTCTCATCCCCTCCTCCTCTCTCATCCCCTCCTCTCTCATCCTCTTGTTCCTCCTCCTCCTCTCTCATCCTCTTGTTCCTCCTCCTCCTCTCTCATCCTCTTGTTCCTCCTCCACTTGTGTGCCTCCTCCTCCTCTCTCATCCCCTCCTCTTTCATCCCCTTGTTCCTCTTCCTCCTCTCTCTCATCCCCTCCTCCTCTCTCATCCCCTCCTCTCTCATCCCCTCCTCTCTCATCCCCTCTTCTCTCATCCCCTCCTCTCTCTCCCCCTCCCCTCTCACCCCCTCCTCTCTCACCCCCTCCTCTCTCACCCCCTCCTCTCTCATCCCCTCCTCTCTCATCCCCTCCTCTCTCACCCCCTCCTCTCTCATCCCCTCCTCTCTCATCCCCTCCTCCTCTCTCTCCCCCTCCCCTCTCACCCCCTCCTCTCTCACCCCCTCCTCTCTCATCCCCTCCCCTCTCACCCCCTCCTCTCTCACCCCCTCCTCTCTCACCCCCTCCTCTCTCATCCCCTCCTCCTCTCTCATCCCCTCCTCTCTCATCCCCTCCTCTCACCCCCTCCTCTCTCATCCCCTCCTCTCTCATCCCCTCCTCCTCTCTCATCCCCTCCTCCTCTCTCAACCCCTCCTCTCTCATCCCCTCCTCCTCTCTCATCCCCTCCTCTCTCATCCCCTCCTCTCACCCCCTCCTCTCTCATCCCCTCCTCTCTCATCCCCTCCTCCTCTCTCATCCCCTCCTCCTCTCTCAACCCCTCCTCTCTCATCCCCTCCTCCTCTCTCATCCCCTCCTCCTCTCTCATCCCCTCCTCCTCTCTCATCCCCTCCTCTCTCATCCCCTCTTCTCTCATCTCGTACCTGTCAGTGTGTTTCCTCCTTTGTAGGGCAGGTTCTTGACAGCGTCGATGACGGCCTCCTTGGTGCCGAAGGCCTTCAGGTGCCATTCTATCCTGGGGTCCCCGCTGTACTGGGCCAGACCTAGGGACACACACACACCCACGTCACACACCCACGTCACACACCCCCGTCACACACCCCCGTCACACACCCACGTCACACACCCACGTCACACACCCACGTCACACACACACGACACACACCCACGTCACACACCCACGTCACACACCCCCGTCACACACACCCGTCACACACCCACGTCACACACCCACGACACACACCCCCGTCACACACACCCGTCACACACCCACGTCACACACTCACGTCACACACCCCCGTCACACACCCACGTCACACACCCACGTCACACACCCATGTCACACACCCCCGTCACACACCCATGTCACACACCCCCGTCACACACCCCCGTCACACACCAACGTCACACACCCCCGTCACACACCCACGTCACACACCCACGTCACACACCCACGTCACACACCCACGTCACACACCCACGTCACACACACACGACACACACCCACGTCACACAC
This sequence comes from Nansenia antarctica, assembly GCF_963989245.1. Classification (NCBI taxonomy): domain Eukaryota; kingdom Metazoa; phylum Chordata; class Actinopteri; order Argentiniformes; family Microstomatidae; genus Nansenia; species Nansenia antarctica. The sequence goes on from NC_137690.1 coordinate 71,757,782, forward strand.
CCACGTCACACACCCCCGTCACACACACCCGTCACACACCCACGTCACACACCCACGACACACACCCCCGTCACACACACCCGTCACACACCCACGTCACACACTCACGTCACACACCCACGTCACACACCCCCGTCACACACCCACGTCACACACCCACGTCACACACCCATGTCACACACCCCCGTCACACACCCATGTCACACACCCCCGTCACACACCCCCGTCACACACCAACGTCACACACCCCCGTCACACACCCACGTCACACACCCACGTCACACACCCACGTCACACACCCACGTCACACACCCCCGTCACACACCCACGTCACACACACACGTCACACACCCACGTCACACACCAACGTCACACACCCACGTCACACACCCCCGTCACACACCCACGTCACACACCCACGTCACACACACCCGTCACACACCCACGTCACACACCAACGTCACACACCCACGTCACACACCCACGTCACACACCCACGTCACACACCCACGTCACACACACCCACGTCACACACACCCCCGACACACACCGACGTCACACACCCCCGACACACACCGACGTCACACACCCCCGACACACACCGACGTCACACACACACGTCACACACCCACGTCACACACCCCCCTGTCACACACCCACGTCACACACACCCACGTCACACACCCACGTCACACACCCACGTCACACACCCACGTCACACACCCCTGACACACACCCACGTCACACACCCCTGACACACACCCACGTCACACACCCACGTCACACACACCCACGTCACACACACACGTCACACACACCACGTCACACACACACGTCACACACCCCTGTCACACACACACGTCACACACCCATGTCACACACCCCTGACACACACCCACGTCACACACCCCCGTCACACACCCCCGTCACACACCCACGTCACACACCCACGTCACACACCCACGTCACACACACCCGACACACACCCACATCACACACCCACGTCACACACCCTCCACGCCAGGGACTCACCCTCACTCTCCACTTTTAAATCCCACCTCAAAACCTACCTGTTCTCCCATGCATACAACCTCCCCTACCCCTAACCATTATCCCCTAACCCTGCCATCTGTTTCTTGTTGTTTCTGTTTTCTGTGTTTTCTGTGTTTCCCATATTGTCAGCGTCTTTGAATCCCGGAAAAGCGCTAATAATTCATAAATACAATTAATTATTATTATTATTAGTAGTAGTAGTATTATTATTGGGGAGGCTGGTGGAGGTAGAAACAGGAGGACGGGCTGATTGTAATGCACGTGTGTTTGATATCGTTCCTTATTCTGCCCCATGCATTACAATGAGCCCCGTCCTCCGATTTCTACCTCCCGCAGCCTCCACTACGACGGACAACACAGAGAGGATTATGTCCTGCTACCCATCACTGTCTACTCAAGACCATGAATGCTTTACTAGTAATACATCTTGTAAAAAATGTAATTTAATTTAATTTAACAATTATTATTAAAGAGTTTTATATGAGGAGAGTGATATTATATTTACAACCGCCAAATGAAGAGGTCCATTTTTTACGGGAGGATTAAAAAAAGTTCCTTCACGAAAAAGCCCTCTGGAGCAAGTTGCCAGGCAACCGTTCGCTAGCCAAGCCTGACAGACAAACACGGCTAGCTTAGATTTGTACCACCTATGATCCCACTCTGATAAAGATAATGAAACCCTTTATAATGATAATGAAACCCTAATGAAACCCCCCAAAAAGAAAAGAAACAGCTCTTTTGTTCACCCACCTGATGGAGGAGTATTAGGGCCACAACTGAGTTTATTTAATTTTTTCTAAGACAAAGAATTTCCTTTTTACTGAATCCAATTCCAAAGTACAACTTATTAACATCGTTCATGTCATCCATTTTAACCAGTTTCGACATTTTGACAACAATTTGACATTTTTGGCATTTAGCAGACGCCTTATTCCAAAGCGACTTACAATCGATACATTCGACTAAGCAAGTGAATCATCAATCCACCAGTCGTAGCAGGAAGAGTAATCTAGCTCAGGCTAGAGTAGGACCAATAAACACTAAACAGACTTTCTTTCTAATAAATTCTGTATTTAATCTCAGAAATTCAGACAGAAATTCAGACTTTAAACTCAGAATATAACCCCCCCCCCCCTCCCCCTTTTGAGAGAAAAACACCTCAGTTGGTGGCCCTAATACTCTTAATCTTAACACTCCTCGTTCTCTGTTCACCCACCTATACGCGTCTTGTCGGACTCCACGCTGAAGGCCTTGACCAGGTTCTCCAGGAAGGCCCGGACCAGGCGGAAGTTGATCCGGCCGATACTCCACGACCCGTCGACCAGGATCACGATGTCGGCTATGGCCGGGGTCTTACACAAGAACAGGTCTGTAACTGGGGGGGGGGGGAGATACACACAGACATGGTAGCGATGTAGCCTAGCAGGCTAGCAATGTAGCCTAGCAGAACATAGAACCCAAAAGCATTCCCCGAGCTACAAGGACAAAGAAGAACCATTTTGTGGTAGTAGAGGACTACAGTAACAACAATCATTTGATGAGCAGCTTTGGTCCAACGCATTTCTTATAGTAACCTACTGTCCTTCATTCACACAGGAGAGAAGGACACTGTGGAACAGCACGCAGACAAGGGGAGGCTGGGGGAGGTAGAACACCAGGGGAGGCTGGGGAAGGTAGAACACCAGGGGGAGGCTGGTGGAGGTAGAACACCAGGGGAGGCTGGGGGAGGTAGAACACCAGGGGGAGGCTGGGGGAGGTAGAACACCAGGGGGAGGCTGGGGGAGGTAGAACACCAGGGGAGGCTGGGGGAGGTAGAACACCAGGGGGAGGCTGGTGGAGGTAGAACACCAGGGGAGGCTGGGGGAGGTAGAACACCAGGGGAGGCTGGGGGAGGTAGAACACCAGGGGAGGCTGGGGGAGGTAGAACACCAGGGAAGGCTGGGGGAGGTAGAACACCAGGGGGAGGCTGGGGGAGGTAGAACACGAGGGGAGGCTGGGGGAGGTAGAACACCAGGGGGAGGCTGGTGGAGGTAGAACACCAGGGGAGGCTGGGGGAGGTAGAACACCAGGGGAGGCTGGGGGAGGTAGAACACCAGGGGGAGGCTGGTGGAGGTAGAACACCAGGGGAGGCTGGGGGAGGTAGAACACCAGGGGGAGGCTGGGGGAGGTAGAACACCAGGGGAGGCTGGGGGAGGTAGAACACCAGGGGGAGGCTGGGGGAGGTAGAACACCAGGGGAGGCTGGGGGAGGTAGAACACCAGGGGAGGACGGGGCTCATTGTTAACGCATGGAATCCTCATTGCGTTCCGTGCATTACAACCCCCAGTCCTCTACCGGTCTACCTCCACCAGCCTGCCAGTATCTAGTTATCCAGAGTTCTACAGTACAGTCACATCACACCAACCCTCTGAGGGTTACAGATAACAGCCTACAGTGGGGTTGGCAAGGCGACTGCCTGCTGGATGTGCACAAACACGCAATCAGCTCTCTTTCTTTGAGACTGACACAGCCGACCTCTGGAAAACGTATGTAGGAAGAGATGCCATCTTCTCCCCCCTTCCTCCCCCCCACCCACCCCACCCTTCCCCCTGTAAACCTAACTGGGCTTACGAGGCATCCATCGCAATTCGTGTTATTTGTGTAATAATACACACACACACACACAGTGACACACACACACACACACACATACAAACACACACACACACACACACACACGCGCACGCATGCATACACACACACACAGAGACACACAGAGACACACAGAGAGACACACACACACATAAGCATGCATGCATGCACATACACACACACACATAGAGAGAGAGACACACACAAACATATAAATATCAGTGGAGGCTGTGGGGAGGTAGAATGGATGAATGGGGAATGAGGAAAAGGTTTCAGATATGCAAATGTAGTGTGTTAGATACCCCTCGTTATTTCATTCCGCGCATCACAATTAGTCTGTCCCTTTCTACCTCCAACCAGCCACCCCCGTCCCCCCGGTAATATTATGTAACGTTGCCGTCGAGCCAAAACTAATAAACTCGAAGAAGAAGACCAATGTGTGAAAAGATCTGTACCACAATGGAAGTGACAGGGGTAACAGTTTATTATTATTGTATGAAAACAAACAAACGCAATTGGAGGGAAATGAAATCCGAGGAGGATGCATTCGTTTGCGAGACGTCCTTTGGTGTCGGTGGATTACAACGATTCATATTTCGATATTCCCCAACGAGGAGTGGAGTGGAGGAGGTGAACAGGACAGCAAGGCTTTTCCCTTTGAACAATTCTTGCAATCAAATCCAAAGTCCTGATAATGAAGGAATCTTCCGGTGGTTTTTCCGTTTGTAAATATCTCTGTGGAGATAGGAGAAGCACATGAATGTAATGTACTGGGAGGTCCAGGGGAGGCTGGTGGAGGTAGAAATCGGAGGACGGGCTCATTGTAACGCATGGAACAGAATTAGGATTGGTGTACCTTGTCCTAAAACACATACGCACACATACTAACTAACTTAGTTTCGCAGAAGTAACCCAAATGTTTGTCTAATTTGTTTCGAGTTAAAGGTGGAGGTTCAACTTCCACACCATTCGTAATTCTGTTCCATGCATTACCATGAACCCGTCCTCTGCCTCCACCAGCCAGCCTCCCCCCTGGTTAATAATGCAGAGATTATCCTAAACAAAACAGTTTAGCTTCATTCATCCAGCATGTATAGATCCATGACAACCGTAATCCCCCATCAGCATATCACCACCAGGCTGGGACAGGTTTAGGAGAGAGATCCACTCCTGTGTAGATATGCGGAACGGTATTTTTCTTTAAGAGTCATTTCATTTATCATTAACCAGAATTAAAGAGGTATATCACTTCTAGCAAGTCTGTGCTAGAGTTTGGAATTTCCATCGGCATTCCGTCTCCGGATGAAAACCCCCCCCAACAAAACAAAAAAACAACTATCACCTATA
>NC_137690.1:71765312-71787812 GCF_963989245.1 Nansenia antarctica
ATGCAGACTGGGCCAGCCTAATTAGCAGCGAACGCCCCCCCCCCCCGCCCCCCGCTGCTGCTGACAGACCGCTCATGATGTGACTCAGAGACACCGGTGGCACCTGTCATGTTTCAGACAAACACGTCACCCTGTGTTTTAATCTCTCCCCCCCTCGTCTCCTCCTAACGATATGTTATGTCTGTACGGCGACAGAGTGATGCACTTCCTGTCTGCGTACAATAGGGGAGGAGGAGGGAGGCTGGCGGAGGTAGACATCGGAGGACGGAGGGAGGCTCATTGATATGAAGATTGCATTACAATGAGCCCCATCCTCCCATTTCTACCTCCACCAGCCTCAGACTGTTACCCTGGTTACCTAGAGGTCAGACTGGGGGGTAACCAGGGTAACAGTAAGACCTCTGGGTAACCACGGTAACAGTCTGACCTCTGGGTAACCATGGTAACAGTCTGACCTCTAGGTAACCTCTCCCTCCCTCTCTCCCTCTCCCTCTCTCCCTCCCTTTCTCCCTCCCTCTCTCTCTCCCTCTCCCTCTCTCCCTCCCTTTCTCCCTCCCTCTCTCTCTCCCTCTCCCTCTCTCCCTCCCTTTCTCCCTCCCTCTCTCTCTCCCTCTCTCTCTCTCTCTCTCTCTCCCCCTCCCTCTCTCCCTCTCTCCCTCTCCCTCTCTCCCTCCCTCCCTCCCTCTCTCTCCCCCTCCCTCCCTCTCTCCCTCCCTTTCTCCCTCCCTCTCTCTCTCTCTCTCTCCCTCTCTCTCTCCCGAGGGACGATGTTCCCGTTTATCTGCCAGAACAAGCAGCCGGCAGACGTCATGACAACATTCAAGCGTTACCGCGGGTGCCCGTTACCGTAGTTACCCAGGGGAAATCAGCGGCGTGTGCGTCCATGTTTAGATAACGCCCCTCTGTGATTGGCTGACGGGACGTGACAGCCTCAGCTCTGGAGGGGGGCGTGTGTGTGTGTAGGTGTGTGTGTGTGTATGTGTGTGTGTGTGTGTGTGTGTAGGTGTGTGTGTTTGGGGTGGTGTGTGTGTGTGTGTGTGTGTTTGGGGCGGTGTGTGTGTGTGTGTGTGTCTGTGTGTTTGAGGCCTGTGTGTGTGTTTGCGGCGGGGGTGTGTGGGTGGGTGTGTGTGTGATCGAGCGTGCCTGTGTGTGTGTGCCTGTGTATGTCTGTGTGTGTCTGTGTGTGTTTGGGGCGGCGGGGGGCGTGAGGGTGTCTGTGTGTGTGCCTGTGTATGTGTGTGTATGTGTGTGTGTGTGTGCTGATCGAGCGTGCCTGTGTGTATGTGTGTGTGTGTGTGTGTGTGTGAGTGTGTGTGTGTGTGTGTGTGTCATCTCTAGAATGAACACTCATTGTCACTCCTGTCACCGTGACAACAAAAAAGGAAACGTCGACGTCTCACGGGAGACAAAAACTGCCGGTGACATCTCACACACACACACACACACACACACACACACACAACTCCAGGCATGACTACACACGCTGCTCCTGAGCTGAGTGATGCTGCCTAGACGCCACTAAGACAATAAGCACATTCCTCCTCCCCATCCCCCCTGTACCCCCGTACCCCTGTAGTCTGTCTCTACTGTCTCTACTGTACCCTGTCTCTACTGTACCCCCGTACCCCTGTAGTCTGTCTCTACTGTACCCCTGTACCCTGTCTCTACTGTTTCTACTGTCTCTACTGTCTCTACTGTACCCTGTCTCTACTGTCTCTACTGTACCCCCGTACCCTGTCTCTACTGTATCTACTGTACCCTGTCTCTACTGTTTCTACTGTCTCTACTGTCTCTACTGTACCCCTGTACCCTGTCTCTACTGTTTCTACTGTCTCTACTGTACCCTGTCTCTACTGTCTCTACTGTACCCCCGTACCCTGTCTCTACTGTACCCCTGTACCTTGTCTCTACTGTCTCTACTGTCTCTACTGTCTCTACTGTACCCCTGTACCCTGTCTCTACTGTCTCTACTGTACCCCTGTACCTTGTCTCTACTGTCTCTACTGTCTCTACTGTCTCTACTGTATCTACTGTACCCCTGTACCTTGTCTCTACTGTCTCTACTGTCTCTACTGTCTCTACTGTACCCCTGTACCCTGTCTATACTGTACCCCCGTACCCTGTCTCTACTGTCTCTACTGTCTCTACTGTATCTACTGTACCCCTGTACCTTGTCTCTACTGACTCTACTGTCTCTACTGTACCCCCGTACCCTGTCTCTACTGTCTCTACTGTCTCTACTGTATCTACTGTACCCCTGTACCTTGTCTCTACTGTCTCTACTGTCTCTACTGTACCCCTGTACCTTGTCTCTACTGTCTCTACTGTCTCTACTGTCTCTACTGTCTCTACTGTACCCCTGTATCTTGTCTCTATTGTCTCTACTGTCTCTACTGTACCCCCGTACCCTGTCTCTACTGTCTCTACTGTACCCCTGTACCCTGTCTCTACTGTCTCTACTGTACCCATGTACCATGTCTCTACTGTCTCTACTGTACCCCTGTACCCTGTCTCTACTGTCTCTACTGTCTCTACTGTACCCTGTCTCTACTGTCTCTACTGTACCCTGTCTCTACTGTCTCTACTGTCTCTACTGTACCCCTGTACTGTCTCTACTGTACCCCTGTACCCTGTCTCTACTGTCTCTAGTAAGTAAGTATGTAAGTAAAGTTTATTTATATGGCACCTATCACAGACCAGCGGTCACAAAGTACTTTACATAGGCTATAAAAACATAATTAAAGAGCAAAAGTAATAGCAGGTTAAAAGAAATAGGTAAACAAGTGAAAATAAAAACAAGAAACGTATTATTAACAAGTGTACAACAAATAATAACAAGACACAAAAAGACTTTTGGGGTTAGCCAAAAGAGACAGGTATATAGCCATAGACGGCGACCCTGGAGCAATTAGGGGTTCAGTGCCTTGCTCAAGGACACCTCGACACGTGGCCAGTCGGGGTTCGAACCGCCTAACTGTCAACCTTGCGATCATTAGACGCCGGCTTTACCTCCTGAGCCACAGCCTCAACCTCCTGAGACACAGCCTCTACCTCCTGAGACACAGCCTCTACCTCCTGAGACACAGCCTCTACCTCCTGAGACACAGCCTCTACCTCCTGAACCACAGCCTCTACCTCCTTCAGCCTCTACCTCCTGAGACACAGCCTCTACCTCCTGAGACACAGCCTCTACCTCCTGAGACGCAGCCTCTACCTCCTGAGACACAGCCTCTACCTCCTGAGACACAGCCTCTACCTCCTGAGCTACAGCCGCAAAGGCGTCGTCATGAGGACATGTAGAACATATAGACGTGTCGTATATAGTATATAAAGAGCAGTGGAGGCTGGTGGAGGCTGGTGGAGGAGGACCCGTCACCTGTCACATTCCTGCCTCTACCTCCACCTGCAGGTTCTAAACAAGCCTGGAGAAATGTCAGAGTCATGGACAGAGCTTTTAGAGGTTAGAATATAGAATTTAGAATGTAGAATTTAGAATGTAGAATTTAGAATGTAGAATTTGCCATTTAGCAGACGCTTTTAATCCAAAGCGATTTACAATTACAGAGACATTCCCCCTGGAGTAACTAGGGCTAAGTGTCTTACTCAAGGACACACTAGTGGTGGTGTTCCCAGGTCTTACTCAAGGACACACTAGTGGTGGTGTTCCCAGGTCTTACTCAAGGACACACTAGTGGTGGTGTTCCCAAGTCTTACTCAAGGACACACTAGTGGTGGTGTTCCCAGGTCTTACTCAAGGGCACACTAGTGGTGGTGTTCCCAGGTCTTACTCAAGGACACACTAGTGGGGGTGTTCCCAGGTCTTACTCAAGGGGCCTCATTCATAACGGGTGCTTAGATCAAATGTTGATCTTACCCGTGTCGTACGTAGAAAACCACGTCAACGTAGTGATTTATAACATTTCAACGTGAGTCAATTTGATCGTGGAAACGATCGTAGCTCGACGTCGAGTATTCAACTAGCTTACGTACATTACCTATGGAGGGTGTATCATGCCGTATTTAAATACAATACAAACATCGGAATGCAATACACACATCGGAATGGAATACACGTGTAACACCAAATACAATGCAAAAATACGGAATGTTTGTGCCAAAATAAAAGCAATGTGTATTACATTTGAGCGCAGCGTATTCCATTCTAGCATGTGTATTGTATTTGGTCACGAGTGTATTCCATTCTGCATGTGTATTACATTTGAGCGCTGTAGGTATTATGGCACTCGCAAATACAATGCAAATTAGTATCCGCCCATATGCAAATTAGTATCCGCCCATAGGTTCTGCCCTTTCCGGCCATAGGATTCGCGATGCCAACGATGACGACAGTTTCTGTAATAGCTTATTAATAAAGATTCGAAAAATTATGCTGACCATCGTATTATCTTAGTTTAATGTCATTTCAATGAATCATATAACTTTTATTTACAACAAGCACAACACAAAAATCGCTATTATGCACCGTCTTTGTCCGCGAATAACACCGGCTGTGGAGGTGGTACAAACGTTGCTAACTTCACCATCTGTCTACGGTCATTTTGAGCCCTTAACCACCGCGCTGACACCCCGAGAAGTTGTGCTTTTAACCGTAAACTCGATGAACCGGGAGTTCACCCAGCCGCTGCTGCTCGCAGCACCGCTTGTCCAGTTGACAGCAGGGGCAGAGAATATTTCTACCCCGGAATTCCATTCAAATGCCCGCGTCAGTCAGCCTTTTCCGTAGAAATACATCGCTCCGTTATATATCTAACGTTACATGTTTTAAGGCTGATCTGTGCATGATAGTGCTGCATTATGTTGATCTATTTATATCGATCTATAAACGCGGAGATTGGAGCCCCAGACAGCGCTGCACTCGTATCTATCAGCCTGTCTGTATAATGATGTCGTTGAATGCCGATGCTGTGGTACTGTGCTGAATGAACCATTCGCTGACTGTCTTAATAAATCAAGTACAGAGATTCCAACCCGTGTTGAACATTCTATTTCCTTGTCAAATCGTGTATGCTGTCATTGCTGTGCACCATGAGATGACAACGCATTTAAGATCACAATCCTCAATAAATTGATTCCATCGTTTTACCGGCAAGAAGATTCTACAATCTATCAGCCTTTCCGTAGAAATACATCGCTCCCTGTATAACGATATATATCTAACGTTACATGTTTTAATAGTAAGGGCATTTTACCAGATATTTGACCAATCTGCGAAGTAAATCGTTACCAAGAAATTTCTTCACCAATGTGTTTCTAAAGGTGTGTAATAACATGTCCTAAAAGGTTGAAATTCAACTCCCGTGGGAAACATCATAAAAAACTGCTCAAAGTTGGGGTACCGATAACCGATTTTCGAAAATTCGAAAATGCTTAAATTGGACTTGAGTAACTTTTGAGGGGTCAAACTAGGCATTTTTCATGATTCTGAGTTGATTGCAAGCATTTATTTGTCACCAAGAGCACTTCCTGGTGCAACCCCCAAACCCCCCCCACCCCCATTGGTGGTTGGCATTCAAAGTGAGGAAGTTTGGAGGTAACAGGTAACATTAGACAACATTAGACAGCACCAGCAGAGAGGCACTATGATGGGCATGGACACTTAGTCATAGGCCTCACTACATGTGGAACAATAGAACCAGGCTGCTTGAGCTACTCACACAGCCCAGCAGAGAGGTACTATCATGGGCATGGAAACAGAGTCATAGGCCTCACTACATGTGGAACAATAGAACCAGGCTGCTTCATTTACTCACACAGCCCAGCAGAGAGACACTATCATGGGCATGGAAACAGAGTCATAGGCCTCACTACATGTGGAACAATAGAACCAGGCTGCTTCAGCTACTCACTCAGCCCAGCAGAGAGACACTCTGCTGGGCAGTAACTTACCTGTTATGGAGGCCTAAAAAAAGGGAGATGAAAGTGAAGCTGAATAGCTTCACTCTCACCTCCCATTGTGGAAGAGATGTACCAACATGAGATGTACCAAGGACTACCAGAGGTGTTCAGCTAGACACACAGCCCAGAGACAACACACCTTCCATGGGTGCTGTGACTAGGCCTGTGGCCCTATGCTGGAGGTCACATGAGCTCCAGGGCCTAACTGCTACTCTGTCAGTCCCATTAGGAGTGCTCTCACTGGGCCTAGCTGTCTACCATTCACCCCTCATCTGGAGCTCTGACCTCCAGGGCCTAACTGCTACTCTGTCAGTCCGATTAGGAGTGCTCTCACTGGGCCTAGCTGTCTACCAGTCACCCCTCTTCTGGAGCTCTGACCTCCAGGTACTATGTGATACACTGCCAGTCCGATTAGGAGAGCCCTCACTGGGCCTAGCTGTCTACCAGTCACCCCTCTTCTGGAGCTATGACCTCCATGATAGTGCCTCTCTGCTGGGCTGTGTGAGTAGCTCAAGCAGCCTGGTTCTATTGTTCCACATGTAGTGAGGCCTATGACTAAGAGTCCATGCCCATCATAGTGCCTCTCTGCTGGTGCTGTCTAATGTTGTCTAATGTTACCTGTTACCTCCAAACTTCCTCACTTTGAATGCCAACCACCAATGGGGGTGGGGGGGGTTTGGGGGTTGCACCAGGAAGTGCTCTTGGTGACAAATAAATGCTTGCAATCAACTCAGAATCATGAAAAATGCCTAGTTTGACCCCTCAAAAGTTACTCAAGTCCAATTTAAGCATTTTCGAATTTTCGAAAATCGGTTATCGGTACCCCAACTTTGAGCAGTTTTTTATGATGTTTCCCACAGGAGTTGAATTTCAACCTTTTAGGACATGTTATTACATACCTTTAGAAACACATTGGTGAAGAAATTTCTTGGTAACGATTTACTTCGCAGATTGGTCAAATATCTGGTAAAATGCCCTTACTATTAAAACATGTAACGTTAGATATATATCGTTATACAGGGAGCGATGTATTTCTACGGAAAGGCTGATAGATTGTAGAATCTTCTTGTCGGTAAAACGATGGAATCAATCTATTGAGGATTGTGATCTTAAATGCGTTGTCATCTCATGGTGCACAGCAATGACAGCATACACGATTTGACAAGGAAATAGAATGTTCAACACGGGTTGGAATCTCTGTACTTGATTTATTAAGACAGTCAGCGAATGGTTCATTCAGCACAGTACCACAGCATCGGCATTCAACGACATCATTATACAGACAGGCTGATAGATACGAGTGCAGCGCTGTCTGGGACTCCAATCTCCGCGTTTATAGATGATCGATATAAATAGATCAACATAATGCAGCACTATCATGCACAGATCAGCCTTAAAACATGTAACGTTAGATATATAACGGAGCGATGTATTTCTACGGAAAAGGCTGACTGACGCGGGCATTTGAATGGAATTCCGGGGTAGAAATATTCTCTGCCCCTGCTGTCAACTGGACAAGCGGTGCTGCGAGCAGCAGCGGCCGGGTGAACTCCCGGTTCATCGAGTTTACGGTTAAAAGCATAACTTCTCGGGGTGTCAGCGCGGTGGTTAAGGGCTCAAAATGACCGTAGACAGATGGTGAAGTTAGCAACGTTTGTACCACCTCCACAGCCGGTGTTATTCGCGGACAAAGACGGTGCATAATAGCGATTTTTGTGTTGTGCTTGTTGTAAATAAAAGTTATATGATTCATTGAAATGACATTAAACTAAGATAATACGATGGTCAGCATAATTTTTCGAATCTTTATTAATAAGCTATTACAGAAACTGTCGTCATCATTGGCATCGCGAATCCTATGGCCGGAAAGGGCAGAACCTATGGGCGGATACTAATTTGCATATGGGCGGATACTAATTTGCATTGTATTTGCGAGTGCCATAATACCTACAGCGCTCAAATGTAATACACATGCAGAATGGAATACACTCGTGACCAAATACAATACACATGCTAGAATGGAATACGCTGCGCTCAAATGTAATACACATTGCTTTTATTTTGGCACAAACATTCCGTATTTTTGCATTGTATTTGGTGTTACACGTGTATTCCATTCCGATGTGTGTATTGCATTCCGATGTTTGTATTGTATTTAAATACGGCATGATACACCCTCCATAATTACCTACTGGTTATGCGGAGTTATTACAGGCATGTGAGCTGCACTGGAAAAACGTTGCCTACTGTAATTCATGCAAGTGGCTCGTAATAAAATTAACGATGTTGTTATCAGCCGAGAAAATGAGTTTAATTCAAGATTGAAAGGGAACTAATGTTTATGATTGTATTTCAGTCTTTCTTTATATCCCTCCGGAGCTGTCTATCTCTCTTCAACATGCCTATGCCTTGCCCGGCCACGCGCTAAATGATACTGGATTTCGAGTTGAGTCGGGATGAGGGGGAATGGCATCCCCCCTGAAATAAAAACAGTCCAAATCATCCGCCGTCTAAAACTGCCATCCCCCCTTTCCATCCCTTATGTCATTTTATCAATGAACGTGGTATTACTGCCCTCTCCCCTTCCAGACGCACGCCTACCCTATAATATAGTATTAACGCCCTGTGATAGTGGCTCAAATAGCGGCTGAATGAAGCCAAGTGCTATAATATAATATAATACAGACAGTATATAATATTGTCAGTATTGTCTGTCTGTATTATATTATATTATAGCACTTGGCTTCATTCAGCCGCTATAATTGAGCCTCTATCACAGGGCGTTAATACAAACCTCATTCACCTGCGTTCAATTCCAAGTATGTTTGGTATTTATAGAAGGAAGCACGTACGCAACTTTAAACCATCTCAGCCCGTTTTATAAATAATGCTCACGTCCGTTTAGAAAAATGTGCTTACGTCAAAGTCAAAGATGACGTTCAAGTATTTCTTTATGAATGAGGCCCAAGGACACACTAGTGGGGGTGTTCCCAGGTCTTACTCAAGGACACACTAGTGGTGGTGTTCCCAGGTCTTACGCAAGGACACACTAGTGGTGGTGTTCCCAGGTCTTACTCAAGGGCACACTAGTGGTGGTGTTCCCAGGTCTTAAGGACACACTAGTGGTGGTGTTCCCAGGTCTTACTCAAGGACACATTAGTGGTGGTGTTCCCAGGTGGGATTAGAATTCATAACCCTCTGATCACCAGTCCAACTCACTACGATTCATTCATCATTCATTCATATCCTCTAGACCACCACTACCCCGTACTACCTTTTGCTGCCTGCTCTGTCAATCACGTGAAGCCTTGGTTTGGGCTGACTGGATGGAGCTCACCACAGCACCTCTCTCCCCCTCTTTTATTCAAAGCGACTTACGACTAACCCTGAATGCATACATTACATTTCAGTATACATGGTCCCAGCAGGAATCGAACCCACAACCTAAGCGTTGTTATCTCCTCCACCTCTGCTGGTCGACTGGCCCCACCGCCTCTACGCCAACACGGCAGTCAAGCTGCCCGATCACGTCTCTTCACTACACTGGCTCCCCGCTGGTGGAATGAGCTTCCCACAGCTGTCAGAACTGCAGAGTCACTACCCATCTTTCGTCGGAGACTGAAGACCTCCATCTCTTCAGGTTACACCTTAACGGCTCCTCCTGAGACATCTACTACCCCCCAGCACTGCGTCTCCTGAGACACCTACTTTTCCCTATACTGTGTCTCCTAAGACTTCTACAGCCCCCCTTCTACTGTCTCTCCAGTGTCTTTAAAACATTTTTTCTTTCAAATCAAAAACAAATCAAAAACAAAAATCTTCTATCACGATGACTGCCAATGGCCCCTGGCCTGAGCTAGATTACTCTTCCTGCTACGACTGGTGCAAATGTATTGATTGTAAGTCGCTTTGGAACAAGGCGTCAGCTAAATGCTAAATGCCAAACATGTAAATGTAAATGTTAGCACCAACTGAGCCACAGAGGACCACAATCTTGATTTCTTGACGTTGTTTGGTTGTCGATGGTGACTGTGTTACACACGGTACGGTTTGGAGTGGTCTGTGTTCAGAAGCTAGCGAAGGGTTGCTTTAGCACATTACATGGGGAGGCTGGTGGAGGTAGAAATCGGAGGACGGACGGGCTCATTGTAATGCACGGAACGGACTGAGGAAGGGTGTCAAACATGCGTGTGTTACAGCGAACACCTACAGCCAGCCAGCCTCCCCTGAATTCTCCCCTACTTGTCTCAACAAGCGTCACACACAAGTCACCACAGGCAATATATTATTAACATGCTCCGAATGTTCAAATAAATGTTCCAATTTGCAGGGCCGTTTTGCGTATTTTTTCTCTAATTTAATGCTCGATCAAATCCCTAATACGTGTCCAAACACGGTACTACTGTGTGTCACGACTTCCAAATTATAGTTTAGGGAGAGGTTAGGCGGGCATTAAATCAACGTCGTTCGCATACAACAGTGTTCTTCAGAGTAACTCCAGTTGTTTAAGATGTCATATGTCATATCCCTTCACTCCTGAACCTGTACCTGCCTCTGCGTGTCCATGGTTACCCAGGTAGCTACATTCTTGCACCTTTAGGGGCATCTGTTGTCTTAGGAAAACATTGGGTTGGTTCGTTTAGCCGGTAGAATTTTTGGAGAGAAGCCATACCACACTGCCTTAAAACTACTCTTTTCTTGCTCCTGAACCCAGTGACTTTAACACCGTCTCGCTAGGCTAAAGGTCCCTGCTTCACTGACTCACACCACGGTCAGATTAACCGTTTGTTGCCGTTTGTGAAACGGTAAAACTTTGAAGCTTTTGGAGTAATTGGACGGCTACCGCGCTCTGTAGAGCTGCCTGCCTGCCTGGAGTTTAAACACCAACTGCCGAGATACCAAGAATACAACATGGTGGCAGGGAGCCCATGGCCATTAAACTTCCCCGTAGGAAGGCTACATTTACATTTACATTTTTGGCATTTAACAGACGCCTTATTCCAAAGCGACTTACAATCAATACATTTGAATACTAAGCAAGTGAATCATCAATCCACCAGTCGTAGCAGGAAGAGTAATCCAGCTCAGGCCCGGGGCCATTGATAGAAGGAAAAATCTTCTCCTATCACCTTCTTCTAAACCTAGTTTATTTTTATTTATTTTTACACTGGAGAAACAGAGAAACAGTACAAGGGGGGCAATAGAAGTTTTTAGGGACACAGTAGAGGGGAAAGCGGGTGTCTTCAGGAGACGCAGTGCTGAGGGGCTGATGATGTCTCAGTAGGGGCAGTTAAGGTGTAACCTGAAGAGATGGGTCACATACATCATCAGACATCACTACATACATCAGATATCGCCTCTTCCAGTACCAGTGAGATTCCTCTAGAATCTCAACTGACATTTTGCATTTTTGGCATTTAGCAGACGCCTTTTATCCAAAGCGACTTATGACAAGTACCATTTGTCTTAAGTACGTGAATCATCTATCCATCATCCAGTCATCTTAAGTCGAGCAGATCTACCTATCTATAGACCTGGGCCCCGCTGGCATACACACATCATTACCTCTTCACATGTCCTGCGCTGCGTGTTGACACACCTTGTGAACACGCCAAGGACACGCCAAGGTACTGTCAACAACGACGCCCGCCAACTGCCAACAATGATGCCTGCCTTGTGTACCTGTGTTCATTCAAGCAAAGATCATTCTAAGTTTATGACCTTACATTACATTTGGGGAGACTGGGGGAGGTAGAACACAGGTTGGGGGGAGGTAGAACACCAGGGGAGGCTGGGGGGAGGTAGAACACCAGGGGGAGGCTGGGGGAGGTAGAACACCAGGGGAGGCTAGGGGAGGTAGAACACCAGGGGAGGCTGGGGGGAGGTAGAACACCAGGGGAGGCTAGGGGAGGTAGAACACCAGGGGAGGTGGGGGGAGGTAGAACACCAGGGGGAGGCTGGGGGAGGTAGAACCTGTCCTCCCATGTCTACCTCCACCAGCCTCCCCTGTCCTCTGATATCTTCCTCCCCCAGCCTCCCCTGTCCTCTACTGTCTCC
Organism: Nansenia antarctica; assembly: GCF_963989245.1. Classification (NCBI taxonomy): domain Eukaryota; kingdom Metazoa; phylum Chordata; class Actinopteri; order Argentiniformes; family Microstomatidae; genus Nansenia; species Nansenia antarctica. The sequence continues at coordinate 71,777,286 of NC_137690.1, forward strand.
CTCCACCAGCCTCCCCTGTCCTCCCATGTCTCCCTCCACCAGCCTCCCCTGTCCTCCCATGTCTCCCTCCCCCAGCCTCCCCTGTCCTCCCATGTCTCCCTCCTACCACCACGCTATCTCTACACCGCTTTCCTCCCATTAGCCTCTCATTAGCCTCCGGGCTCCTGAGGTACTTCCTTTCCTCCATGTCACTCCGGTTCACCGCTGTGCTTAAAATATCACCTGAGTCGCCGGGGGCAACCACCGCCACCACCAACCGCGTGTCGGGTGAGAACCTTGACGAACGACAACTTGGGGAGCAAGCTGTGATTTCATTATCTCTCTGACCTCTTCCCTGCAGATCCACGGTCCAATTACCGCCGTGCGGACGACTCGCTGTGTAATTAAATTGGGCAGTGTAACCACCCTACTACTGCTGTGCCATCCTCCCACTCCCCCCCTCCCTCCCTCTCTCCCCTCCCTACTCCCCTCACTACAAACACCTGCAGTGATGGGATATCGATACCCTCCCTGAACCCTGCTCTGTACCAGTCAGAAGCTGTTGAGCTAAGCTAATAGCTAATAGCTGTCGGGGAGACGGTAGCGAAGCCACGGGGGCTAAAGCCCAGAGGCTGACAAACACTCCCCAGCCAACCCCTTTTCTTTTTGAAACACGGAACTACATTTCAACGTTGTTGAGAATCACAAAACAAACTCGCTAGTCAAGCCAAAATACTGCAACAACACAATGGATTGGGTGAGTAATCCCCCACTGCTACCTAGTTAACTATAACACTACTTTACATTGTTAGAAGGCTCACACAACAAGCTGTGTTAGTTGACCAGCGGTGTGTCTTTGATTTTCAACAACGCAGAAATGTATTCACATTTTTCGAAATAAAAGTCAGATCAATCGGATCCCGACATGAGGACCAAAGCATTAGAACGTGACACATATGAACATATTGCTGTTGTGTTGTGTTGTGTTATATTGTGTTGTGTTGTGTTGTATTGTGTTGTGTTGTGTTGTGTTGTGTTATATTGTGTTATATTGTGTTGTGTTATATTGTGTTGTGTTGTGTTATATTGTGTTGTGTTGTGTTGTGTTTCGAGCCACCGTGATCTGCACAGCAGTTTTGCAGTAATGAGGCCACTGTGAAATGACCACTTTACCAAAAGGCCACTTTATTTCCATGTCGTTGTGGGATTACTTTCTTGCTTACGGTACTTACGTTGCTCACTATTACTGTGTTACTGTTGTTTTGTGTTGTGTTGTGTTATATTGTGTTGTGTTGTGTTGTGTTTTTTCCCTGTTTCTGAATGCCGCAAATGTCAGTGTGGAGGAACCAAAGCCAAAGAATTGGACTCTTGTGTACTTTAAGGTTAGACGTAATAAAAGCGATTCTGACTCTGATTCTGTACCATGCAACAGGGAGAACGCTAAGCTAATGCTAAGCTAATGCTTGATGGTCTTCTATGGCTCAGTCGGGTAGAGCTTGGCGCTAACAACAACAGCTTTGGTTGTGGAGTTGATTCCCACTGGGACAATACTCTCACTGAGTATGTATCTCATACTCATACTCTCACTCACTGCTTTGGATGAAAGCGTCAACTAAATGGCATTTATTATTATATTATTAGGAATGCTACGATAGCCTTCTATCAGGTAACAGGTATGGGACATGGGACTGTAGTAGCCATAGTAACCATACTGTATGGTACTGTAGGGTTTGTGTCTCTGTAGAATACACAGCATACACCTAACTCCAATTTGATTGGTTAAAAAAATACGGCATACTGTAATAGGCCAAGCCTGGTTGGCCGGCCGGATGCGGTACAGAAATATCACACACGCCCATGTCTCTCTGTCATATCACACAACAACACTGACATCACCACTCCCACGTGTCTGACGTCATCCCTTATTCCGTTCTGTGCCTTACAACGTGCCCCGTCCTCCTGATTTCCACCTCCGTCATAATAATAATAATAATAATAACAATAATAATAATACATTAGACTTATATAGCGCTTTTCTAGACACTCAAAGACGTCATCCTCCCTATTCATTGTGGAAGGGAGCCAGCAGGGGAGAGAGGGGGGGAGGGGGGGGAGGTGGGCCGCTACCTCACCACGCCACCGAACGACCGAATCCAACGACCGAATCCAACGACCGGATCCAAACCCATTCTCCTTCAACAATGCGCCAGTCATCCCCAACCGACACCAACCGACAACCAACCGACAGCCACAGGTCCCTCAGCACAGAAACGCTGCCATGGCAACCGCCGATGAGTCACCCGCCTCTCTCTCTCTCTCTCTCTTACGGCGGCTGTGGAAGTGTCATCCTCCATCCTCCATCCTCAGACACTCAGACGTCTCAATAAAAAGGGGGAGTGAAATATCAGGGTCTGATATCCTTCCTGGACGCACTTCAGAGAGCTAGCCTAGCCAGGTGGGGGGAGGGGGTGGGGGGAGGGTAAGTGGTAGGTGTGAGAGGGACACAGAGGCGTCTGCCAGGGCTTCGGGGCACACCTGTACGCCGTACCTACTACCTACCTGTGCCCTCTGGCAGCTGTGAGCACAGACGCAGGCAGGTAGGGTGGCAGCAGGACTACTAGCTAGCTGCTATTACGGGCTGGAGCGCTCTGAGATTGGACCGCTGTGATGGCATAGCATCGGTATTCTGGCAAGTGTAGGCAAGGTAGCCAGTGTTGACTGAGTACACGCACGGAGAGAGAGAAAGTGAGGGAAGAAAGTGGATAGAGTGAGGGAAGAAAGAGAGGGAGGGAAAGAGAGAGAGAGAGAGAGATCGAGAGAGAGTGAAGGAAAAGGACTGGGAGTGGGAGAAATGAATTCTTCCGTCTTCTAGCATTGCAGCTGCCAATGGCCCCTGGTCCTAGCATAGATTACCTATGATGACAGATGGAGAGATGATTCACATACTTAGACAGATGTATGTGTTGTAGTAAGTGGGCTTTGGATAAAGGCGTCTGCTAAATGCCAAATGTTTTAAAATGTAAATGTAAATGTATAATGTAAAATGAGAAAGGATGGAAGGAGAGAGAAAAGAGAAAGAGCATTGAGCGGGAAGAAGAGAGAGAGAGCTAGAGAGGGTGATGGGGTGGGGGGGCAAGGGTGGAAAACAAGGTGAGGTGAGGAGAGAAAGGGTGGAAAAAAAACTAGAACGAGAGAGGAGGAGGAGGAGGAGGAGGAGGAGAGGAAGGGCAGAAGAAATGGAGAGGAAATAGAGAGGCAGGAATGCAGCACCATTACGTCTATAAGGCATCTTTCTCCTTGTCTGTTTTACCCCAAAGGCAGTCCCAGTGCTTTTTAAGAGATGGCAGGAGATCCGTTAGCAATATCCAAACGCACCACAGGGGCTCTTCACACAACGTTATATAACCGCAGAGCTTTCCCCCCCCTATAGACATCATCATCATCTCTGGCACCTCGGCCAAACGATAGCTGCCCCTGCCTACGTGGAGGAACAAGAGAGAGAGAGAGAGAGAGAGAGAGAGAGAGAGAGAGAGAGAGAGAGAGAGAGAGAGGGAGAGAGAGAGAGAGAGAGAGAGAGATGAGAGAGAGAGAGAGAGAGAGAGAGAGAGAGAGACAGAGAGAGACAGAGAGCGAGAGAGAGAGAGAGACAGAGAGAGAGAGAGAGAGAGAGAGAGAGAGACAGAGAGAGAGAGAGAGGGAGAGGGAGAGAGAGGGAGAGGGAGAGAGAGAGACAGAGAGAGAGACAGAGATGTGAGTGCTGGCTAGGCTTGCATCAGGACGGTAAGGACAGAGTCCCCCTGAGAGACGAGGACCACAGGAGGTTTCATAAACTATCTTCGTCTGGAAGCAGACGACTCACCGTCCCCCCCGCCACCACTAACAGCCTGTTTCCTCCACCAACAAACTTTTTGTTTGTCTGTGTTTTCAAAAAAACGACTCTGGGAATAGCCAGGGAGCAATTATACACACGGACGAATTGGTTTCTTCCTTTGGTTTCAGATCTCTCAGCTACAATCAGATGTGTTGGAACCGATCCATATAAGTCCCACAGGGTCTGTAAAGTAGCTGGCTAGGCTAGTGTTAAAACACCTCTATGACTACGACGTGTATATAAGACATCTGTCCGGTTAAAGGTTTGTCTCAGATAAGGCTCGATACTAATCTGATGAACTCACGTGTCTCGTTCAGACCTTTGCGGCGGAACTCGTGTACTGACGTCAAGAGGAGATATTTAGGAGGAAATGTGTGTTATGCACAAAGCTCTCAAGGTAGGTCCCTTTGTACGAAATGGCCTCCTGTTGCTAGGACAACTGTCTCAGACAACTGAGTCAGACTTTCCATGAGATTCTGGGATCTGAGATTATCTGAAATTATTCTTTTGAAAGGGTACAATATGACCAGTTTTTTGTTTTGTTTAAGGGTACAGTATTAGCCAGGCTTTTATTGTTTTTCAAAGGCTACAGTTTGACCAGGCTTACCTTGGCTTTGCTACACGCGTCCGTCACAGTCACAGGTCAGATATTTTCTCTCCGATTTAAACTGTTGTTTTTCATCGTGTCCACTCACACCTCTGGTGGCTCTCTCTCTCTCTCGTCCAGCTCGATCTGCTGTCCACAGTTCCTGAAGAAGCCGTTCGGAAGTGGATGTTTTTGGACGACTTCCTGTTTGAGACGCTGCTCATAATCGCAGCCATCATTGTTGTCCTTGACGACGATGTCGTGAGCAGGATCGCCGCTGCGGTCAAAGGCCGTTATATTTCGTCTTCGGAACACGGAGGAGAACACAAAAAACGTCACGAAGAGAAATGCTTCCAAACACTCCTTGGGGTTAGAAAGAGAGAGAGGACGTTCACCCTCGCTGCTGGATAACCGGCGACTTCAGTCGACTTCACAGCAGAAGCAGGACGGTCTTCCTGTCTTCCTTCCTTTCCGATCGATCGTCTCGCCAGCCACAGAGAGGACCGTGTAGCTTCAACTTACCTGTGTGTAGAGAACCTCTTCTTCACTTTATTATGTGGAAGATGGACATTGAGGAAACAATGGCCACATTTTCTGCCAGAGGTGGGTCGAGTCAAAGCCTTGAACGACGTTACCTTCAGAGATCTCATTGTTGGCCACCGGCTCGCTGCTCCTCTGCGGCTGCACGCTGTCACCACCAGCCTCCGAGGCCCGGGCTGAAACACACAGTCGACACGTACGTACAGTAGGGGTGGGCATCGACGATCGATAATTGATCGATAATTGATCGATAAGGATCTTGGTCGATCACAAAATAAAACATTTGGTCGATCACAAAATATTTTTTTTTTTTGTTTGTTTTTTGTGATCGACCAAATGTTTTATTTTGTGATCGACCAAGATCCTTATCGATCAATTATCGATCGCCGATGCCCACCCCTAACGTACAGTGTTCAGTATACAAAGTACTCCTCCTCACATACAAAGCCCTCCATAGCCTGGCCCCCCCCTTACCTGACTGACCTCCTTCTCCCCCATCGCCCTACCCGCACCCTCCGATCCTCATCCACTGTCACCCTCACTGTCCCACCCTCGAAGGGTCTCAAAGGCTTCGGAGACTGCTTTTTCACGAGCCGCACCCCGCCTCTGGAACTCTCTCTACCTCAGCCACTCAGAGACTCACCCTCACTCTCCACTAGAGAGTAAATCCCACCTCAAAATCTACTTGTTCTCCCATGCATACAACCTTCCCTACCCCTAACCATCTCCCCTAACCCTAGCACCATCCCCCCCCCCCCCCCCCCCCGGACATGCATACAACCTCCCCTACCCCTAACCATCTCCCCTAACCCTGCCACCCTCCCTCCCCCCTGGACATTACTGTGTTAATTGTTCCCTGTGCCTGTTGGTTAACTCTGTGTTCTATGCGCTCATGTTATCTGTTGCTTGTTGTTTCTGTGTTTTCTGTTTTCCCATATTGTCAGCGCCTTTGAGCCCCGAAAATCGCTATATAAATACAAAGAATTATTATTAGTAGTATACTTGCCCAAAGGGGAGGCTGGTGGCGGTAGAAATCGGAGGACAGGGTTACTCATTTGTAATGCAATGGAACGGAACGAGGAACGGTATCAAACATTCTTCAATCCGTTCCGTGCGGTTCCATCACAATGAGCCCCTCCCTCCTCCGATTCCTACCTCCCCCAGCCTCCTACCTCCCCTGCGCTTGCATGGACACGAGAAAGTAAACCAACAACAACTTGGTCCTCATAACAACATGAACTCCAGCTGAACCCTTCTTACCCTCATATTTCCCGTGCAGGGGCTTGCTCTCCTGAGTACCGTGTACAGCCGTGACCTTAAAGGTGTACTCCTTGGTGGGGTCAAAGTCTTCAAGGACCACTTTTGCCTCCCCCTTTGATACCTGAATGTCAGTCTCTCCTGAATCTACGAGGAGGGAAACAGAAGTAGGGTTGTTTTAGTTGGCGTGAGGGGGAGAGAGAGAGAACAGTACTGTAGGCATTCATAACAGCTGCCGTGAATGATTTACGATTTATGATGCGGTATCGAGGCGGTAATGGACGCGGATGAAAGAACAAGACGCCCACTTCGGGTTAAGTGTTACGGTGTTACAGTGTTTTACTTCCCCCTTAATTTATCGTATTTGGAACCTGGTTTTGCAACTGCTAGTGGCAGGTTTGGAGTTTTGGCAGTGGGATGGTAGGAGGAGGGGGAGAGAGGGAGGGAAGAGGAGGTGGAGGTGAAGGGAGGGAGGGTTGAGAGAGGAGGTGGAGGTGGAGGGAGGAGAGAGGAGGTAGAGGTGGAGGGAGGAGAGAGGAGGTAGAGGTGGAGGGAGGGAGAGAAGAGGAGGTGGAGGTGAAGAGAGTGAGGGGAGAGGAGGTGGAGGTGGAGGGAGCGAGAGAAGAGGAGGTGGAGGGAAGGAGAGAGGAAGGGAGGGGAGAGGAGGTGGAGGTGGAGGGAGGGAGAGAAGAGGAGGTGGAGGTGAAGAGAGGGAGGGGAGAGGAGGTGGAGGTGGAGGGAGGGAGAGAAGAGGAGGTGGAGGGAAGGAGAGAGGAAGGGAGGGGAGAGGAGGTGGAGGGAGGAAGGGAGTTGGAGAGAGGGAGAGAAGAGGAGGTGGAGGGAGGTAAGAGGAGGAGGTGGAGGTGGAGAGAGGGAGGAAGGGAAGAGGAGGAGATATTGGTGGTAGAGGGAGGGAGGGAGGGGAGAGAGGGGAGAGGAGGAGATATTGGTGGTAGAGGGAGGGTGGGAGGGAGGGAAGAGGAGAAGATATTGGCGGTAGAGGGAGGGAGGGAGGGGAGAGGAGGAGATATTGGCGGTAGAGGGAGGGAGGGAGGGAGGGAGGGGAGAGGAGGAGATATTGGCGGTAGACGAGGTAGGTAAGATCTCAAAGCCTGCCGCTGCAGGGGACAAGCGGAGAGGAGAGGTCTCCGTGTTCAAACACACCAGCATTCCTAACAACAGCACCCTCATACATCCCTCCAACAGCACCTAGAGGACATACAACCCTCCAACAACACCTAGAGGACATACAGGCCTCCAACACCCACAGGACATACAGCCGTGCCTTTTTTACCTACTATAAGAGCCGCCTCGGGGAGTCAAATGACCATAGTCTTTACAATGGGGAAGCTGCTACTTAAACACACAACGACCACTAGTTCTCAGCATTTTAATTAGCATTAGCATAACATTAGCCTGCCTCTTCCTACACAGAAAACCTGCAAAATAGCTTCATACTAGCTTATCCTGATGTGATTTAGAACACGTAAGGATACTGGGTGGGTGACCCCACCCATGGCTGTTCTAGTGTTAAATGACCTCACCCATGGCTGTTCTAGTGTTAAATGACCCCACCCATGGCTGTTCTAGAGTTAAATGACCCCACCCATGGCTGTTCTAGTGTTAAATGACCCCACCCATGAATGAATGAATGAATGAATGAATGGTCTTTATGGCTGTTCTAGAGTTAAATGACCCCACCCATGGCTGTTCTAGTGTTAAATGACCCCACCCATGGCTGTTCTAGTGTTAAATGACCCCACCCATGGCTGTTCTAGAGTTAAATGACCCCACCCATGGCTGTTCTAGTGTTAAATGACCCCACCCATGGCTGTTCTAGTGTTAAATGACCTCACCCATGGCTGTTCTAGTGTTAAATGACCCCACCCATGGCTGTTCTAGTGTTAAATGACCCCACCCATGGCTGTTCTAGTGTTAAATGACCTCACCCATGCCTGTTCTAGTGTTAAATGACCTCACCCATGGCTGTTCTAGTGTTAATGACCCCACCCATGGCTGTTCTAGTGTTAAATGACCCCACCCATGGCTGTTCTAGTGTTAAATGACCCCGCCCATGGCTGTTCTAGTGTTAAATGACCCCACCCATGGCTGTTCTAGTGTTAACAGGACTCACTCAACCATACCGCTTCACATACAACATACAACCGATGTTTGCCAAACACTGTTTTCAGCCTCTCAACACTCAAGATAACAGAAATGCCTCCGACCTATGAAAAAACCACAACGTGAATGACATTTCTAAACGGTTTAAATGTACGTCTCCTGTACCGCGCTTTCGTTTTTTACTGTCCTACGGGTGCGTTTGCACACATCCGAGCTGCTGACCTATACGAGGATAATTACCCTGACATTTACCCATTCATCTCCCCCACTAATTCGCGCAGAGTGCGGTTTCTATATCAGGTACTTTTATCATATTTCTCTTCCCAGGTAGATGGCCTGCAGGCAGGTAGAACTGTGTGGGCATGTCGTTCAAAAAAACGAGGCACTCAAAACCTTTTCTAAATGTCAAGTCTCTCCAAAAGGTGCAGGCTGCCTGCCTGCGAGATCAAACTGTAGTCGGGGTTAAGCCCTCCAGAGTCTAGCAAAATTGAAGTTTACATTGAAATAATAATAATAATAATAATAATAATGTTTTGAACCACGACACCAGAGACTTAACTGTTACTTTGGCTTGGAGAAGTTTTCTACTCTCAAAGATACGCAAATTAAACGCAAATCCAATAAAAAATGTTATTTTGCTTTTCGGGGTTTTTTTTGTTTCTTTTTTTACATGATCTATCCATAGATCATAGACTTATGACATGAAGTATATTCTGATGCGTTTTTTTTACTTTTGTTCCGAAAGGAATCAACGTGAGCTTAGAATGATAAGGTTCTATCTCCGTTTAGGGGAGTTCAGAGATATTGAGCGTCAAAGTTTTTACATTCCATTATGTTTTGTGAAACCTTTGTATTTTATGAATTACTAACTAAAACATTTAAACATTTAAAAAATAACACCACACAGGCATCAATAAACACCTAATGGATCAGATTATGTAAAAAACTAAATGTTGACAAAAATGGAGATAGAACCTTATAATTCTAATGTCACAAGATATGAAACACAGAGTGGTGCGTAGCAGGAACAATGATGAACTAAAATATAAAAGTAGTGAAAAACAGGCAAACATGGCTTAGAGTCCAGAGGGTTAAGTCATTCATAAGCATCATACAACTTCTGACAATAAGAGACCTTATGTGCACCCAGATGAATGGTCTGGAAACATCTTCACCAATCCTTCAGAACATATCCTTCTCAGGTTTTACTTCCTGTAGGAGGCACAGTAAGCATGGACAGTGCTGTGCACCAGAGGAGGCTGGTGGAGGTAGAAATCGGAGGCTCATTGTAATGTATGGAATGGAATGAGGAAACGGTATCAATCAAACACGTGGTGTTTTCAGTTCAATGCATGCATTACAATGAGCCTGTCCTCCGATTTCTACCTCCCCCAGCCTCTTCTGGTGTTCTACCTCCACCCAGCCTCCCCTGGAGCTGCAGCTGGCATAAGAACCGGTTCACCCCCGGCTGTGCCCCCTCCCTCCCTGCCTCCCTCCCTCCCTCCCTCCCTCCCTCCCTGCCTCCCTCCCTCCCTCCCTGCTTCTTTCACTCCCTCCCTCCCTCTCTACCTCCCTCCCTGCCTCCCTCTCTGCCTCCCTCCCTCCCTCCCTGCCTCCCTCCGTCCCTCCCTCCCTGCATCCCTCCCTCTCTGCCTCCCTCCCTGCCTCCCTCCCTGCCTCCCTCCCTCCCTGCATCCCTCCCTCTCTGCCTCCCTCCCTGCCTCCCTCTCTGCTTCCCTCCCTCCCTCCCTCCCCACCTCAGGCAGATTCAGGTACAGATACACCTGGCCGTGCTGACTGAGTCTTATCTGCCTGCCTCCCTGCCTCCCTCTCTCCCTCCCTCACAACACCAGCCCAGGCTGCCGGTGGTGAATCTATCAGCCTTCAAAATCAGAAGCTTTGTCTCTCATCTTCACACTGGGAAACTGACATTTCTAAAGATTTTCACCATTTAGCAGAGCTAAGCTTTCATCCAAAGCGACTTACAATTAGCGATTACAGGGACAGTCTCCCTGGAGTAACTTCGGGCTGAGTGCCTTACTCAAGGGTGGCACACTAGTGGTGGTGTTCCCAGGTGGGAATTGAACTCATGACCTCCTGATCACCAGTGAAACTCACTATCCACCACTACCTTCACTACCATCTTAAGAGTATTGTGACAACGGAAATA
>NC_137690.1:71792812-71872812 GCF_963989245.1 Nansenia antarctica
TGATGGGGGGTGACGTGGGTTACCTTGACCCTGCGAGGGCGCAGGGGCCAGACAGACCACGGCCAGACAGAGGAGGGAGCTCCACACAGCCTGCATCCTGCTAACCTGGAGGGGGACACACCACAGGCAATAACAGTTTCTGAGGGAAACTAGGAGAAGTGGGGAAAAAACTAATTAAAACTCACAAAAAAAGCTAATTTCATTGCAGATGGTGTTTAGATTGAGTATATGAATGAATACCGTTGATAAGGGATTTTAGAGTAAATCACTAGATAGAAAGATTGTTGTTCCAATTTTATATTCTTTGAATCACAATACTTGGCTGAAATGAATTGCGATATGCACGAATAATGACATTTATTTAGTCAAGCGAATGTAGAAGATGGATTGTGGTATGCAATAAATTAGAAATGAGAAGCGTGGTCAAATCTTCAGTTGCAGGTTGCACGAAACCAGAATAACGCAGCGACGCACTTCACTTCAAGATATCCTACGTGTTCGTTCGGTTGTTCGTTCTTTCGGAAAGTTGAAATGAAGTCAATGCTCAACCAGGAGAGATGTGTTTGTTTTATTCTTAGTATTTTCACTTAATGCTGCGTTCGTAAATTCGCTCTGAGAGCGCCGGAGCGCACGCTGGGTTCAACGTCATAAAGAGACCAAGTCATCTGATTGGACAAGAGGCATTCCATGAGTGCTGATCAAGATTTCCACAGCGAATTTACGAACGCAGCCTTCATTTCAGATACTAACTTGAATTTCGGGGGAAAACCACCACGTCACTAAACAGCTTGTTCTGTTATCTTGTTCTGTTATCTCCTAGGAGATAGGAATACCAACATATATATCAATATACTATATAGTTGTCCCCAGGTGAACACTACTGGCTACTCACACATGGTGACTTTACAGACTTGGAATTAAAAAGCGCAAAAGCAATATACTACAACAACGAAGGAAGACGAAACAACATTAGTAGCCTACATGAGGGACTCAATTACATTCATACAAAGTTGAATAAACTAAAACAGCCTCCACGACCAACAACACTGTGTGTGACAGTCATTCGGAGGATGAGAGGACAATAAATAAATAAATAAAAATCTCTACGACTACATCCCAAAAGCAACAAAAGTAAAGAAAAGAAAATACCACATACCTTTTTACAACATGTATGTGTAACGGTAATAATAATAATGTCCTCTGATGGTAGTCTAGTCACAGACTTCCACCCTGCAGGATCTGGGTTCGCAAACTACCGTCAGCTGAAGCGCACCTTCGGTTGAGAGGCTCGCGGAGGAGGAGGAGGAGGAGGAGGAGGGGGAGGAGGAGAAGGAGGTGGGTGTGTCTCCGCGCGCTGATCCTTTCATTCACCCTTCCCTCCGGCTATTCATTTACCGATCCCTCCATTCCTCCGTGATCCCTCCATCCCTCCGGCTAAACACACACACACGCACGCACGCACGCACAGACACACACACGCACGGACGCACAGACACACACACGCACGCACAGACACACACACGCACGCACGCACGCACACACACAAGCACGCACACACATACAGACACACACATACACACACACACACACACACACACACACACACACACACACTCAGTCATCCCTCCATCCCTCCGTCTATTCATTTACCTCTCCCTCCATCCCTCCGTCTATTCATTTACCCATCCCTCCATCCCTCCATCTATTCATTTACCCATCCCGCCATCCCTCCATCTATTATGTACATACATATACTGATGCCTCTGGACACATCTTCAGTGATGTTCCTGGAATCATCGGGCGTTTCGGGTCTTTCAACATCATACACCCTCCTCCAGGTGACCCAGCTGGGGCTGATCAGACCCCAGCTTGTGTCCAGATGGCTAACTAGCTACCATGACTCCATGGCTCTCCTCTTTTGAGCCACAGCCATCTAGAGGCTCTGTCTGCTGCATTGGTGGTACTGCGGATGGCTCTCCTCTTTCTCTCTCCATAGATGCCCAAACTGCTGAAGGCTCTGGCCAAGGAACGGGCTGCAAATCCTCTGCAACCAACCTCTACTGGGAAACACCTCACTCTCCAACCAGCCTGCTGGCAGTCACTGACCAATCCCGCGTACTTGGAGAGCTTCCTCTCAAAGGCTTCTTCCAAGCGGTCTTCCCACGGGACTGTCAATTCCAGCAGCACTGCTTGCCTGGTGGACTCAGACAAGAGAACAATGTCTGGTCGCAGGGTGGTGACTACAATGTGGCTGGGGAACTTCAGCTGATGTTCAAGGTCAACCAACAGCTGCCAGTCTCTTGCAGAGGTCAAGATGCCTGCAGATGTTTTCCTGGCAAGGGTTGGCTGCTCCCCAGCTCTGACAAAAGCGATGGTTTTCTTGGAGGGTCGGAACTGCTTTGCCCACACAAGTCCTGCGCTGATGGCTGCGCTGAACACAGCAAAGACCTAGGTTCTGGGCCCTGGACAGTCTGGACGGATTGATGGCAGCTGCTGGTTTGAAAAAATCAGGTGTAGTGCTGAGGCACAAATATGTACATTTCAAGCCTGCAAACTGCGACACTTTAAATGAATGTGCAATAACACTATGTGCAATATGACAACCCTAGTCGTCTATCTGTACAGTATAGTATAGTGGATAGTGTACATAGCCTTTATTTATGTAAACCAGCTCCTTTCCCTTCTTGTTTAAAAAAAATAAATAATCCTTTCCTAGCACCAGGGGAGCCACCCCTCCCAAATTTCGTTGTTTGGTACCTGTACTATAGCAATGACAATAAAGACCATTCATTCATTCATTCATTCATTCATTCATTCATTCATTCATTCATTCATTCATTCAGCAATGGTCTTCAGGACTTGGTCATGCCTCCACCTGTACCGTCCATCTCCAAGGGCCCTTGTACAGCAGCTGAGGATGTGTTCCAGGGTTCCTCGCTTGGAACACAGTTGGCATGCTGGTGTCTCTGCTATGCCCCATGTGTGCAGATTTGACGGGCTTGGAAGCACATCATAGACTGCCTGGATGAGGAATCTGATGCGGTGAGGCTCGGCTTTCCAAAGCTCAGCCCAGGTCACCTTCCTCTCAATCGCATTCTCCCATCTCGTCCAAGCTCCCTGTTGCTTCATTCCCACTGCCTTGCAGGTTCTTGTCTCCTCCACTGCTGCTCTCACCTCCTCCTGAACAAGGCGGCGCTTTTCCTTCCCCCTGGTGTTCATTTGGGGAGTTGGAAAGGATCCAAGCCCAGCTCGACCTCGTGTGACCACTCCCACCAAGCTCCTGTGACGCAGCCTCGCCTCTGCCTCTTGAACAGCTTCCTCTGCCCTCCACTTCCTGCCAGTCCTCACTTGGATCCCTGCATTAGCCACCTTCGGATCACTTGAGTCCCTGTACTGAACCACTTCTCTGGCTCTTGTCACCTTGAATTCCTCCTCCAAGGATTTGAAGGGCAGTTGCAGTTTGTTGGTGTTCCCATAGAGTGCAGTGCTGCTCAAACTCCTTGGTAATCCAAGCCATCTCCGGAGGTGGTTGCTGACCCTCCTCTCTAAGGTCTCCACTGTTGAGATAGGGACCGCATAGACAAGGAGGGGCCACAGGATCCTGGGAAGAATGCCATGTTGGTAAACCCAGGCTTTAAACTTCCCGGGTAGGCCTGACTTGTCCACGGATTTCAGCCAGCCATCCAACTCAGTGCAGGTCGACTGGATGGATATTGTGTCTCTCAGAGAGCAGTCAAAAACCTTGCCCAAGCTCTTGACTGGCTTCTCTGTGATAGTTGGGATGGCTGTGCCTGTGATGGTAAACCGGAACTTGTCCTCCACTTTCCCTTTCCTCAGCACCATCGATCTTGATTTGGTGGGTTTGAAACGCATCCGGGCCCACTTCACTAGCTTTTCGAGTCCCTTCAGAATCCACCGGCAGCCTGGGACTGATTCTGTTGTGACTGTGAGGTCATCCATGAATGCTCTGATGGGTGGTTGCCGTTGTCCAGAATTCGTTCGGGGCCCTCTGCACTCTGGCTCAGCAGACTTGGTGAGCATGTTCATGGCTAGGGAGAACAGTGTCACAGAGATAGTGCACCCTGTGATGATACCGATCTCCACCTTGTGCCAACTGGATGTTATTGCTCCTGAAGAGACCCTCATCCTGAAATTGCTGTAGTAATCAGCGATGAGGTCTCTACACCTGCTGGGGACATGATGCTTCGTCAAGGTGAACTGAACCAGCTTGTGTGGAATGGAGCCGAATGCATTTGCCAGGTCAAGCCACAACACTGACAGGTTGCCTTTGTTCTCTCGGGCCTCCCGAATGAGCTGTGTCACCACGCCGGTATGCTCCAGACAACCTGGCATTCCTGACACACCGCCCTTCTGGACGGATGTATCGATGTAGGTGTTCTTTGCCAGGTAGGTACACAGCCGTCTGGAAACAGTGCTGAAGAAAACCTTTGCCTCAACACACAGCAGGGAGATGATGCGGAACTGGTCTAGCTGAGTGGAGTTTTCCTCCTTCGGGATCCAAACCCCTTCAGCCACTCTCCATTGTTCAGGTATCCTCCCCCTTCTCCAGAAGACTCGCAGGATTTTCCACAGACGCAGCAGGAGTTTGGGACAGTTCTTGTACACTTTGTATGAAGTGCCACTCGGACCTGGAGCAGAGCTTGCCCTTGCTTTGCGGACAACCTCCCTGACTTCCTTCAGCTGCAGCTCCGACATGTCGAATTGCTCTTCCGGTTCAGGGGGGTCTATGAGGATGTTGCACTCTCCCAACTTCTGCTCTCTTGCGGGATCGCTGTACGTCTGCTTCAGATGATGGTCTATCTCTTCCTGCGAGGAGGCCAGTTTGCCACTGCGCTTCTGCCCGAGCAAATCCTTCATGAACTTGAATGGGTTGGCTATGAATGCAGCACGTTTACGTGCCCTCTCACGCCGCCGCATCCGATGCCACTCAGCCCGGCGGAGAATCCTGATGTTTTTCCGTAGGATGCACATTAGCTGGGCCAGGCCAGTGCGTTCCTCCTCTCCTGCCACCTTGTACTGGGACTTCAGCGCTTTCATCTCCTGCCTGATGTTATGGATCTTTGCAGCTCTTTGGTTCTTCACGTAAGATGTTCCGGAGCTTTTCTTCTCCTCCACGCCGAACCGTTCAGCTACAATGCTGACAATGATTGTTGTCATCGCATGTAGCTTCCTGTCAGCCTCGCCCTTCACCGTTACCTCCAGAATTTGGTCGACATCGTCATCGAACTGCTTCCACAGTGAAGTCATGCTAGCTGCTGGCCATTTGATCCGCCTCCGGTCGGACTTGATGCTCGAGGGGTTAGACTGCAACACTTGGAGGTTCTGGGCACTATGGGGTGACTCCGGGCCTGGCACCTCCTGCGTCTCACCAGGTTGAACACCTGTGCGTTGTGTTGCTTCTACTCCTAACGGGCATTTCATCCTCGCTCGGTGGATCTTTAAGCCATGGATGTTCTTGCAGATTTTACCGCATGTACACTGCTTGCTCATAGTCGTTTGTCCATTATCTAAGTCTGTTGCCGTTGTGTCCGTCCGACTGGGGTGCTCATCCCCCCCCCCTCTCGGGCACCCCTGGGGGTATTTTTCCATTAAGTTCATCGTAGCTTTTTTGGGGTCCTCCTCTCAGAGGACACAGATTGGGTTGCCAGCCCGTTCTGCCCCCGGTCGCCGTCTCTCCGAGCTGTCACTGACTCTCCAGTAGTCACCACACTCTTCATGGTTGTCATCCAGTCTTTCCTGGCTGTCACTGATGACTCAGGGGGTTCGCTATGTACATACATCTACTGATGCCTCTGGACACATCTTCAAGCACGCACACACATACAGACACACACATACACACACACACACACACACACACTCAGTCATCCCTCCATTCCTCCATCTATTCATTTACCCATCCCTCCATCTATTCATTTACCCATCCCTCCATCCCTCCATCTATTCATTTACCTCTCCCTCCATCCCTCCATCTATTCATTTACCCATCCCTCCATCCCTCCATCTATTCATTTACCTCTCCCTCCATCTATTCATTTACCTCTCCCTCCATCCCTCCATCTATTCATTTACCCATCCCTCCATCCCTCCATCTATTCATTTACCTCTCCCTCCATCTATTCATTTACCTCTCCCTCCATCCCTCCATCTATTCATTTACCCATCCCTCCATCCCTCCATCTATTCATTTACCCATCCCTCCATCCCTCCAGCTATTCATTCCTTCACCTCCTTTAATCTTAAGTGAGGCACAGCAGAAGAAACGTGTTTCGTGCGCAGCTCAAAGACTTGACACGCAGCGCTCTCTCTCTCTCTCTCTCTCTCTCTCTCTCTCTCTCTCTCTCTCTCTCTCTCTCTCTCTCTCTCTCTCTCTCTCTCTCTCTCTCTCTCTCTCTCTCTCTCTCTCTCTCTCTCTCTCTCTCTCTCTCTCTCTCTCTCTCTCTCTCTCTCTCTCTCTCTCTCTCTCTCTCTCTCTCTCTCTCTCTCTCTCTCTCTCTCTCTCTCTCTCTCTCTCTCTCTCTCTCTCTCTCTCTCTCTCTCTCTCTCTCTCTCTGCTCCAGGGCAGCTGTGTTCTGCAGGTGGTTGACTAAACAAGTCTTCAGATGGATCTTTTGGCATCTAAACCTTCACTTTGGATGTTACTAAAACATGTTAGGTAACCGTTAAGACAAACACACGTTCACGTTAGATTCTGGGTCGTGTGTCTGGGTTTGATATCTGGTGCTAGGGGCTACTTGGTAAAGTGTCTTTGAACCAGCCTGTCCTGACCACCATAATGGCGTTGAACCAAAACATAAGTTCTCCCAGACTCTGAGGTTTGTGAAATGTGCAAGTTCAATCTGACAATTCGATTAATATCGAATACCCTTTCTAGAAAATATTTGGTTCTCTTATATGGAAACTTCTTCTTTTACCTCAGATGCAGACCTGACTAGACTTATATCAACACACATGGTACTTGTCTAACAACATAGGTGTGTTGTTGTGGTGTTGTGTAAACTGTTGTGTGTTGTTTCCGTGTGGCTGCTCTCCTACCTACACAACCGCCCTCCCTTGGGATAAATAAAGTGTTTTGAATCGAATCCAGCGTGTTCTGTGTTGTGTGTTGTGTTGCTGTCTGGCACTGGAAAGAAAGGCAGATCGGAAGCTCTGTGCAGTGAGTCAGCACGCAGCGTTTAGCTAACGAACGGAACGTTGCATAACATCTCCACCAGCCTCTGAGGTCCCAAGGGCACGGTCGGCATCCAGGCGAGGCTGGCGGAGGTAGAACAAATCGGAGGACAGAGGCTTGTTGTAAACGCATGGAACGACGGAATGAGGAAAGGTATCTAAACACACGTGTTTGATACCATTCCTCAAATGTTTGGTACCATTCCCCCATGCATTACAATGAGCCCCACCACCCCCAGTCCGTCCTCCGATTTCTACCTCCACCAGCCTCCCTCCCCTTGCTCCACACCCTTTTCCCTCCAATGGCTCCGATGTCAAATGTGTCTCTACAGGCACAGACAGGAAGTGAGGAATGCTTCAGTGTTTCAGTCGTCAGCGTGACAGGGGGGGTCACGCTCCCTGACAGACTGCGTGATAAAGAATCACCTTTTTAAAATCAATTACTCCTGGAATCCATTTGAAGCACCTTTCTGTGGGTTTGGCGCTGTGGTGAGGCATTGGAAATGACAGTTAGTACAGTTATCTGGCTCTTATTTCTGATATTTTCTTTTCTTGACGTTTTCTGAGCAAACAATGTATCTTTGTCTCTTTTTTTAAGTTTCTTTTTTTTGTGCTATCCTATACCTTTTTGCCCCTTGGATATGATTTTGTTTGTGGTTTCTTTTATCTTGTTTACATGTATTAAGTGTTCTTTGTGGTGTATTGAACCTTGGCTATTGACGGGAGGGGAACTATGTACAAGCCTTCAGGGCTTCGTTCCCTCCTTGCACCGTCTCATGTGTGCTAAATAAACCAAACTAAACTAAACTAAACTCAACTCAACTAAACGTAATACTCCTAATAAAGGCTTTTTAATTGTTTCTACAATAAGAGTGCCTTGGTTCCCCTTCATTTTCTTGGATATTACTGCACCTCTCTCCAAAGAGCACCTTATTGGGATTATTACTCTCCAAACAGAAGCGCTTCTCTCCTCTGCTTTCTAAACTAAACTTACTTTTAAAAGGTTATTTCTTTGGGAACGTGGTTGTCCCACTTTTTTTCTGTTTTTTGACTGGATAGAGATAGAGGAGAAAGACAGGAAAGTAAACTTTTACATTTACATTTCTGGCATTTAGCAGATGCTTAGAACAAATACATTTTGTCTAAGCAAACGAATCATCTATCCATCTGTCATTTAAGAAAAAGTTATCTATATGCTAGAGCCAGGGGGGAATCATAAAGCTAGAAGAAGGAAGACATTTAAGGGGGGGGGGGGGGGGGTGTGGGGAAGAGAGGATGAAGAGGCCTTAGGAGGGACAGTTAAGATGTAGCCTGAAGAGATGCAGGTCTTCTCCAATCTACGGCGGAAGACAGGTAGTGAAACTGATCTCTGTGGTAGAGGAGACGGTAGTGGTTGATTGTGAAACCCAGAGAGTGGTGTTTACCATACCAGCCTGACTGCATCATTCATAACCCTTCATAACCCCTTAATTGTCCAGAAAACATGTAGCGACCGCAGGTATGTCGTGGCATCTAGGATAGCGAAACACACCAGACGCCAGAACCAACAGCGTGGGTGTGGGGAGGGGGGGGGGGGAGGTGGTAGCGGTATCAAGATCCACAGGTGTGTGAGTGTGTGTGTGTGGGGGGGGGGGGGCGGGGGCTTGGCGGGTCGGTAGCAAAGCTATGGGCAGCTCTAAATCGATAGACATAGTATATATTATGGATCTACAGTAAATACAAATATGACATTAAACATTCAAACACGCCACGGTCAAGTGGGTGGGTAAGACGCACGTTTGATCCTCCGATTTCTACCTCGGCCAGCCTCCCCTGGTGATCTACCTCCCCCAGCCTCCCCTGGTGTTCTATCTCCCCCAGCCTCCCCTGGTGATCTACCTCCCCCAGCCCCCCCTGGTGTTCTATCTCCCCCAGCCTCCCCTGGTGATCTACCTCCCCCAGCCTCCCCTGGTGTTCTACCTCCCCCAGCCCCCCCTGGTGTTCTACCTCCCCCAGCCTCCCCTGGTGTTCTACCTCCACCAGCCTCCCCTGGTGTTCTACTTCCACCAGCCACCCCTGGTGTTCTACCTCCCCCAGCCTCCCCCTGGTGTTCTACCTCCCCCAGCCTCCCCTGGTGTTCTACCTCCCCCAGCCTCCCCTGGTGTTCTACCTCCCCTAGCCTCCCCTGGTGTTCTACCTCCCCCAGCCTCCCCTGGTGTTCTACCTCCCCCAGCCTCCCCTGGTGTTCTACCTCCACGCAGCCTCCCCTGGTGTTCTACCTCCCCCAGCCTCCCCTGGTGTTCTACCTCCACCCAGCCTCCCCTGGTGTTCTACCTCCCCCAGCCTCCCCCTGGTGTTCTACCTCCCCCAGCCTCCCCTGGTGTTCTACCTCCCCCAGCCTCCCCTGGTGTTCTACCTCCCCCAGCCTCCCCTGGTGTTCTACCTCCACCAGCCATCTTCAGTCCAGAGATCACCACTGCATTTTATATCGTTACTTTTTTGGCATTTAGCAGACGCCTTTAGCCAAAGCAAATACTTGTCTAAAGCAAGTGAATCATCTATCCATCAGCCATCATAAGACAAAGTAATGGATGCTATGACCAGGGGCCATTGGCAGTCACAATGATAGAAGAAGGAAGATATATACACACACACACACACACACACACACACACACACACACAGCTGGCTGACCTTGAACCTGTTCTTCTGCAGTATGTATTTTCCTGCAACCTGGGGCTGCGGTCGAAGCAAGGCGAAGGTCCTGCCTTCATGAAAGCGTTCCATAAATCCCCACTGCACTTGACCTTTCACCTCTGACCCCTGCTATAACCTGTCTCACACCAACAGGAGGAGGAATGTCAGGGGGAGGCTGGTGGAGGTAGAAATCGGAGGACAGGGCATGCATTGTAACGCATGGAATCGAATGAGGAGGGGTGTTTGTATTCCATGCGTTCCATGCATTACAATGAGCCCCGTCCTCCGATGTCTACCTCCACCAGCCTCCAGTGGTTGACATTAGTCGAGCCAACGAGGTCTGGTCCGTCTCGGGTGTGTTGTGCTGCGGCTACACGGCTCACACTGCCCCCTGCTGGCCACATCGCAGACTGCTTCTTGCGGCTGACACCCCCTGGTCTAGAATAAAAGTTTACTACCCTCGAAGCTGATCTGAGGTCAGTTTTGCGTTGTCCCAGACTCCCAACTAATGGTGAAGGTTAGGATTTAGGGAAGGTATGCTGATCCTAGACCAGGGCTTAAGGGCAACTTCTCTAGGGTGAATAGTATAGCCACACATTATACTTATAGCCTACGAATTTCAATGTGATCTTGTGGTTCGTCAAGTTAATTTTCATCTTTTATTGCGTTTTAAAGTTCCTGGTTCAACGCCCTTTCCCTCTCCTTGGATTGCAGACGGTGTTATGATTGATTTCCTTTAATCTAATCAATAATTTGTCAACATGATTCCTGTTTTTGAATAATACATCTCCTGTGTTGATTCAGTTATGAGTCTAGAAGGTTCTCCTACATGTAATAGTGGTAAACATTCATTATTAGAGGTTGTTGTGTCATTTATTCATTTGGATACATTCATTCAAATACACATCTCATAATGCCATATATCTCAAGTCTACAGCTTTGACCAACATGACAGCTTAGGTTATTAAAAAAAAAAATCAACATCGGCTCATTGAAACAGTTTACAGTGACATAATGACATGTGTCATATGTTTACAATGACATAAGGACAGCGTTTTTTGGGACAAAAATCATTAGAAACAGACATAGGCTACAGGAGATGGGCACCTGCCGATAGTAATTAGCGGTTTTCTGACAATATAGGTTTTGGGCTGTTTTTGGTGGATTTAGCGCTTTTAAAGACCGAGGTTAGGCTGGAAATTGTCAATCCCATCTGGCAACTATTCCCTCAAGTCGCGCAAATTGGGGAAAAAACCAACAACTTTAAAATGTTTGAAAATGTCCCAGTTTTCCCCCCCTCTCCTTCATATTATAAACGTTTACATGTTGAAGAGCCCACTCAATATAACAAGCAACAGCTTTAGGATCACTAAATACTTCAGTAATAGTTTGTCAGCAAACTCAGCTTGCTTTCAATACATGGTTCCCAGCATGGTTCCTTCGTCTACCTCTGCTGTGTGTAACAGGTGAGTGTGTTTAGGGACTGTGATCATCTAATTATGTGTAGTTATGTGTTTTTAGCATGTTCATGTTCTGTCAGCATGTTGTCATCTGATAAACATGCAGAGGTTGTTTGTTTGTTTTGGTTCAGGTTGATTTTCTCCTCTAGTTGAGGTGTAGCCTACCAACATTCACATAAGCATAATCTTCCTCAACTATGTTCAGATTTCAATGTATGACAATGTATCTGCACTTTCATAATCTGTAAAAAACTGAAACATGACCTTGCCGACTTGGTCCACCTTTCAAACAGCCGCTGTCACCTATGGGACTATTTGGAATGGACTTTATTTGTCATTGCTACAGTACAGGTACCAAACAACGAGATTTAGGAGGGGTGGCTCCCCTGGTGTTAGGAAAGGAAAAAGAAAACACATTTTAGAAAAAGCATAGATGCATAAAATCACAAGAAGGTAAGGAGCTGGTTTACATCAATAAAGGCTATGTACACAATCCACTGTACTATACTGCACAGATAGTCAACTAGGGTTGTCATATTGCACAAAAAGTATTTTTTCACATTATTTTAAAGTGTCACAGTTTGCAGGCTTGAAAATGTACATGTTTGTGCCTCAGCACTAGCTGCCATACAATCCGTCCGGACTGTCCTGGGCCCAGAACTTAGGCCTTTTCTGTGTTCAGGGCCTTGACGGCCCTGTGGTAGAAGCAGTCCTTCAGTCTGTTTGTCTTAGCGGCCGGGGTCCTGTACCTCCTGTTTTCGAGGGCAGCTTGACAAAGTGTACGTGCCCAGGGTGGGTCGGGTCCTTGGAGATCTTGGAGGCCCTCCTGAGACAGCGTGTTTTGTACAGCTCCTCCAGAGAGGGGAGGGGGGCGCCGGTGATCTTCTGTGCTGTTCTCACGACTCTCTGTAGCTCGTTTCTCTCCGCTGTTGTGCAGCTGTGGAACCAGTTGGAGATGCCGAAGGTGAGGATGCTCTCCACTGCGCCGTGGTAGAAGGCCACCAGTATCTCCTGCTTGTTGTGTTGTTTCCTGAGGCATCTCAGGGTGTATAGCCGCTGTTGTGCCCTCTTGATGGTGCCTTTAGTGTTGTCCTTCCAGGCCAGGTCATCCCGCATGTTGTGTCCCAGGAATCGGAGGGTTGAGACTATCTCCACGCTCTCTCCGTCGATGAGCAGGGGCTGGATCTCGGACTTTTTCCTCCTGAAGTCTACGATGAATTCCTGGGTCTTTGACTTGTTTAGCAGCAGGTTGTTAACCTTGCACAGCTTGCTCAGTTGCTCTACCTCATCCCTGTACGCCGCCTCGTCCCCCCCCGAGATACATCCCACCACGGTGGTGTCGTCTGCAAACTTTACGATGTTGTTGCTGGGGTGGATGGGGGTGAAGTCGTGGGTGTAGAGGTTGTAGAGGATGGGGCTTAGCACGCAGCCCTGGGGTGACCCAGTGCTGAGGCTGAGGGCTGTGGAGGTGTGGGGGCCCACCCGCACCCTCTGGGGGCGGTCGGTCAGGAAGTCCTTGATCCACGCACATATAGAGTGTGATAGACCCAGGTCTAGTAGTTTGGTCACTAGCCTGTCTGGAAGGATGGTGTTGAAGGCGGAGCTGAAGTCCACGAAGAGCAGTCTCGCGTAGCTGTTTCCCCTCTCCAGGTGGGATAGAGTGGCGTGGAGAGTCGTCGCTATGGCGTCCTCTGTGGACCTGTGGGCTCTGTAGGCGAACTGGTATGGATCCAGGTTGGGCGGGAGGCGTGTGAGTATGTGGGCCCGGACTAGTTTCTCGAAGCACTTCATGATGATTGGTGTGAGTGCCACCGGGCGGTAGTCGTTTAGGCAGCTCACCGTGCTTTTCTTCGGGACTGGGATGATAGTTGAGGTTTTCAGGCAGGGTGGGACGGTGGCCTGGGACAGGGACTGGTTAAAGATGTTGGTGAAACCCCGGCCAGCTTCATTTCAACATGAAACAGGGTTAAAACCAGGGGAGGCTGGTGGAGGTAGAAATCAGAGGATGGGTTCATCGTGTTTGATATCGTTCTTCATTCCTTTCCATGGAATGAGCCTGTCCTCTGATTTCTACCTCCACCAGCCTCCTCTGGTTCAAACAATATTAGTGGGAGTCCCTGGAATTCTCCAGGTTTATCCTCTAGTAACATAATGCATGTCATTAGCTCTCTACTCTCCTAACACTGCTGATTCACTGGGCATTATTGCCTATGATGCCATCAGCCTATCAGAATGCTTGTTACATTCCAAAATCACTATCTGCCCAAGTCATCTCTTTGACATAGGCATTTTGACACTACATACAAAGATGGCTCGGCTGACCACAAGTGAAGCATGACTTAGGCAATTATGCTACGAGGCTAACGATGTACAAATCATACCAAATCACTTCTGGCAATTTATGAACGTTTTTTTCCAGAATTTAATAGAATTAATAGGTTTTCAGAAGTAGTGAAAAGAGATAAACGTTGTTGTGAAATCACAAAGGAACCAAGATTGTGACCTAACACACACACACACACACACACACACACACACACACACACACACACACACACACACACACACACACACACACACCGTGTTTTAAATTTTTAAAAGAACATAGGCTGCAGTTTGAACTGATTTATTGTGCTTTTCTCTGTGTAAACGGGGGTTAATAAAACATTAGAACCAAACCTAGAAAACAGAATGAAATGAGGTCAAGGGCGACGATACAACAACAACACACAGACTTTTTTCAAAAATCAACAGTTCCAACTGCCACGTCACACAGCAGCCGGCTTGTTTGCCTCGACTTATCAACACCTCAGGAGAGCCAGGCAGCCTCCTCCTTCTGACCGCTGGAGGAAGTAGGATGGAAAAGTAAACAAAGGGAAATTAGATCAAAGGGCGGTGATGGTGTCATGAGAGGTCAAAGGTCTTGAGGCAGCAGAGACATCCATGTCAACAACAACCAGACACTGGAGGAGGTTGGAGTCTTGGACTGATGATGTCATGGTTGTCGATTCCCCCTAAGTCTCAGGATAATAATAATAATAATAATAATAATAATAATAATAATAATAACAACTTTATTTGTATAGCGCTTTTCCTGCAAACGTTGCATCTCAAAGTGCTCCAATCATTATATAATCATTATTTAATTATTCAGTTGTTTAAAGGCAATATTAAACAGATGGGTTTTTAGTCCTGACTTGAACATATTTGCTGAGGTTGCATCCCTAATGTAAACTGGCAGTGCATTCCACAGTCTGGGTGCATAAAATGAGAATGCAGCCTCACCAAACCTCTTCTTTTGTACATGAGGGTCAGGAGGATGATGTGATTGGCTGTGGACCCCCCTCCCCCTCCCCCCCCCTCCCCCAGTCTCAGTATGATGATGTCACTCCCTTGGGGGGGGGGCTCCACAGGTTTCTATGGATACAGTCCACTGTACTACTGGAAAAAACCTGCCTTGTTTATTAGCCGGTATGCTAACTGTACTGAGACTTTGTTGACATTGTTGTTGTTGCCGCGGTGACGACCTTCAGGCCTCCTCCATGACCTCCATGACCAGGGTGCGGGGGCCGGTCAGGATGAGGCTGCTCACCGCCTTGTAGTCCAGAGAGAGGACGTCCAGACTGTTGACACTGACCACCAGCTGACACACCTGGGGGAGCAGGACCACAATGACCACAATGCATCAGTAACACATTTACAGACACAGACGGAGAGAAAGATAAAGACAAGTAGAATAGAGAGAGAGATAAAGAATAGAGAAAGGGAGAGAATGAGAGAGTGATAGAGAGACAGAGGGCAGCTGGCACACCTGGGGGACCACAATGCATCAGTAACCCATTTTACATTTTTACCTTTTTGGGGTATTTAGCAAACGCCTTATTCCAATACCGACTTACAACAAATACATTTGAATCATTCAACATCAGTCACAGCAGGAGAATTCTCAGGCCAGGGGCCATTGGCAGTCAATGTGCTAGAAGAAGGAACATTTTTTTCAGGTCTTCAGTCTAATCCCAAAGAATAAATTCCAAAAGCTCTTTAAACACTACAAGTCCCATGATGCCCTGGGGCTCTCACCTTCAGTCCTGCGGCGGCGGCGGGGCCACTGGGCTCCACAGCCTGGATGTGACAGGGCCGGCCCCCCCGCACCA
Source organism: Nansenia antarctica (assembly GCF_963989245.1). Lineage (NCBI taxonomy): Eukaryota > Metazoa > Chordata > Actinopteri > Argentiniformes > Microstomatidae > Nansenia > Nansenia antarctica. The sequence continues at coordinate 71,808,294 of NC_137690.1, forward strand.
CGAAGCCCCAGCCCACCGCATCCCCTGGGATCTGGGGAGGGAACTCACCGTGTTACCACACTACTAGAACTACAACTACTAGAACTACAACTAGTAGAACTACAACTAGTAGAACTACAACTAGAACTAGGAGAACTACAACTAGAACTAGTAGAACTACAACTAGTAGAACTACAACTAGAACTAGTAGAACTAGAACTACAACTAGTAGAACTACAACTAGTAAATGGACTGACTTATATAGCGCCTTATTCCAAAGCGCTTTACAACGGCCTCTCAGTCACACATTCACACATCAATGGCTAAAAACTACCATGCAAGGCGCCTGCCCTTGTGGATGTATGTTCTAGGTGAATGGTGTGAGTGGTTCTGGTACCGTGAATGTTCTCTTCTGGTAGGGACTTCCTGGACTCTTCAGCTCCTCTGGACTCACGGGCTTCTTCAGAACTGCAGATAGAATAGATTACTTTTCGTTGCGATGCCTGATGGACAGATGATTCACTTACTTACTTTAGACAAATCGTGAGCTTAGAATTATAAGGTTCTATCTCCGTTTAGGGCAGTTCAGAGATATTGAGCGTCAAAGTTTTTACATTCCATTATGTTTTATGAGATGGAACCTTTGTATTTTATTAATTACTAACTCAAAAATGTCAACATTTTAAAAATAACACCACACAGGCATTAATAAACACCTAATGGATCAGATTATGTAAAAAACTCAATTTTGACAAAAATGCCTGAGAGCCAGGCTAAATGCCAAAATTATAAAATGTAGGGTAGGCCTAATGTAACATAATTGAGATAAACGCTGGTACCTGATTTGGGGTTTGAGAGCGCGGGAGAAGCGGAGGAGGAGGTGAGGATGGCGTCTCTGCTACAGTAACCTCTACTGCTGCTCCTCACACTGCTACCACACACCATCTTTACCTCCTTAGACAGGCTGGCTGGGGGAGAGACAGACAGGTAGGCTAGGAGAGACAGACAGGCAGGTTGGCTAGGAGAGACAGACAGGTAGGCTAGGAAAGACAGACACCATCTTTACCTCCTTAGACAGGTTGGCTAGGAGAGAGACAGGCAGGTAGGCTAGGAGAGAGACAGACATGTAGGCTAGGAGAGACAGACAGGTTGGCTAGGAGAGAGACAGACAGGTAGGCTAGGAGAGACAGACAGGCAGGTTGGCTAGGAGAGACAGACAGGTAGGCTAGGAAAGACAGACACCATCTTTACCTCCTTAGACAGGCTGGCTGGGAGAGAGACAGACAGGTTGGCTAGGAGAGACAGACATGTAGGCTAGGAGTGACAGACAGGTAGACTAGGAGAGCCAGACAGCAGGAGAGGGACAGAGCACAACAATATTGGGAAAAAAACAGTTTTATAGAGTAACAGATCAAATCAAGAACAGGTCAAGGACAGCCATCTCAACTCCTATGCTAGGAGGCTGTTTCAGCTCAGCTTTCAACACCACCATCCTCCCCTCCAAGCTGGTCACCAAACTCAGAGACCTTGGTTTCAGCACCTCCCTCTGCAACTGGATCCTAGACTTCCTCACCAACAGACCCCACCTTGTCAAGTTGGACAACCACTCCTCCTCCACCCTGACCCTGAACACCGGCGTGCCTCAAGGCTGCGTGCTGAGCCCCCTCCTCTACTCCCACGACTGCGTGCCTGTGCATGGCTCTTAACTCCATCACCAAGTTGGCAGACGACACCACAGTGGTAGGCCTGATAAGTAACAACGACGAGTCGGCCTACAGGGAGGAGGTATCAACACCTGGCGGCATGGAGCGCTGACGACAACCTGGCCCTAAACACCAGTAAGACCAAGGAGATCATTGTGGACTTCAGGAAAACTGGGGGCTGTGAACACTCCTCCATCTACATCAACGGGATGGAGGTGGAGCGTGTTCCCAGCTTCAAGTTCCTGGGGGTCCACATCTCCGAGGACCTCACTTGGACCCTCAACTCCTCTTCCTTGGTCAAAGAGGCGCAGCAGCGCCTATACTTCCTGAGGAGATTGAAGAAAGCCCAGCTGTCTACCAGGATCCTGACCAACTTCTTCCGCTGCACCATTGAGACCATCCTCACCAACCGCATCACAGTGTGGTACGGCGACTGCACTGTGTCTGACCGGAAGGCCCTGCAACAGGTGGTGAAAACATCCCAGCGCATCATCAACATCAAACTCCCAACCGTCGAGTCCCTCCAGGCAGACAGGTGTCGACGGAGGGCGGCAAACATCATCAAGGACACCTCACACCCCAACCACAGATGTATATCTTTGCACTCGATCAAATTTCAGGACCCTCCTTTCATGACTTTTCCTAGATATGTGCGTTCTACCACCCCAGTATCCTTACATTTTCAAAATCACATCAGGATAAGCTAGTATGAAGCTATTTTGCAGTTCTTCTGTATAGGAGGCAGGCTTATTTATAAGACGGTGTGTGTGTGCAAGTAGCAGCTTTCCATTGTAAAGACTATGGTCATTTGACCCCTGAGGCGGCTTTTATAGTAGGTAAACAAAGCACGGCTGTTCTAGTGTTAAACCATCCTCCTCATGGGAACGTGTGTCTGTCGGTCCAGCGGCTGCCAACACACAGAGAACACCAGACGCTGAATCACAACACTGAACAACAGACAAGGACAGTAAACATGTAAACACATCAGAAGGCTAATGTGCTCAACAGCTACTCTGACATGGCTGGATAGTGTGTGTGTGTGTGTGTGTGTGTGTGTGTGTGTGTGGATAATGTGCAGTGTGTGTGTGTGTGTGTGTGTGTGTGTGTGTGTGTGTAGTGTGGATAGTGTGCAGTGTGTGTGTGTGTGTGTGTAGGTATGTGTGTGTGTGTGTGGATAGTGTGTGTGTGTGTGTAGTGTGGCTAGTGTGTGTGTGTGTGTGTGGATAGTGTGCAGCGTGTCAGTGTGTGTGTGTGTGTGTGTGTATCAGTGTGTGTGTGTGTGTGTGTGTGTGTGTGTGTGTGTGACTGGTGCCGCTGTTGTTAGAAGGCCCAGATGGTCGTTGGCATCATGAGATGTTGGCCAACCCTTCTGGCACCAGTATCCCAGAATCCTTCAGTACAGTGTGTGTGCAATCAGCGCCCAGGGGCAGGGGAGGCCATCCACTCCAGGGGAGGCTGGGAAATCGGAGGACAGGGGCTCATTGTAATGTATAGAACGGAATGAGATTTCTACCTCCCCTGGTGTTCTGCCTCCCCTGGTGTTCTACCTCCCCTGGTTTTCTACCTCCCCCAGCCTCCCCTGGTGTTCTACCTCCCCCAGCCGCCCCTGGTGTTCTACCTCCCCCAGCCGCCCCTGGTGTTCTACCTCCCCCAGCCTCCCCTGGTGTTCTGCCTCCCCTGGTGTTCTACCTCCACCCAGCCTCCCCTGGTGTTCTACCTCCCCCAGCCTCCCCCTGGTGCTCTACCTCCCCCAGCCTCCCCCTGGTGTTCGACCTCCCCCGGCCTGCTGTCCTCTGTGCTGTGCTGTGACTCACACTTAATCAACCGTGTTATTAAAGGTTAGCTAATCAAATACAGTCTCACAATGCACAGCGGTGGGCCCCTCCCAGGCCTGATTAATGTACTGTACCGGTATCACAACAACACTTCCTGTCTCTGACAAGCTAATATTTATCATCCCGCCGCATAGCCTGGTCGTCATGACGACTGCCCTTTTAACAGTACTTGTTACTTAACAGTCAGCATTAGATAATTATGGGATGTCAAATGTAAAAGAAAAAAACAGAAAAAAAACACACATGCCACTGTCATTCATATTTCGCGTCTACCTTTATGACTTCTCTGCGTATGTCTTTTCTGGGTGTTTTGTTTAAAGCTCCTCTGGCTAGTTACCTGGGGGGTATTCCAGCAACGTCATCAAAGGACAATCCAGGCTTATTTTGATCAATCTCGTGAGACTTTGTGAGAAAAATAAGGCTGGATATTATTATTTTTATAAATCTTGCGGGATTTGTCAAAAATAAGCCTGGATTGTCCTTTAGCAACGTTGATGGAATACCCCCCGGGTATGGTCAAAAAGAGAGGGATAATATGGATGGACGTGATGTCACCAGTGACAACACTGCCAAGCTATGTCAACAAACAAAACAGACAGCACTGTTAAAAAGAGTTTGAAGAAACAAGATAAGATAAAAAAATAAAATAAAAACACCAGACAAATCGTGACGTTAGAATTATAAGGTTCTATCTCCATTTTTGTCAAAATTTAGTTTTCTACATAATCTGATCCATTAGGTGTTTATTAATGCCTGTGTGGTGTTATTTTTTTAAATGTTGACATTTTTTTGTTAGTAATTAATAAAATACAAAGGTTCCATCTCACAAAACATAATGGAATGTAAAAACTTTGACGCTCAATATCTCTGAACTGCCCTAAACGGAGATAGAACCTTATCATTCTAAACTCACGTGATGTCATAATACCATATCATTCTAAGCTCAAGAAACGCTGCTTCAAGAGCCCAGCTCAGAGAGACAACAAGGTTTCACAACCGCTTGCTCCATAACTGCTGTGATAACACCCTCATCCTCCAACTGGAGATCTCACACAACACAGAGACTGACAGAGTCTTTTGGGGAAAAAAACGCCAAACAACATCAACATTTTTTGTTTTTACCCCCCCCCCATTTAATTGTTTTCGCTTGCACAACCATAACTGCATCAAGCCTTACCAGCTGTGCGGGGGCCCATAGCTCTGTCTTCTTCTTCTTCTCCAGTGGAAAAGGTGCCAAGAAATCAGTGACGATCTGGGACACTACCACTCACTCTCTCTCTGCAGTCAACACAGCTCCAATGTAAATGTTAAACCTCAGAGCAAACATAGGGAGAGAGAGAGAGAGAGGGAGAGAGAGAGGGAGGGAGGGAGGGGTCGTGGGCCGCCTGGTTGCTAAGCTATCGCTGGGTAGGTGATAAGACCTGAGGGAGGCCGGTGGAGGTAGACATCGGAGGACGGAGGCTCTTCTGTGTAATGCACAGAACGGAATTTCGGAATTTGGAATTTGGAATTTGGAATACTGTCCCACAGCGTGTGTTCTGATTCCCTTCCTCATTCCGTTCCGTGCGTCACAATGAGCCTCCGTCCTCCGATGTCTGCCTCCCCCGGCCTCCCCCCCCTCCCTGCTGTGGAGTCATTAGAGCTCTAATGGGGGGGGGCAGGAACACAGAGTGGACTTTTCCACTGTGGCTGCGTGGACCAGCCGTGTGGAAGGACCGCTCTCTGTCAACATGCTGCGGATGTGGCCAGCGGGCGCAACAACAACAACAATAACAACAACCACAACATCAACATCAACAACAACTACAACAACACAGCAACTACAGCAACATCAACAACAACAACAACATCAACAACAACAAGAACCACAACATCAACAACATCAACAACAACCACAACATCAACAACAACAACAACAGCAACAGCAACAACCTCAACAACAACAACAACCACAACATCATCAACATCAACAACAACAACAACAACAACAACATCATCAACAACAGCAACAACAACAACAACAACAACAGCAACAACCTCAACAACAACAACCACAACATCATCAACATCATCAACATCAACAACAACAACACAACAACCACAACAACCACAACAACAACAACCACAATAACCACAACAACCACCACAACAACCACCACAACAACAACAAAACCGGTGCCTAAACCAACAAAATGCTGATTGATTTTTTACATTTGGGATTTAAAATCAACATACAGCGTAAGATGTATCTGAACTCAGTAGATTAAACTGATTAAACGCATTTAAAGCTGAAAACTCTTATTTCCAACGCGATCCTCGACGGTGAAACTAACAGCATCCGTTACATGTTACATGTTTGGCATTTAGCAGACGCCTTGTTCCAAAGCAACTTACAATCAATACCAGGGTGGGGGCGGGGGAGTGGAGATACTGAGTCATTGTCAGAGTCCCCCATGTGGGGAGGGTTATATAGGGGATAGTTCAGCTGGGTGTGTGGAGGGGGGGGGGGGGGGGGGATTGTTTATCAGAGTGACAGCTCTGTGGAAGAAGCTGCTCCGGAGCCTGCTGGTACGGGACCTGAGGATCCTGGACCTCCTGAGTCTCTTAGATGGTAGGGGGTCAGGGGTCAAACAGACCCGAGGATCCTGTACCTCCTGAGTCTCTTAGATGGTAGGGTCAGGGGTCAAACAGACCTGAGGATCCTGTACCTCCTGAGTCTCTTAGATGGTAGGGTCAGGGGTCAAACAGACCCGAGGATCCTGTACCTCCTGAGTCTCTTAGATGGTAGGGTCAGGGTCAGGGGTCAAACAGACCCGAGGATCCTGTACCTCCTGACTCTCTTAGATGGTCAGGGGTCAAACAGACCCGAGGATCCTGTACCTCCTGAGTCTCTTAGATGGTAGGGTCAGGGTCAGGGGTCAAACAGACCCGAGGATCCTGTACCTCCTGACTCTCTTAGATGGTCAGGGGTCAAACAGACCCGAGGATCCTGTACCTCCTGAGTCTCTTAGATGGTAGGGTCAGGGTCAGGGGTCAAACAGACCCGAGGATCCTGTACCTCCTGAGTCTCTTAGATGGTAGGGTCAGGGGTCAAACAGACCTGAGGATCCTGTACTTCCTGACTCTCTTAGATGGTAGGGGGTCAAACAGACCCGAGGATCCTGAACCTCCTGAGTCTCGTAGATGGTAGGGGGTCAAACAGACCCGAGGATCCTGTACCTCCTGAGTCTCTTAGATGGTAGGGGGTCAAACAGACCCAAGGATCCTGTACCTCCTGAGTCTCTTAGATGGTAGGGGGGTCAAACAGACCGTGGCTGGGGTGCAAGGTGTCCTTGATGATGCTTGCCGGTCTGCCTGGCTTCATGCAAGTTCAGACCAGGTGTTTTTTTTTTTTAAATCAATTGAAGCACCAGGCTCCTCCCAGATACTCCCATGACCCTCCTTCCCAGAATTATAAGGTTCTATCTCCATTTTTGTCAAAATTGAGTTTTGTATCCTTTCATGCAGGAAATGAGGTCGTAGTCAAGCTGTTTCTTGTAGGATCGTTTGCTGGGCCATTTCTCATCCCCTTCCCTTGGCCTCTGTTGAGAACCGTGTCTCCTTGTAATCAAATCAAATCTAATTTTATTTGTATAGCGCATTTCTCACAAGATGCGACTCAATGCGCTTCACATACTGACAGAGCTGCAAGCAGGCAAAAGTAAAAACTTGTACACTATGTAGCCAGGAAAATTCCCTTGCAGCCCTCTACACATAGAGCGACTACTAGCCAGTTTGACTACCAGCACCCAGCGGTGGCAAATTCTGATCCAGATTAAACGTCTTGAACACTAGAACAGCCGTGCCTTTTTTACCTACTATAAGTGCCGCCTCGGGGGTCAGAGTCCAGAGTCTTTACAATGGGAAGCTGCTACTTACACACAACGACCACTAGTTGGCCGGCTTGTAAATTATGAATGAATGAATGAATGGTCTTTATTGTCATTGATATAGTACAGGTACCAAACAACGAAATTTGGCCTGCCTCCTACACAGAAAAACTGCAAAATAGTTTCATACTAGCTTATCCTGATGTGATTTTGAAAATGTAAGGATCCTGGGTGGTAGAACGCACATATCTAGCAAAAGTCATGAAAGGAGGGTCCTGAAATTTGATCGAGTGCAAAGATATAACCGGGGTCAAATGACATGGCAGGGGTCAAATGACATGGCTGTTCTAGTGTTAAATTCTGGGGCCAGAGCAACCCGAGTGTATTTCCATTCAGGAAATGTCTTAGAGGAGGTGACCATACATACACATGTATACATACACATGTATGGTCAACCTTCAGGAAGACAATTCCCTCGATGGCCAGCAGGTGTCACTGTCTACACTCTTCCTCCTCTGGGAGGCCTTATTATGGTGTAACCCACTGAGACAAGACAGGTGAAGATAACTCACTCACTGAGAGACATATGAAGTTGTTACACGTCTGAACTGTCTGGACCTGAAGAATGAAGACATACAGGCTCAAAGATGTCAAACTCTCGCTATAAACAAACACCGGCAGCTACAGTATTGCATGGTATGATACAAGTCTTATTTCATTTAAATGGTAGGCTAAATCCCAAAGCGCTTTACAACGGCCTCCCATTCACACACCAATGGCGACAAGCTACCATGCAAGGCGCCGGCCCGCTCGTTGGGAGCAATTTGGGGTTCAGTGTCTTGCCCAAGGACACTTCGACATGTGGCCAGCCCGGGCTCAAATCTCCGACCTTGCGATCATTAGACGCTGTTTATTTATTATACAGCCGCCATTTATTTATTAATTTATACATTATGTAGTAAGGGTAAAAGTCAATCACGTATCATGTAAAAGTCAATGGGGAGTACTTTGTGACTAATGACACCCCCAAGCCTTTTAGAGTTTGACTCACATCCGTTATTTACCACTATAGTTGATTTACTTTATTCACCATTTTTGGCCAAATGAAACCCACATCATCAGTGATCAACAGACACCCTAGAAACTCCTGTTATCATGACCCTATTGTATGTACTGTATCATACAGACGTTTCAAGGTTGTTACACATGAATGTCCTGGTCTGTGTGTGTGTGTGTGTGTGTGTGTGTGTGTGTGTGTGTGTGTGTGTGTGTGTAGGTGTGTGTGTGTTGGGTGTGTGGGTGTGTGTGTGTGTGTGTGGGTGTGTTCCGATTTAGTGTGGCAAATATTTACAAACTTTGTCCAAAGTACAGTGACTCTCATATTCCTCTCAGCAAATAGCTAGCAGCTAGCTTTTTTGAGTACTCATCTTGGCATTTCACCACTTTTGAGGTCTAACAACAACTGCCAAGCTTCGGTTTAGGGATAAAATGTCAGCCGTGATTGACGTTTGTGTGAAACATTCATGATGTTGTAAATTTCTTTTATTAGGATGAAACCCCTTGAGATGAACCATCTCGTTTTCGAGGGGGTCCTAAGTTACAACACATAAAGCATAATACATCATAATACAATAATACAATACAATACAAATATCATAATACATATTGCATAATACATAATCAATACATATTACATAAGAACAGGATAAACAATAAAAGACGCACACACGACAAAACACAGACAAACAGGAGACAAACAACAACACACATTGCCAGTTGAAAACATTGAGAACATCACAACCATAACACGACCACAATGGATAACAGAACAAGGGAAGGCGGATCTACATACAATAATATACATACTACACTTCACAATAAACTTAATAGGTGTACATGTAAGTGGTGACAAATTCAAAGGAAACACGAACAATCAGTCAAAAGGTAAGAAGACAGTGCATGCTTAAAACTAACAAGAGATGTGATGGATTTGATGTGAACCGGTAAATTATTCCAATCAGCTGGAGCTGGTACAGGACCATGGCCGCAAGGACAAACAGACTGAAGCTCAGCTTCTACCCCAGGGCCATCCAGGCCCTGAACACAGCAAAGACCTAGGTTCTGGGCCCTGGACAGTCTGGACGGATTGATGGCAGCTGCTGGATTGAAAGATCAGGTGTAGTGCTGAGGCACAAATGTGTACATTTCAAGCCTGCAAACTGCGACACTTTAAATGAATGTGCAATAACACTATGTGCAATATGACAACCCTAGTCGTTTTATCTGTACAGTATAGTATAGTGGATAGTGTACATAGCCTTTATTTATGTAAACCAGCTCCTTTCCCTTCTTGTTTTTTTAGTTTTTTTTTTCTTTCCAAGCACCAGGGGAGCCCCCCCTCCCAAATGTCGTTGTTTGGTACCTGTACTATAGCAATGACAATAAAGACCATTCATTCATTCATTCATTCATTCATTCATTCAGCTTTGAAATTAAATGCTCTTTTACCAACTGATTTTGTAAGGTAAGGTGTGGTGAAATTAAACTGAGATGAATGCCTAGAACGATGGTTGGCTGTAAAAGGAACAAGATACTGTTGTAAATAAGGGGGATAATTTAGATTAACGCATTTGAATATAAATTGAAGCCAGTGCATGTGTCTTCTTACATAAGGAGATGGACATTTTAGTGCCTGATACATGTTGCAATGGTGGGTGAGAAAAGGACAACCAAGGACAAATCTGCAGATTCTGTTATAGGCTGTGTTCAGCGGGACAAGATCAGTTTTATGTGAGACTAGTGTGTTGAATGCGCAGTAAATCACTGCAGGAACAAATGCACAATGTCTGTCTGTTTTAATACATTGTACAGCACAGTCTCCTCCACTGTTAGAATCACACGATCGATCGATCTAGGTAGGTATAGATCGATAGATCGATAGATAGATACATAGATAGATAGATAGATAGATCTTTCTAGGTAGGTATAAATAGGTAGATAGATAGGTAGGTAGGTAGGTAGGTAGATAGATAGATAGATAGATAGGTAGGTAGGTAGATAGATAGATAGGTACTTTTGATCCCCGAGGACAAATTAAGGTGTTACAGAAGCTCATGTCACAAACTACAACAACAAAAATAAAGTGACAATAGAATAATAGAATAAAATAGTCATCTGAAACAACTAGTTAAAAGCTACTCCAAAGCTATTGAATGAAATATGATCTGGTCCAAAGTTGCAGTGTGATTGAAACCTGATTGCATAGAGTCAAGTCGTTAGTGAGTCAAGTCAACCAGTCAGAGAAGTCAAACACTGTGATCTTAGTTTGACAATGTGTGATTATAGTTCCTTTCTGGGGTTGAATGGAGCCTCTCAGTGTGAGAGAGAGAGAGAGAGAGAGAGAGAGAGAGAGAGAGAGAGAGAGGAAGAGAGGGAGAGAGAGAGAGAGGGAGAGAGAGAGAGAGAGGAAGAGAGAGAGAGAGAGAGAGAGAGAGAGGGAGGGAAAGAGAGAAGGGGGGGAGAGAGAGATAGGGAGAGAGGGAGGGAGGTGAGGGAGGTGAGGGAGGAGAGAGAGAGAGAGAGAGAAGGGGGGGAGAGAGAGAGAGAAATAGAGAGAGAGAGGGGAGAGAGAGGGAGAGAGGGAGGCAGAGACAGAGAGAGAGAGACAGATAGAGAGAGAGACAGAGAGAGAGAGAGAGAGAGAGAGAGAGGGAGGGAGAGAGACAGAGAGAGAGAGACAGATAGAGAGAGAGAGAGAGAGAGACAGAGAGAGAAATAGAGAGAGAGAGAGAGAGAGAGACAGAGAGAGAGACAGATACAGAGAGAGAGTGAGGGAGGGAGAGACAGAGACAGAGAGGGAGGGAGAGAGAGAGAGAGAGACAGAGAGAGAGAGGGAGGGAGAGAGAGAGAAGGAGGGAGGGAGGGAGAGAGAGAGAGAGAGACAGATAGAGAGACAGAGACAGAGAGAGGGAGGGAGGGAGAGAGAGAGAAGGAGGGAGGGAGGGAGAGAGAGAGAGAGGTCTGGCATTAATCTGGTCCCCAGGTGATGTGAAACCCGAGCAGGCGTGACTTCCTGCCGCAGCGGGGAGGTAAGCACGGCCCGGGGGCAGAGGAGGCGCGGCGGCCAATCGGATCGCTCGGTGGGAGACGCCAGGTAATCTTCGCCAGGGGCCAGAGGAGACAGGAGAGAGAGCCTCTTGTCTTGTTGCTGTGTCATTCAGCCTGCGTGTGCGTGACTGTCTGTGCGCCCCCTGGTCCTCTCTGACTGAAGCTCCATTGTCTCAGGCTCAGAGATGTGTAGTTGTGTAGTGTAGATGTGTAGTTGTGTAGTGTAGATGTGTAGCTGTGTACTCAGACGCTCGTTCAGGGAAATGTCGTGCCCTCTGGCCAAGCTTGTCACGGTTTGTTTCACAGAGGGAAAAGCTACCGAGACCCCTTATGTAAAAGCTATAGGCCTACTGAGACCCCTCATGTAAAAGCTAGTGAGACCCCTCATGTAAAAGCTAGTGAGACCCCTCATGTAAAAGGTAGTGAGACCCGTCATGTAAAAGCTAGTGAAACCCCTCATGTAAAAGCTAGTGAGACCCCTCATGTAAAAGCTATAGGCCTAATGAGACCCCTCATGTAAAAGCTACTGAGACCCCTCATGTAAAAGCTAGTGAGACCCCTCATGTAAAAGGAGCTTGGCTGAGAGAAACATAGAAATCAGAATCAGAATTGCTTTCATTACATCCAATGTACAGGTACAGGCTCAGGTTCTTCTTAGAATAAAGTAAAATACGTAAATAATAAAGTAATAAAGTGATAAAGTGATGGTAGTCGTACTACAGCTATGATATGGTGGAGCATGGTATGAGATATGGTGGAATATGGATTCTACTGTAATAATAATAATAATAATAATAATAATAACTTTATTTGTTCGAAATTCGTTTTTCCTGAAAACGTTGCAGCTCAAAATGCTTTAATCATTATATCATCTTAATTTAATTATTTAGTCATTTAAAGGCAATATTAAAAAGATGGGTTTTTAGTTTTGACTTGAACATATTTGCTGAGGTTGCATCCCTAATGTAAACTGGCAGTGCATTCCACAATTTGGGTGCATAAAATGAGAATGCAGCTTCACAAAATGTACTGATGTCTTATAGCAACATGTGTGTAGTTCATTGGCTGTAGTTCATTGTGAATAGGAACCTCTGCCAAATCAGTAACATATTGTAATCTAGAGGGAGGCTGGGGGAGGTTGAAATCGGAGGACGGGCTCGATGCAATGCATATAGATGGAATGTTTAATACTATCAAACGCATATGTTTAGCAATGGTCCCTCCCCTGGTGTTCTACCTCCCCCAGCCTCCCCTGGTGTTCTACCTCCCCTAGCCTCCCCTGCTATTCTACCTCCCCCAGCCTCCCCTGGTGTTCTACCTCCCCCAGCCTCCCCTGGTGTTCTACCTCCCCCAGCCTCCCCTACTATTCTACCTCCCCCAGCCTCCCCTGGTGTTCTACCTCCCCCAGCCTCCCCTGGTGTTCTACCTCCTCCAGCCTCCTCTGGTGTTCTACCTCCCCCAGCCTCCCCTGGTGTTCTACCTCCCCCAGCCTCCCCTGGTGTTCTACCTCCACCAGCCTCCCCTGGTTGTAAGCAAGGGATGTTTGTGAGGCTTGCCTGTGTGTGCGCGGTGGGTGGGCTGCCCCTGGCTGTGTGTCCCCTATACGGGGCCCTTGGAGGGGGGACGACTAGGGGAGGCCGGGGGGGAGAGGAGGCATTGAGTAACTGTTCCCTTTGCATTGTGACATCAGTAAACAGGACAGGCCTGTGATTGTACAGTTCTGGTCGGTCTCTTCCTGTTTGTTCGGTTGGTTCGTCAGAGCAAAGAAGACTGAGGACATATGGTTCACTGTGTTTTCCTCAGGTCTTTTTGTTTTACAACAGCTGTGCCTTTTTACCTACTAAAAGAGCCACCTCTTTACAATGCTAACCTGCTATTTACACACAACGACCACTAGTTGGCGCCTCTTGTAAATTAGCCTACACAGAAAAACTGCTAAATAGCTTTATATTAGCTTATCCTGAAGTGATTTTGAAAATGTAAGGATACTGGGTGGTAGAACCCACATATCTAGGTAAAGTCATGAAAGGAGGGTCCTGAAATTTGATCGAGTGCAAAGATATAATATGTTCTTTTATTCAAATGACCCCTCATGGCTGATTAAGTGTTACGGTATTTTTTTCTGAGTGGTACTTTTTTTTTCTCAGTCCCACTCATATTTTATTTTATTTTTTATTGGATAGAGTTAGTGAAGATAAACAGGAAAGTAGGGGAGAGGGGGCATGTCAGCAGGGCATGGGCTAGATTCAAACCCATGCCGACAGGGGCGTATGTGTGCGCTGTAGACCGCGGTGCTAGACCACTGGACCACCCCAGGCCATGGTGCTAGACCACTGGACCACCCCAGACCATGGTGCTAGACCACTGGACCACCCCAGACCATGGTGCTAGACCACTGGACCACCCCAGGTCATGGTACTAGACCACTGGACCACCCCAGGCCATGGTGCTAGACCACTGAACCACCCCAGGTCATGGTACTAGACCACTGGACCACCCCAGGCCGTGGTACTGGTGCTAGACCACTGGACCACCCCAGGCCATGGTGCTAGACCACTGGACCACCCCAGACCATGGTGCTAGACCACTGGACCACCCCAGACCATGGTGCTAGACCACTGGACCACCCCAGACCATGGTGCTAGACCACTGGACCACCCCAGGCCATGGTACTAGACCACTGGACCACCCCAGGTCATGGTACTAGACCACTGGACCACCCCAGGACCATGGTACTGATACCAGACCTCTGGACCACCCCAGGCCATGGTACGAGACCACTGGACCACCCCAGACCATGGTACTAGACCACTGGACCACCCCAGGTCATGGTACTAGACCACTGGACCACCCCAGGCCATGGTACTGGTGCTAGACCACTGGACCACCCCAGGCCATGGTGCTAGACCACTGGACCACCCCAGGCCATGGTACAAGACCACTGGACCACCCCAGGCCATGGTGCTAGACCACTGGACCACCCCAGGCCATGGTGCTAGACCACTGGACTACCCCAGGCCATGGTACGAGACCACTGGACCACCCCAGGCCATGGTGCTAGACCACTGGACCACCCCAGGCCATGGTACTGGTACTAGACCATTGGACCACCCCAGGCCATGGTGCTAGACCACTGGACCACACCAGGCCATGGTGCTAGACCACTGGACCACCCCAGGCCATGGTGCTAGACCACTGGACCACCCCAGACCGCGTCTTCTTCTTTTCGTTCTTCGCCACTTTATTTGCCCATGTCGCACATGGCTGCCTCGTACAGGTCAGTCAGGGTATTACTACCCTGATCACGCCAGATTTATGGCATGGGGGACGAGACTGGGGGATGAAAACTGTTCAATCCATGATGTTTTATTTTCATGTGTGGGGGTCTCTCTCAGATAAAAAATCTGTTATGATTTAGAAAATCTTTATGTGTGTACCAGGCTTTAATTTCAAACTGAAGTGATAGTCAGGGGACGGTAATATGAATTGTCTGTCCCCAGTCGTGATAGTCAGGGGACGGGCATATGAATGGTCTGTCCCCAGTCGTATCCTCATCAAAAGAGAGGCAGTACCACCCCACTCCCCCTCTCAACAGGCCACCCTGTGTTTCCCTCAAACTTGGCAGCCACATCTTATTGCTGTCATTTCACACAAGCGAGGACAGACAGTTGGACAAGAAACTCACTCCCTTGTCTCTCTGTGAGCTGCCCCCCCCTTCTCTCTCTCTATCTCTCTATCTCTCTGTTTCTCTCTCTCTCTGTTTGTCTCTCTCTCTCTCTCTCTCTCCACCTCTGTGTCTTTCTCTTTCTCTCTGTTTCTCTCTCTCTCTATTTATTCTCTATTTCTCTCTCTCTCTCCCCCCCCCTCTGTGTCTTTTTCTCTCTCTCTGTCTGTCTCTCTCTCTGTGTCTCTACCCCCCCTCTCTCTCTCTCCCTCTCTCTCTCCCTCTCTCTCTCTCGCCCCCCCTCTCTCTCCCTCTCTCTGTCTCTACCCCCCCCCCCCCTCTCTCTCTCTCTGTCTCTAGCTCTACCCCCCCCTCTCTCTCCTTCTCCCTCTCTCTCTCTCTCTCTCTCTCTCTCTCTCTCTCTCTCTCTCTCTCTCTCTCTCTCTCTCTCTCTCTCTCTCTCTCTCTCTCTCTCTCTCTCTCTCTCTCTCTCTCTCTCTCTCTCTCTCTCTCTCTCTCTCTCTCTCTCTCTCTCTCTCTCTCTCTCTCTCTCTCTCTCTCTCCCCCTCGGTCGTGCGTAGGAGTGAACTCGCTGTTACTGCTGACTACGTTTTTTCTCTCTACAACATCTGCATGTAGCACAATTGTCCCAGAGCGCAGCTGTTACGAGGCTATTACTTCATTGGCTTACAGCAAAAAAGCACATTGAGCAAAAGGCAAACATCTCCGCAGAGCTGAACCCCTGAACCCCTGCGCCCTGACCATCGATTCTGAGGTGGATTCAGAGGTTGGACGTTGCTCACGTTAGGGGGGGACTCTTTTGGGAATGCACAAATAGGAATACGAATAATAGGAATAATTTGGAACATGTTACGGGGAAAACTGGTACGTTACTTTGCATTGCATTCGTGTTGTTTTTTCGTAACACATTGTTCTTTATATGATTTATTATATATCAGAAAAAGTGCACACATGACGTGATATGTACCAGACTGACCGACCGACCGACCGGCGTCGGAAGGAATTGCACGTTAATTAAATTAAAGGCTACATGGTCTTTAAATCTCATTAATTAATTAAATCGCATTAATTAATTAAAATCGTATTCATTTAATTCAGCCTGCTCGTTATAGCGCAGCCCTGGCCCAGGTCTCTCAACAGTGCGCACTTCCACTCTGGAAAGTCTTTGTCGATCAGTGTGTTTACAAAATCATGTTTGTACATTTACGTTTATTAAAGCCTACAACATTGTTTTTGACTGAAAAATACGAATCTTTTTTTTTTTTTTTTAAGTCACCGATAAACTCAATTGAACTGTTATTAACTGTGAGTCTGTGACGCGTCGCTGATGATGTTTGAGCTCAGAGCTCAGACTTTAATTCGTCACCTCTGGGTTATAAATAGCCAGGTAGCTTAATAATGAGATCTGGTAGGGCTGCTGCGACCCCCATGTGAGGCGGCCTAGCTGTGGATTTAAATCATGGTGACTCAACCATAATCCATGTTACCTAAATAACATCATCGTGCTGGGATGGAAGCCTGGTTGTGTGTGTGTGTGTGTGTGTGTGTGTGTGTGTGTGTGTGTGTGTGTGTGTGTGTGTGTGTGTGTGTGGGTGTGTGTGTGTGTGTGTGTGTGTGTAAATCATGATGACTCAATCCAGCTTCTGGAATGAGGAAAAGCAGGGGTTAGTGTGTGATTACTGTGACAGAGGCCAGGTAAACACCCACCTGATAAGAGGAGACTCCATTTCAGGATAACGGTAGCGACCCTTAACCGTGTCCAAATAGGTTAATCTGGTGGGAGCGTGTCTATGTTAGATGGTCCCACATTTCTAAGTAATCTAACTAACCCTAACACTGACCCTAACCCTAACCCTAACACTGACCCTAGCCCTAACCCTAACCCTAACACTGACCCTAACCCTAACCCTAACACTGACTCTAACCCTAGCTCTAACACTGACTCTAACCCTAGCCCTAACACTGACCCTAACCCTAGCCCTAACACTGACCCTAACCCTAGCCCTAACACTGACCCTAACCCTAGCCCCAACACTGACCCTAACCCTAGCCCTAACCCTAACACTGACCCTAGCCCTAACCCTAGCCCTAACACTGACCCTAACCCTAACCCTAACACTGACACTGACTCTAACCCTAGCCCTAACCCTAACACTGACCCTAACCCTAACACTGACACTGACTCTAACCCTAGCCCTAACCCTAACACTGACCCTAACACTGACCCTAACCCTAACACTGACTCTAACCCTAGCCCTAACCCTAACACTGACCCTAATCCTAGCCCTAACATTGACCCTAACCCTAACCCTAGCCCTAACCCTAACACTGACCCTAACCCTCGTCCTAATCCTCGTCCTAACCCTAACACTGACCCCAACCCTAGCCCTAACCCTAACACTGACCCTAACCCTAACACTGACTCTAACCCTAACCCTAACATTAACACTGACCTTAACCCTAACACTGACCCTAACACTGACCCTAAGCCTAACCCTAGCCCTAACCCTAACACTGACCCTAACCCGAGCCCTAACCCTAACCCTAACCCTCATCCTAACCCTAACCCTATCCCTATCCCACCTATGAAATATTAGAAATGTGGGACCATTGGGCTGTGGGGATGACCCCAATCTGGTCGTACTGTCTGCCCATCCGTTCTCCATTGAAGCCATCAGAATCTAATCCCTTTTACAATTATGGACACTGCTGTCTGACTGCAGAAGGTCTCCAAAACCAATTCCTGTCAACAGTGAATCAACATCCCTTGTTGACACTCTGCTTGGCTGGATAGGGTGACTTTAAGTTAGTTTTTCTGAGTGGTGCAGTCCCACTCATATTTGTAATTTTATTGGACAGGTACAGTGAAGACAGACAGGAAAGTAGGAAGAGAGGGCATGTCAGCAGGGCATGGGCCGGATTCGAACCCATGCCGACATGGGCATATGTGTGCACTGTAGACCGCGGTGCTAGACCACTGGACCACCCCAGGCCACGACTTCCAGGGTTCTGACATGCATGAACAGGGACAGCATCGAGGAGGGATTCCACTACTATGTGGTTGTAACTATTATTACATTTAAATCGTAGTTAATTACATTTCAATCCTATTTAATTACTATTTAAATCCATGTAGTGTTTCCTGTATAGTTAACTACTTTGTTTAGGAGGTCCTTAATGGGCGAGGGCCAAAGTACATTGCTAATTCCCTTGTCAACTATGTGCCCTCAAGAACACTAAGATCATCTATCGCAGATTTATTAGAGGTTTCCAGCAACAGTCAGAAGAAGATCGGGAGCGCAGCCTTTGCCAACTATGCCCCAAAGCTTTGGAACACATTACCTTTAGAGATCAGGGAAGCCAGCTCACTATATATTTTTAAAAGAAAGCTAAAAACGCACTTCTTCAATATAGCCTTCAACTAGCTCATCTGCACCTGCCTACTGCTCATTTGCCAGCTACTGCACTTTAAATGTTTTATCAACTAGCCCTGCTTTTATATTCATTCTATGCTTGTATATGTTTTTATTATATATGTTTTTATATTCACTTTATGTTCTTATTACTGTTGTAAAGCACTTTGAGCTGCATTTCTTGTAGGAAAGGTGCTATATAAATTAAATAAAGCATTACTTACTTACTTACTTACTTACTTACTTACCATGTAGTGGTGTAATAAGCTACTGTCACGTTTTTCCCAAAGTAAACAAACAAACAAACATTGGAAGTATTATTAAAGTATTATTCCAGCCCTTGAACTTAAATTCCCCCTCTTCTCCTCCCATCCCTGCCTCCAGTCACCTCTCTCTGCTCCTTCTCTCCCATTCCTTCTCTCCCATTCCTCCTCACCCATTCCTTCTCTCCCATTCCTCCTCACCCATTCCTTCTCTCCCAGTGAGTTCAGAGCATTTCAGTCACACGCTCTCATGTCACATGGACCGGTGGTCTCTCAGTAACACACTGTGTGTGGTGTGTTGGATGAAGCAGTTTCAATGTAGTCTTTTTTTCAAAACTATAGCAGACTTTATTATATATAGCAAACTACTATATTTCTTTCAAGGGTTAGCTTTGGGTGTAGTTCAACCTCTTCACTGGTAAAGCGATTGGTAATCTAGTCAAATTCACGTTCAGAGGGGCGCTTAGGTGGCGTAGCGGGTTAAGCGCAGACCATGTAACCGCAGGGGACATATCCTGCATGTCATCCCTCCTCTCTCTCTCACCCATCCTTCCTGTCTAAATCTTCACTGTATCTGTCAAATTAAAAAAATAAATAAATATGAGTGGGACTGCCCCACTCAGAAAAAATAACTTTAAAAAAAAAAAACGTTCAGAGTAGCTTCACCGGACATTGCCTTTTGACCCTGTTCATAACATCACAGTCAAAGAATGAGGCTAGACTGTTGGCCAGACAGAACAAACCCAGGGGTTATGACTTATTATTATGGTATTAGTGCAAAAACAGTGGACGTGTTTTGATCTAGAATAATCAACGCTACAGGGCTGTCCCCAGGCGTTGGGCCTCCGTGCTGTACTATGGTAGGGTTAGTCCTAGGTTATGTTATGTTGTGTTGTGTTGTGCTGTGTTGTGTTGTGTTAAAATGTAAATGGTCCCCACCACGTCCCCCAGACATCACTTGGGTGTTCACCATGACCAAGCAATGTCCTGAGGAGGTCACTTCAGGGTCCTTACCAGGACCGTCCTGACACCATGTTGGGACGTTCTCAGGACCACCATGTAACGTAGGGGCGGCTGTGTCTCAGGAGGTAGAGGCTGTGTCTCAGGAGGTAGAGGCTGTGTCTCAGGATTTAGAGGCTGTGGCTCAGGAGGTAGAGGCTGTGTCTCAGGAGGTAGAGGCTGTGTCTCAGGAGGTAGAGGCTGTGGCTCAGGAGGTAGAGGCTGTGGCTCAGGAGGTAGAGGCTGTGTCTCAGGAGGTAGAGGCTGTGGCTCAGGAGGTAGAGGCTGTGGCTCAGGAGGTAGAGGCTGTGTCCCAGGAGGTAGAGGCTGTGGCTCAGGAGGTAGAGGCTGTGTCTCAGGAGGTTGAGGCTGTGGCTCAGGAGGTTGAGGCTGTGGCTCAGGAGGTTGAGGCGGCGTCTAATGATCGCAAAGTTGGCAGCTAGGCGGTTCAAACCTTGGTGTGGCTTGATGTCAAGGTGTCCTTGGGCAAGACACTGAACCAAGACACTGAACCCCAAATTGCTCCCAATGAGCAGGCCGGCGCCTTGCATGGTAGCTTGCCACCATTGGTGTATGAATGTGTGTGTGAATGGGTGAATGAGAGGCCGTTGTAAAGAGCTTTGGAATAAGGCGTCAGTCCATTTATTAAGAAATAAGCCTGGATTTTCCTTTAGCGGTGTTAATGGAATACCCCCCAGACAGGGAGGATGTGTGTTCCTGACGTCGTGTGTCTGTGGTCCTCAGGCAGTTGTTGTCTTGGCAGTCCTGACCGGGTCCAGCGTGTGTTCTGCGTATGTCTTCCAGGCCAGTCGACCCGAAGGATCAGAATCAGCCCAACCAGCGCAACCCAAAAGTGAGTCCCCCCTACAACAACAACAACAACAACAACAACAACAACAACAACAACAACATGTTCCCTGAGTTCCTCCTGGGTTTATTCAGTCTCATATCTGTCATCACTTCAAATCCTTTTTGGTGACATTGTCAAAAACTAAACCTTCTCTTTCCGGGACATTTTGCATGTTCTCTGTTTGTTTGTTTTACTTTTGTTGTTGTTTTGTTTTACCTCAGAAGTGATGTTTGATTTAATGTACTCTTTACGCTTTATACTATTGCCATTGGTTTTGCTATTATTATTGTTGTTATATGTTGTTCTTATTATTATGACATTGCACTGATATTAATATCGTTTGATTGTTGCGTTGTTGAGGAGTTGCTAAACCCTAAAGCATTTGTGGCATGTCTGGTCATTTGTCTGCATGTCGGCAACCAGTCAAAATGTTCAGACTTTTCTTTCGAAACACGGAACTGCGTTTCAACGTTGTTGTGAATCACAACACAAACTCGCTAGTCGAGCCAAAATACTGGATGGATTGGGTGAGTAATCCCCACTGCTACCTAGTTAACTAGAACACTACTTTACATTGTTAGCAGGCTCACAAAACAAGCTGTGTTAGTTGACTAGCGATGTGTCATTGACTTTCAACAACGTGGAAATGGTATGCATCACATTTTTCGAAAGAAAAGTCTGATCATTACATCGGACCCCGACATGAGGACCACAGCATTAGAACGTGTCACATTTCATTACATGGTACCCTGTAGACTGGGTAAATGACCATTAACATCTGGTTTGATGTAACCAACCTTCTCTCTTCTCACCTCTGTCTCCATCTCTCCCACCTCTCCCTCCACCCTCCACCTCTCCCTCCACCCTCCACCCCTCCCTCCACCCTCCACCTCTCCCTCCACCCTCCATTCCTCCCTCCACCCTCCATCTCTCCCTCCACCCTCCACCTCTCCCTCCACCCTCCACCCCTCCCTCCACCCTCCACCTCTCCCTCCACCCTCCACCTCTCCCTCCACCCTCCACCTCTCCCTCCACCCTCCATCCCTCCCTCCACCCTCCATCTCTCCCTCCACCCTCCACCTCTCCCTCCACCCTCCATCCCTCCCTCCACCCTCCACCCCTCCCTCCACCCTCCATCTCTCCCTCCACCCTCCACGTCTCCCTCCACCCTCCACCTCTCCCTCCACCCTCCACCTCTCCCTCCACCCTCCATCCCTCCCTCCACCCTCCATCTCTCCCTCCACCCTCCACCTCTCCCTCCACCCTCCACCTCTCCCTCCACCCTCCACCTCTCCCTCCACCCTCCACCCCTCCCTCCACCCTCCACCTCTCCCTCCACCCTCCATCCCTCCCTCCACCCTCCATCCCTCCCTCCAGTCCCCATCTCAGACTGGGTGAGCTCCGCGGGGTCCTGTCAGGGCCGCTGCTTCGAGCTGGAGGAGGCCCAGCCGCCGGGATGCCGCTGTGACAACCTGTGTAAGACATACTACAGCTGCTGCTCAGACTTCGACGAGCACTGTCTGAAAACAGGTGGGCGGCCATATTGTTTTAGTCTATAACTGTGGTGCTTCAGGATGAATCATTCATCTATCATTACTACTTATAGTTAGTACTAGTTATACTGACTATAGTTATAACACTATTATAACACTATTAACTCTACTGTTATTATTATTATTATTTTTATTTATTTAACCTTTATTTAACCAGATAGTTCAGTTGAGAACCAATTCTCATTTACAATGACGATCTGGCCAATTGGCAGAACAGAGGCAAGTCTGTACACAGTTGGAGGTCAGTCAGGGCAGTGTTCAGAGAGGGGCCAGACGTGTAAAGAATGGTGTCGTCAGCGTACAGATGGATGTAAGAGTTGCCAGCCGCGTGAGCAATGTTATTGATAAAAATATTAAATAGTGTTGGATCCAGAATGGAGCCCTGGGGGACACCCATGGACAGGGACATTGGGTCAGACAGCAGGCCTTCAGCTCTCACAGACTGCACATGACCAGAGAAGTAGTTGCTAAACCATGCCAGGCATTCCTCTCCAACATCCTTGAGTCTGTCAAGCAGGATGCAGTGGTCCACGGAGTCAAAGGCCTTTGCCAGGTCAATAAATACAGCTACACAGTAGCGCTTAGAGTCAAAGGCGCATATGATGTCGTTTAGCACTTTAAGTGTTGCAGAGACACAGCCGTAGCCAGATCTGTTAAATAACTCTGTTATTACACTAGTTATAGTTAGTACTAGTTATACTAACTATAGTTATAACACTATTATAACACTATTAACTCTAATGTTATTATTCTGTTAAATAACGGTTATTACACTAGTTATACTAACTATAGTTATAACAGTATTATAACACTATTAACTTGTATTCAGCGTCTTTGAGCCTCGGAAAAGCGCTATATAAATTCAATGAATTATTATTATTATTATTAACTCTACTGTTATTATTCTGTTAAATATCTCTGTTATTACGCACGGTATTAGAGTATGGTCCCCATTGAAACAAAGCCATTATACCAGCCAGCCTCTGTTGACTAATGAAAGCCATGTGATACATCTGGAACACCATTTCACCATATTAGATAAAACAAACTTGTTTTTTTGGGGTCTGTCTCAGCGGGGGGGTTTGAGTGCAGTGAGGACCGCTGTGGGGAGACCAGGAACGATGACCACGCCTGCCACTGCTCAGAGGACTGCCTGGAGAGACGCGACTGCTGCTCCAACTACAAGGCCCTGTGTAAAGGTACTAAACAAGGCCCTGTGTAAAGGTACTATACAAGGCTCTGTGTAAAGGTACTATACAAGGCTCTGTGTAAAGGTACTATACAAGGCCCTGTGTAAAGGTACTGAACAAGGCCCTGTGTAAAGGTACTATACAAGGCCCTGTGTAAAGGTACTATACAAGGCCCTGTGTAAAGGTACTATACAAGGCCCTGTGTAAAGGTACTGAACAAGGCCCTGTGTAAAGGTACTATACAAGGCCCTGTGTAAAGGTACTATACAAGGCCCTGTGTAAAGGTACTGAACAAGGCCCTGTGTAAAGGTACTATACAAGGCCCTGTGTAAAGGTACTATACAAGGCCCTGTGTAAAGGTACTATACAAGGCCCTGTCTAAAGGTACTATACAAGGCCCTGTGTAAAGGTACTATACAAGGCCCTGTGTAAAGGTACTATACAAGGCCCTGTGTAAAGGTACCTAGACCACTACAAGGCCCTGTGTAAAGATAGCTAGACCCGTGCCTCCCCTGGAACAGGTGTACAGGTATAGAGCCGTGCTTCATGATGGCCTGCTGTATGTTTGCCTAAACATTGGTCATCAAAATAAATATCCTCCTGCAAGCGACTCTTACTAATGTAGTGTTTTTTTATTTTTTTTTACGTCTTCTTACCAAGGGGAGGCTGGTGGAGGTAGAAATCGTAATGCACGGAATGGAATGTGTTAGATAGCATTCTTCATTCCCTTCCATCCCATGCATTCCGATGAGCCTGTCCTCCGATGTCTACCTCCACTTTTTTCACAAAAGATGGCGGCGCGCATAGACGCAGCGGCTGGAGTGGCTTCAACGCTGGCGTTTTTTTGTGTTTTTAAGTACATTTGTATGTACATTTTTATTTTAGTACTTATAGGGAACGGTTGTGTAAATAGTACCTACAGCAGACTAGACTTACTAGAAGTTGGTGTGCAAAATGAGAGGACTGTAACAACGGAATTCTTGGAACAACAGGGAATCCCATTCGACATCGCTAGGTCGCCGGGTGAACAGTACTACGCTATCCCAACACTAAGGCGTAAGCGGCGGAGGCGAGACCGTAAACAACGCCGAGGAGCAAGGGGAGGCCTGCTAGCTAGGCTGAGGAGAAGCCCAGACAAACCTGCTTTGCCGAGTATTTTCCTATCCAACGTCAGGTCCCTGACGAATAAGATGGATGAACTGAGACTACAAGTTGCCAAAAATAACATCGTGGGAGATAGCTGTGTGATTATTCTCACTGAAACCTGGCTAAATGAAACTATCGTGGACTCCGCGATTAGCTTGGAGGGCCGCACTCTACATCGCGCTGACCGCACGCAGCTCAGCGGTAAGTCCCGCGGAGGCGGCCTCATAATATCGACGAAGGATAGCTGGTGCTTAAACACGAAAACTGTAAGTAGCCACTGCTCCCCAGACCTGGAATACTTGACTGTAAAATGCCGACCCACATACCTCCCGAGGGAATTCAACGCGGTGTACATAACATCTGTTTACATTGCGCCTAGCGCGGATGGTAGCCTAGCATTGGCGCGGCTATATGACGTCATCAGTGGTCAACAAAGCACAGATCCACAGGCAATTCACATTATAGCAGGAGATTTCAATCATGTCGACCTGAAGGCAGTACTACCCAAGTTCTATCAGCATGTGAAATGTGCAACAAGAGGAGAAAAAACACTGGACAAGGTATACACCAACATCAAACGTGCTTACAAGGCTAGTCCGCTAGCTCATCTAGGCATGTCTGACCATGTGTCAATCCTCCTGATCCCAGCATACACTACCATGGGAAAAAGTGCTCCCATCACCACTAAGACTGTCAGAACCTGGCCAGAAGGGTCCGCTCCACTGCAGATCTGCCTAAATGACACCCCATGGCAGGAATATGAGCATGAGGACCTGGAACAGTACACGTCGTCGGTTCTGAACCACATAGTGAACTGCACCAACTCAGTCACCGTGGACAAACGGGTCCGGGTCTACCCCAACACGAAGCCATGGATGACTGGGAAGGTCCAAAAACTGATCAACGAGAGGGACAACGCCTTCTTCGCAGGGAAGAGCACACCGCTGTACAGCACCACCAGGGCTAACCTAAAGCGCGGAATCAAAGCGGCCAAGGCAGACCACAGAGAGAAGATTGAGGAATGCTTCCTGAGCAACGACTCCAGGCGGATGTGGCAGGGGGTTCAGCACATGACAAACTTCAGAGCCAACAGGCTCACAGCCGCAGAGGACGACCCCCTGCTGGCGGGAAAGCTGAACACCTTCTACGCCCGGTTCGACGAGGGGCGAACGGAGGTAACCACAACACAAACACCACTCTCTCCAGCTCTCAGCAGCCTCACCCTCACAGAGCATGAAGTGAGACGCGTGCTGAAGGTGGTGGACCCCAGGAAAGCCTCGGGGCCGGATGGCGTCCTGGGACGGGTGCTGAGGGACTGCGCCGACCAGCTGGCCGGGGTTTTCACCAACATCTTCAACCAGTCCCTGTCCCAGGCCACCATCCCACCCTGCCTGAAAACCTCAACTATCATCCCAGTCCCGAAGAAAAGCATGGTGAGCTGCCTAAACGACTACCGCCCGGTGGCACTCACACCAATCATCATGAAGTGCTTCGAGAAACTAGTCCGGGCCCACATACTCACACGCCTCCCGCCCAACCTGGATCCATACCAGTTCGCCTACAGAGCCCACAGGTCCACAGAGGACGCCATCGCGACGACTCTCCATGCCACTCTATCCCACCTGGAGAGGGGAAACAGCTACGCGAGACTGCTCTTTGTGGACTTCAGCTCCGCCTTCAACACCATCCTTCCAGACAGGCTAGTGACCAAACTACTAGACCTGGGTCTATCACACTCCATATGTGCATGGATCAAGGACTTCCTGACCGACCGCCCCCAGAGGGTGCGGGTGGGCCCCCACACCTCCACAGCCCTCAGACTCAGCACTGGGTCCCCCCAGGGCTGCATGCTAAGCCCCATCCTCTACAACCTCTACACCTACGACTTCACCCCCGTCCACCCCAGCAACTCCATCGTAAAGTTTGCAGACGACACCACCGTGGTGGGATGCATCTCGGGGGGGGACGAGGCGGCGTACAGGGATGAGGTAGAGCAACTGAGCAAGCTGTGCAAGGTTAACAACCTGCTGCTGAACAAGTCAAAGAGCCAGGAAATCATCGTAGACTTCAGGAGGAAAAAGTCCGAGATCCAGCCCCTGCTCATCGACGGAGAGAGCGTGGAGAGATTCTCAACCCTCCGATTCCTGGGGATGCACATGCGGGATGACCTGACCTGGAAGGACAACACAAAAGCCACCATCAAGAAGGCACAACAGCGGCTATACATCCTGAGAGTCCTCAGGAAGGAACACAGCAAGCAGGAGATACTGGTGACCTTCTACCGCGGCGCAGTGGAGAGCATCCTCACCTACGGCATCTGCAACTGGTTCTCCAGCTGCACAACCGCGGAGAGAAATGCGCTACAGAGAGTCGTGAGAACAGCACAGAAGATCACCTGCGCCCCCCTCCCCTCTCTGGAAGAGCTGTACAACACACGCTGTCTCAGGAAGGCCTCCAAGATCTCCAGGGACCCAACCCACCCTGGGTACGAACACTTTACCCGGCTGCCCTCGAAAAGGCGGTTCAGGACCTTGGCCGCAAGGACAAACAGACTGAAGAACAGCTTCTACCACAGGGCCGTCCAGGCCCTGAACACAGCAAAGACCTAGGTTCTGGGCCCTGGACAGTCTGGACGGATTGATGGCAGCTGCTGGACTGAAAAAATCAGGTGTAGTGCTGAGGCACAAATATGTACATTTCAAGCCTGCAAACTGCGACACTTTAAATAAATGTGCAATAACACTATTGTGCAATATGACAACCCTAGTCGTCTATCTGTACAGTATAGTATAGTGGATAGTGTACATAGCCTTTATTTATGTGAACCAGCTCCTTCCCTTCTTGTGATTTATTTAAACGTTTTTTTTTTCTTTCCTAACACCAGGGGAGCCACCCCTCCTAAATGTCGTTGTTTGGTACCTGTACTGTAGCAATGACAATAAAGACCATTCATTCATTCATTCATTCATTCATTCACTGGCCTCTCCTGCTCCTGCTGTTCCTCACCCTTGTCTTGGCTTGTGTCTCCCCCCCTGGCAGGTGACTCCCCCTGGGTGGAGGGGGACTGTGAGGAGATCCTCCAGCCTGAGTGTCCCGCTGGGTACGTAGGAGAACCTCCCAGTGTACTCTGGGTAATACTATGGGTAGTACCTCCTGGATATCAGCTACACCCACTTGACAGACAGGTCACACCAGGGGAGGCTGGGGGAGGTGGACATCGGAGGACGGGCTCATTGTGATGCATGGAGCGGTATCAAACACGGTCCTTATTACATACACCATTCAGTGCATCACAATGAGCCCGTCCTCCGATGTCCACCTCCACCAGCCTCCCCTGGTTTGACGTGTCTGTTTAAGCTGCTTGGTGTCTAGTATTGCAAGGCAGAACCTTGTACCTGTGGTAGGATCTGCAGTAAAGCTGCTGCCTTTTAACTAGGACATGACCCTACAACCCTTCAGTACAGAATGTGCACTGTTGGACGGAACACAAGTCAATTCTGGGCCTCACTGTATTTGCATTAGTCTTTAATTCCCATTATTTGAATTATATTTTAATATAAAATGTTTATGTTTTCTGTCTGGATGTTTCTCTGATCTCACTCTCTGTTGACGTGCAGCTTGTTTCTACGGGGCTCTGTCAAAGAGACAGTAATAGTAATATCTCCCCTGTAATAATAAAGATAAGTAAGATGAATAAATAATAATAGTAAGTGATGTGGTGGTTCTGCAGCTTCATCCGGCCCCCCCTCATCATGCTGTCTGTGGACGGGTTCAGATCCTCCTACATGAAGAAGGGCAAGGCCGTCATCCCCACCATGGAGAAGCTGAGTAAGACACCACGCGTTTATCACATCTACCTCAAACCCTGAATATTTACATCACATCTACCTCTAACCCTGACTATTTACATCACATATACCTCTAACCCTGAATATTTATATCACATATACCTCTAACCCTGACTATTTACATCACATCTACCTCAAACCCTGACTATTTACATCACATACACTTCAAATACTGACTATTTACATCACATACACTTCAAATACTGACTATATACATCACATATACCTCAAATACTGACTATGTACATCACATTATACCTCTAACCCTGACTATTTACATCACATATACCTCTAACCCTGACTATTTACATCACATATACCTCTAACCCTGACTATTTACATCACATCTACCTCAAATACGGACTATTTACATCACATATACCTCAAATACTGACTTATCTATGGTTATATTTACCTCAAATCCTGACTATTTACATTTACCTAAAAGCCCTGACTCATTTATAGTTATATTTACCTAAAAAACATTTACATGAGCACTTTAATCCAAAGCGACTTACAGTCAGCACATTGTCTCAGTAAGTGAACCAACTGTCATCAGTCATTGTCAGTAAAACCTACGATAAGAACCAGTTCCATCAGCAGTCACAGTGCTGGAGGAGGGGAGAAAACAAGGTTTGTTTTGAAAAACAAGGTTGTTGTGTTTTTTTTTTAAGAGTTCAGTTGACTGACTAACCCGTTTAAACTATGTCTAAGCTTAAGATGTTACATCCAGGTCTCTCTTAAAGAATAGATGTGATCACAATGAGACTAACATGGTTAAATAAAGGATAGAGACATGACTTGACCACAAAGAATCTCTGTTTGAACATGGCCTAGAGAGGGCCAGGAGTGTTACCTGATCAGATCAAGTTGTCAGGTACTCCTTGCGCTTAGTATGATGAATGGTTTAAAACTAGAACAGTATGTTACTGACCATATGACACTGTTTAAAACTAGTACAGTATGTTATTGACCATATGACACTGTTTAAAACTAGTAGAGTATGTTATTGACCATATGACTGTGTGTTCTATAGAGACGTGTGGTACACATGCAGCCTACATGCGACCAGTCTACCCCTCCAAAACCTTCCCCAACCTGTACACGCTCGCCACGGTACGTCTGCCCTGCTATTCAGATGATCAGTTTCTATAACGCTTTTATATTCATTCTATGCTTGTATATGTTTTTATATATGTTTTTCTATTCACTTTATGTTCTTATTCCTGTTGTAAAGCACTTTGAGCTGCATTTCTTGTATGAAATGTGCTATATAAATAAAGCTTTAATTACTTACTTACTTACTATAATCCACATCACATCTGTGGAGGCTGGTGGAAGTAGAAATCAGAGGACGGGCTCATTGTAATGCCTGGAACGGAATCAGGAAGGGTATCACAAGTGTTTGACCATTCCTTGCGGTTGATGACCATTCCTCATTCCATTCCATGCATCACAATGAGCCCGTCCTCCGATTTCTACCTCCCCCAGCCTCCCACCCAGTTGAGTCTATGTGACCAGCCTCCACTGATGTCCAGTAGCAACATTGTAACAGAACCAGTTGATACAGTAACAGTTACCGCCTCAATGGTGAACTCTGTACCGTTCTTGGTAACTCTTAACTTAGTTACGATAATAACAAGAATATTCCGTATAATAATAATAATGATGTCATGTTCTTCAGGGTCTTTATCCCGAGTCCCATGGGATTGTGGGTAACTCCATGCATGACCCTGTGTTTGAGGCCAACTTCATCCTGAGAGGCAGGGAGAAGCTGAACCACCGATGGTGGGGGGGGCAACCGGTGAGTAGACACCTGTCAGCCTTAACAGAGGGTTGGGCGTCTAATGATCGCAAGGTCGGTGGTTCGATCCCCGGCTCCTCCTGTCCACTTGTCGAGGTGTCCTTGGGCAAGACACTGAACCCCAAATTGCTCCCAGTGAGCGGGCCAGCGCCTTGCATGGTAGCATGCCGCCGTTGGTGTGTTGGGGTTCCTGTGTTAGTCTAGTTATAGCTGTGTTGTTATGATAATGTCTCATGTTGTGTATCTGAGCTGATGCGTGTTATCTCATGTGTAGATCTGGATCACGGCAGAGAAGCAAGGCGTCAAGGCTGGCACGTTCTTCTGGCCATGGTGAGTTAGATTATATATAACAAATATGAATATATATCATATCGTTAGCCTCATAGCATAATTGCCTAAGTCATATTTTGGCCTAATTATACTGTGAGGCTAACGATTTATAAATCTCTGTAGATGAAGATTGGTCCCCTTCCCTTATTTACTGTTTTGATGTTGAATTGTTAAACCTGAAGTACAGTATAATACTATTACTATAATACTATTACTATAATGCTACTATACAAATCAATATAATACTGCTAATACTACTATTAATATAATACTACAATACAAATTAATATAATACTAATAATACTATTAATATACTACTACAATACAAATAATACTATCTAATAAAATACTAATACTACTATTAATAGTAATGAATACTAATAATATAATATTACTACAGTAAAAGGTTGTGATCTGCCTGTTGTGAAGTGATTAGCATATCAATGACCTAACAAGCACGAGGGATAGAGGCCTCCATAACAATACCACCCCCCCCCACACACACACACACACACACACACACACACAGACACACACAGACACACACACAGACACACACAGACACACACACACACACACACACACACACACACACACACACACACAGACACAGCAGCCATTGAGTTGTCAATGCTTCCGTGTGGAAACGCAGCTTGTTGTGCTGGCTAGCTTCTCATATTAGCATAGCGCGTTAGAGACGTACTGTTAACCCTCTATTCTTAACGAGTGCCAGTTGTTGTGGTTGCAGGAAGTGTAACCATGTGTTGCCATGTCTGTGTGTCTCCCTGCAGGGTGATCCCCCTGGAGAGACGCATCCTCACCATCCTCCGCTGGCTCAGCCTCCCTGACGACGAGAGGTTAGCCTGGCAGGGAGGCCGGCCGAGGTAGACATCGGAGGCCAGGGGACTCGTTGTTGTGATAGCGTTTCTCATTCCGTTCCGTGCGTTACAACGAGTCCCCGTCCTCCGATTTCTACCTCCGCCAGCCTCCCCTGTATCCTGTGTACCCCCCGACACATTCATCATGTATTTCATGTTGTTGCTTCTGGAACACAGGAAGTGGTTTTGTTTTCCTGAGGTGTTCTTTCTGCCTCGGCTCTTTGGAAAAGCTGAGATACAAGCTTACATGAGGGTGTGTGTGTGTGTGTGTCTGTGTGTCTGTGTGTGTGTGTCTGTGTGTGTGTGTGTGTGTGTGTGTGCGTGCGTTCGTGTGTGTGTGTGCGCGTGTTTGTGCGTGTGCGTGTGCGTGTGTGTGTATGTGTGTGCGTGTGTGTGTGTGTGTGTGTGTGTTCCAGGCCCTACGTCTACGCCGTCCACTCAGAGCAGCCGGACACCTTCGGACATCGTCTGGGACCTCATAGCAGCGAGGTGAGCTGCTCTCTGATTGGCTGGGAGAAGGTTAGGCTGCTCTGATTGGCTGGGAGGTGGTTAGGCTGCTCTGATTGGCTGAGAGATGGTTGCTATGCTCACAGTCATGGTGGTGGAATCTTGGATTGAACAGTTTTGATCGTATTGTGTGTGGTGTGCGCCGATATTCCCCACATACATAAAGATTATCGTTAGTGTAGAGTCTCGTTCCCCAAGCCAGAAATCTTGCGTGATCAAACGTGATCTAACATAGTACCCTGACTGACCTGTACGAGGCAGCCATGTGCGACAGGGCAAATAAAGTGCAGAAGAACGAAAAGAAGAAGTCAGCTCGCTTCTTGATTGGCTACATTCCATCCACGTCACAATCGGACTCGTGAGCAGGGTTGCCAGAGGGGATAGACACTTTCCAGCCTAACCACAGTCTAAAACCGCTAATTCCACCCAAAAAACTAGCCCATCTGGCAACCCTGCTCGGGAGTAGTCGGGAGTCGGGAGTTGCCCACACACATGAGGATTTTTGGTCGTAAATATTGAACATGTTTATTATTTACGAGTGTCGAACCCGACCATTCTCTGAGCAGATTATCGGGAGAAAATGGACTCTTAACACACCTCACACCACAGGATAATCTTGTAGGATAATCTTTAGAGCCGTCCGATAAGCGGGCGTTTGCTGTCCTTAGTCGGAAGGGGGAAAATCGCCCCAAAATCGCCAGATTATCTTTATGTGTGTACCGGGCTTTAGTTGGTCGTCCTCCTCTCTCTCTCTCTCTGTCTCTCTCTCTTCTCTCTCTCTCACTCTCTCTGTCTCATACTCTCTCTCTCTCTCTCTCTCATTCTCTCTCTCTCTCTCTCTCTCTCTCTCTCTCTCTCTCTCTCTAGTATGAACATCTTACTGACTGGGCAGGGCTTTAATAATATCTCTGAATTTATTAGCACATTTAAAAAATAAAAAATAAAGAGATGAAAAGCACAATCATTGTCAAAGTGTTGACCTTGACCCATGACCCCCTGGTCTTCAGTACCTTGTTGTGTGTGTGTGTGTGTGTGTGTGTGTGTGTGTGTGTGTGTGTGTGTGTGTGTAGCTGGACAACCCCCTGAAGGAGATAGACAACGTCATCGGTCAGCTGATGAACGGGCTGAAGCAGATGAACCTGCACCGCTGTGTCAACGTCATCATCGTAGGAGACCACGGTACACACACACACACACACACACACACACACACACACACACACACACACACACACACACACACACACACACTGGTAGTTCAGTACAGCAGTGTGAAAGGCATTATAAAGCTCTTTGGCTCTTAACACTAGAACAGCAATAGTGGGGTCACGGTGACCCTGTGAGAAAAAAATATGATTATACGTTTGCACTAGATCAAATTTCAAGACCCTCCTTTCATGGTGTTTCTTTGATATGTGCGTTCTGCCACCCAGTATCCTTACATTTTCAAAACCACATCAGGATCAGTTTTTCTGTGTCGGAGGCAGGCTGATTTACAAGAATCGCCATCTAGTGATCTCTGTGCTCCCCAGGCATGGAGGAGGCCCACTGTGACAGGACAGAGTTCCTCAGCACCTACCCCGTCAACGTGGACGAGATCCACCTCATCCCCGGCTCCGTGGGACGCATCCGCCCCAAAGACCCCAAAGCAAACTGTACGTCTATAACTATAACTATAACTAACTACTATAACTATAACTAACTACTATAACTATAACTAACTACTATAACTATAACTAACTACTTTAACTCTAACTCTAACTAACTACTATAACTATAACTATAAGTAACTACTATAACTATAAGTAACTACTATAACTATAACTATAAATAACTACTATAACTATAACTATAACTATAACTAACTACTATAATTATAACTAACTACAATAACTAATAACTAACTATGACTAATAGTTATCTGTGACTAAACTGTACGTTATCTTTTCCTCTTTCAGACGACCCGAAAGTAGTCGTCGCAAATCTCACGGTAAGTTCTCATGACAAATGTCTCTGCTGTAAACACCCCACTGTAAGGCCTCTACACCAGGGGAGGCTGGTGGAGGTAGAAATCGGAGGACGGGTTCATTGTAATGCATGGAATGGAATGAGGAACGGTATCAAACACGTGTGTATTACAATGAGTCCGTCCTCCCGAGTCCGTCCTACCTCCATCAGCCTCTCACTGATCTACAATACATGTGTGACACGTTCTAATGCTTTGGTCCACATGTCGCGATCTGATGTAATGATTTATTTACAATTTAACGTTGTTGAAAATCAACGAAACATCGCTAGTCAACTAACACAGCTTGTTTTGTGAGCCTGCTAACATTGTAAAGTAGTGTTCTAGTTAACTAGGTAGCAGTGGGGATTACTCACCCAATCCATTGCGTATTTTGGCTTGACTAGCGAGTTTTTGATGTGATTCTTAACAACAACGTTGAAACGTAGTTCTGTGTTTCAAAAGAAAAGTCTGAACATTTTGATTGGTTGCCGGCATGCAGACCAAATGACCAGACTGTGTCACTGTGGTGACCCTTGACCTTGACCCTTGACCTCTGCCTCCAGTGTAAGATGCCCAACCAGCACTTCAAGCCGTACCTGAAGCAGCACCTGCCCAAGAGGCTCCACTACGCCAACAACCGCAGGATCGAGGCCGTGCACCTGCTCATGGAGCGGAAGTGGCACATCGCCAAGTAACCAGTCTGATTAACTATCTATGTTATTACTACTGTAGTTGTGCAAGTAACCAATCTGATTAACTATCTATGTTATTACTAGTTGTACTGCTAAATGTGGCACATCGCCATGTCGTGACGTTAGAATTACAAGGTTCTATCTCCATTTTTGTCAAAATTGAGTTTTTTACATAATCTGATCCATTATGTAATGCCTGTGTGGTGTTATTTTAAAAATGTTGACATTTTTTGAGTTAGTAATTCATAAAATACAAAGGTTCCATCTCACAAAACATAATGGAATGTAAAAACTTTGATGCTCAATATCTCTGAACTAACCTAAACGGAGATAGAACCTTATAATTCTATGCTCACGAAATGTCATCTGTGAGGTCAGTCGTCTGCGCTGGGTGATGTTGTGTAACGCTGAGTGTTGTTGTTGCTCCTCCTCCTGACAGGAAGGTTCCTGAAAACAGGAGGAATCCTGGGAGATGTGGTTTCTTTGGTGATCACGGATTTGACAATAAGATCAACAGTATGCGGGTATACATCTTCTCACACTGCTCTCTCACTCCTCTATGACTTCTATCACTCTTCTATGACTTCTATCACTCTTCTATCACTCATATCACTCTTCTCTGACTTATATCACTCTTCTATGACTTCTATGACATCTCTCACTCTTTTCTGACTTCTATCACTCATATCACTCTTCTATGACTTCTATGACTTCTGTCACTCCCCTCACTCTTCTGTCACTGTTTTACCATCATTTGTCAGTGCAGTTAGTTTTGGGGTACAGTCCTTGCTGTCTGTGTACTAGTACAGGTAGTTTTGGGGTACACTCCTGCCTGGCTGTGTTCCAGTATTTAAAGGTTTGCTGTCCTTCCGTACAGACGATCTTCCTGGGTTACGGACCAACCTTCAAGTTCCAGAAGAAAGTGCCTGAATTTGAAAACATTGAGTTGTACAACGTTATGTGTGGTAAGTCTGATGTCTGATTCACCTCCCTGTGGACAACAACCAAGAATCACAATCAGAATTGCTTTTTTTTACAGCCCAATGTACACAAGAGTAAACATCTTTGGCTTAGGTTCAACATTGGCATTGCAGCAAGATACACAATAACAATAATAGAGTGAAGTACAATACGTAAAGTAAGTAATAATAAAGTGATGGTAGTCATACTACAGTGGAATCGATGCAAAAGTGCCGTGCAAAGTGCAATACTATGAAATTCAATATGGTACAGTACAAGTAATAATACTAATAATAATAACTTTTATTTGTATAGCACTTTTCCTACAAACGTCAAAGTAGTCAGGTAGTGTTCAAGTAATCAACTAGTGTGCAAGTAGTCATATAATACATATTATTATTATATGAAACTGAATGAACAACAGTGTTATTGGTTAAAATATTGAGTTGTACATAGTAATAACTTTATTTCTATAGCAACGTCGTGTGTGGTAAGATTTCTGTTTCACGTCTCTGTCGAATTACAAAAAACAACATAACGTTTCAACTGAAACACCAAGGAACTGACTGAACAACAATGTTATACTGGACATTTGTCACATACTATTGTCACTTTTTTATGTTGAATTATGCCTGTTGCCTTATAGTCTTGTGCTGCAATGTCAGGAACCGAAGACTAATAGGGGGGAGAGAGAGAGAGAGAGAGAGAGAGAGAGAGAGAGAGAGAGAGAGAGAGAGGGAGGGAGGGAGGGAGGGAGGGAGAGAAAGAGAGAGAGAGGGGGAGCGAGAGAGAGAAAGAGAGAGGGAGGGAGAGAGACAGAGAAGAAGAGAGACAGAGATAGAGAGAGAGAAGAAGAGAGACAGAGAGAGAGAGACAGAGAGAGAGAGAGACACTTGTGTAATGTGACCTAACAAAAAAACAAACAAAAAAAAAAACGTAACGTTTCAACAGAAACAACAAGAAACTGAATGAACTGAATAAGTGTTGTTGGTTGTCATGGTTCCCAGACCTCCTAGGCCTCACCCCGGCCCCTAACAACGGAACCTACGGCAGCCTTAACGACCTGCTGAAGGCCCCGCCCCACACGCCCGCCATGCCCCAGGAGGTGACCCCGCCCACCCCCCTGGACTCCGCCCCCACCCTGACAGACGACCTGGGGTGCAGCTGTGACGAAGAGGTCAGAGTTCAGGTCACTGAGGTGACATTATCACCTGCTGACCTACACACACACACACACACACACACATGCGCACACACCATACGTATGCACGCACACACGCATGCACGCACGCACGCACACACACACACACACACACACACGCACGCACGCACGCACGCACACACACACACACACACACACTGACCTACACACACACACACGCTGACCTACGCACACACACACGCACACGCACACTCACACTCACACACGCTGACCTACACACACACGCGCACACACACACTCACGCACACTCACACATGCACGTACACACGCACACACACACGCACGGGGCTATAACTCAAACATCATCATGTGTAATTCATACCAGACAGACGGGCACACAGTCAAACCCACCATCAACTCAAGGCTGTGTGGTGTGTGTGTGTGTGTGTGTGTGTGTGTGTGTGTGTGTGTGAGTGAGTGAGGGGGGGGGACTACCCAGAGAGTCATGGAACATATCATAGAACAGCGGTTCCCATCCTGTGGTCCGCGAGAGTACTGCAAGTGGGCCGCCAAATCATGGGCAAAAAAAATGTTTTATTGACAATTTTTTGTTACAAAAACGTTTTAATTTTTAAAAGATTGAACAGCCTTGATCGTATTGTGTGTGGTGTGCGCCGATATTTCCATCCGAAAAGAAGAAGTCAACTCGCTTCTTGATTGGCTACATTCCATCCCGGACTCGCGAACAGGGTTGCCAGATGGGATCGACATTTTCCACCCTAACCACAGTCTAAAACCGCTAATTCCACCCAAAAAACCCGAGCCCATCTGGCAACCCTAGTCGGGAGTCGGGAGTTGCCCACACACATAAGGATGTTTGGTCGTAAATATTGAACACATACAACATTTACGATCTTGGTATTTGATCACCTGCTATATAAAACATTTCCGCTCGGCTTTAATGGTTTAACCGCTATTTATTTTAAAATGTTTTGCCACGCTCCCTCTAGTTTTTGGTCAAATTCCGTCGTTGTTTTGAGCGCTTGTGCGCGTTTCATGCGCGTGCACGCGGAAAAAAAATCACGCCGCGCTTTGCGCGCTGCTGAGTGGGCCGCGAATACTGGAGAGATCTGTACAGTGGGCCGTGAGTCCTAAAAGGTTGGGAACCGCTGATATAGAAGATATTTCTCTGCGTAGAAATCGTAGGAGGGGCTCGTTGTGACACACAGAGCGGAATGAGGGGATGAGGGGATGAGGGAATGAGGGAATGAGAGAATGAGAGAATGAGAGAATGAGAGAATGAATGAGGGAAGGAGAGAATGAGAGGATGAGGGGATGAGGGAATGAGGGGATGAGGGAAGGAGGGAAGGAGGGGGTGAGAGAATGAGGGGATGAGAGAATGAGAGAATGAAGGGATGAGAGGATGAGAGAATGAAGGGATGAGAGGATGAGGGGATGAGAGGATGAGGGGATGAGAGAATGAGGGGATGAGGGGATGAGAGAATGAAGGGATGAGAGGATGAGAGAATGAAGGGATGAGAGGATGAGAGAATGAGAGAATGAATGAGGGAAGGAGAGAATGAGAGGATGAGGGGATGAGGGAAGGAGGGGATGAGGGAAGGAGGGGATGAGAGGATGAGAGAATGAGGGGATGAGAGAATGAGGGGATGAGGGGATGAGAGAATGAGAGAATGAGGGGATGAGAGAATGAGGGGATGAGAGAATGAAAGGATGAGGGGATGAGAGGATGAGAGAATGAAGGGATGAGAGGATGAGGGGATGAGAGAATGAGGGGATGAGAGAATGAAGGGATGAGAGGATGAGGGGATGAGAGAATGAGGGGATGAGGGGATGAGAGAATGAGGGGATGAGAGAATGAAGGGATGAGAGAATGGGGGGATGAGAGAATGAAGGGATGAGAGGATGAGGGGATGAGAGGATGAGAGAATGAAGGGATGAGAGGATGAGGGGATGAGAGAATGAGGGGATGAGAGAATGAGAGAATGAGGGGATGAGAGAATGAGAGGATGAGAGAATGAGAGGATGAGAGAATGAGGGGATGAGGGAATGAGGGGATGAGAGAATGAGATAATGAGGGGATGAGGGGATGAGAGAATGAGAGAATGAGGGAGTGAGAGAATGAGAGGATGAGAGAATGAGAGAATGAGGGAGTGAGAGAATGAGAGGATGAGAGAATGAGAGAATGAGAGAATGAGGGTAGACCTCTATCCTCTAACCTCTCTGTGACCTCTCTAACCTCTGACCTTTGACCTCTCTGTAACCTCTGTTCCAGAACAAAGTGGAGGAGAATAACCCACCTTTCATCCCAGCGCCAGATAGTGAGTATCACACACACACACACACACACACACACACACACACACACACACACACACGCACACACACACACACACACACACACACTCTGAGCGGGCTAGGTTTGCTTTGGGAGTTACAGCTCATCATGAAGTGCGGTACATACGCACCCCCCTGAGGGGGAGATGGTAGTAGAAGTTGTTCTGGATGGTTGTTAACACTTAATCAATCATGGGTGGGGTCAATTGACCCCTGTGAGTATTTTTTTTAAATATATCTGCACTCGATCAAATTTCAGGACCCTCCTTTCATGGCTTTTCCTAGATATGTGCGTTCTACCACCCAGTATCCTTACATTTTCTAAATCACATCAGGATAAGCTAGTATGAAGCTATTTTGCTAGTTTTTCTGTGTCGGAGGCAGGCTAATTTACAAGCCGGCCAACTAGTGGTCGTTGTGTGTAAGTAGCAGCTTCCCATTCTAAAGAGGCCTAACAGTAGGTAACATAGGCATGGCTGTTCTAGTGTTCAGATCGGGGCGTCAGTCTCAGGATGTTGTTGCAGTTCTGTGTTCTGTGTTTCCATAGTAACGGCTCACATCCCGTACGGGCGGCCGGCGGTCCTGTTTGAGACCAACTACAGCCTCCTACAGCACGGAGACTACGTCAGCGGATACAGCCAGGACCTCTCCATGCCCCTGTGGACCTCCTACACCCTCCTCAAACAGGTACTATACACCCTCTCCATACCTCCTACACCCTCCTCAAACAGGTACGCTTCCTCATACACCCTCCTCAAACAGGTACGCTTCCTCATACGCCCTCCTCAAACAGGTACGCTTCCTCATACGCCCTCCTCAAACAGGTACTATACACCCTCTCCATACCTCATACACCCTCCTCAAACAGGTACGCTTCATATACGGGATCCAATGTATCCAATGTTCAGACTTTTCTTTAGAAAAATGTATACATTACATTTCCGCGTTGTTGAAAATCGATGACACATTCTGCTGTGTCATGTTCTGTGAGTATGTTCCTCATACACCCTCACCCCCTCCTCACCCCCCCCCCCCCCCTCTGGTCCCATGCAGGAGGAGTCCACGGCGGTCCCGGAGGTGGAGGTGGTGAGTGAGTGTGTGAGGGCGGACGCCCGCGTGGCGGCGGAGAACAGCCAGGCCTGCAGCAGCTACAGCCAGGAGGAGACCCTATCCTACGCCTTCCTCTACCCCCCAGGTACCCTCCTCTCCTCTCTACACCTCCTCCTCCTCTACCCTCTACACCTCCTCCTCCTCCTCCTCTACACCTCTCCTCTCCTCTACCCTCCTCTCCTCTCCTCCCCTCTCCTCTCCTCCTCCTCTCCTCTCCTCTACCCTCCTCCTCCTCTACCCTCCTCCTCCTCTCCTCTCCTCTACCCTCTCCTCTACACCTCCTCCTCTTCCTCTACCCTCTCCTCTCCTCTACACCTCCTCCTCTCCTCTCCTCTCCTCTCCTCTACCCTCCTCTCCTCTCCTCTCCTCTCCTCCCCTCCCCTCCCCTCTCCTCTCCTCCCCTCCCCTCTCCTCTCCTCTCCTCTCCTGGATGACAGCGTGTGTGTGTTTACTCTGACAGAGCTGGCCGCCTCGCCCCAGTCCAGATACGACGCCTCTCTGATCACCAACACCGTCCCCATGTACCCCGCCTTCAAGAGTGAGTGGCCATTTTGCTTTTGCCTGTCTAGACTGACTTAGCAGTTTGAACCAGTGACATAGTTTACCACGCTGGAGCTACAGAGTTAGCTGTAGCCCCATAACTGACGCCTGGGCTGAACTATGGGGCTAGCTAGCTACTTGCTACAAACAAAACCAAACTGCTCCATAAACGAGCTACGAGTAACGTTAGAGAGAGACAGAGAGAGAGAGAGAGAGAGAGAGAGAGAGAGAGAGTGGGGGAGGCAGGGAGGGGGGGGGGGGGGGGGGGGGGCAGTGGAATGACCTCAGGTCTGGGAGAGAAGGGACAGCCTGATACCCATTGTCCTCTCTCTGGAGAGACGTCCAGTTTATCAGCATGAAACAGACACGCACACACACACACGCACACACACACACACACACACACACACACACACACACACACACACACACACACACACACACAAAGAGAGCCTTAGTCCAGGCCAGGGCTTGGCAGGGTGTCTGGAGGGCAGGGGGAGTGAAGGAGGTGGAGGACCAGGGACACTTCCTGTGTGTTGGGAGTTGGTCGGGCGTTTTCCACGCATCACAATCAGCGCGTCCTCTGATTTCTACCTCCACCAGCCTCCACAGGTCTAGGACAGTAAACCTTTACTGATTGTTAACTTCCAACCCCCTCCTTCCTACCCCCCCCCCCCCTCTCTACCCACCCCTCCCTCCTCCCTCCCTCCTCCCTCCTCCCTGCACCCTCCCTACCCCCCCATCTACCTCCCTCCTCCCTGCACCCTCCCTACCACCCCGCCCCCCTCTACCCCCCCCCCCCCCCCTCCTCCCTGCACCCTCCCCCCCCCCCCCTCCAGAGATATGGGCGTACCTGCAGGGCACGCTGCTGAAGCGCTACGCGGAGGAGACCAACGGGGTGAACGTGGTCGCCGGGCCCGTGTTCGACCACAACTACGACGGTCTCCGTGACAACGCAGAGACCATCAAAGAGTAAGGGTGAAAGGTCAACGGTGGGGGTGGGGTGGGGTGGGGGGTGTGACTGTAAGGGTGGGCAGGGTTCTCACGGGTCCTTGAAATCCTTGAAAGTTTTTGTGAATTTGAGAAAACAGAAATCAAGGTTTTTGAAAATAGACATGGGTCATTGAAAGTGCTTGAATTCCCCTCTCTCTCTCTCTCTCTCTCTCTCTCTCTCTCTCTCTCTCTCTCTCTCTCTCTCTCTCTCTCTCTCTCTCTCTCTCTGTCTCTCTCTCTCTCTCTCTCTCACTGTCTTTTTAATTGTTGTCTGTGAGCGGATAGTTCCTATTATATAAATTCTCATCTCGATCTGTCTCAAGCTATGCCGTGTTGTGTCCTTGAATTTGAGGGAATTGAGTCTTGAAAGTCCTTGAAAGGTGCTTGAATGTGATGTTTCAGAAGGTGTGATCTGATGTCACATGTTTCAGAAGGTGTTTCAGGGCTTCCATAGAGATGAAAACATGATGTGGTGGGTTCACTCTGTTTATGTGCGTGGATTTGATACCACCTAGTGACTGTGTGTGTGTCTGTGTGTGTGTGTGTGTCTGTGTGTGTGTCTGTGTCTGTGTGTGTGTGTCTGTCTATGTGTGTGTGTCCTTCTCTCTGTGTGTGTGCTTCTCTCTCTGTGTGTGTGTGTGTGTGTGCCCTTCTCTCTGTGTGTGTGTGATTCTGTCTGTCTGTCTGTCTGTCTGTGTGTGTGTCCTTCTCTCTGTTTGTGTGTGTGTGTGTATGTGTGTGTGTGTGTGTGTGTGTGTGCGTGTGTGTGTGCTTCTCTGTGTGTGTGTGTGTCCTTCTCTCTATGTGTGTGTGTGTGTGTGTGTGTGTGTGTGTGTGTGTGTGTGTGTGCCCGCCCGCCCCCCAGGTATGCGGGAGGCCACGCCCCTGTGCCCAGCCACTACTACGTGAGTGTGACCAGCTGTCAGGACATGAACCAGACGGCCTCGCGGTGTGACGGCCCGCTCAGCGTGTTCTCCTTCCTGCTGCCCCATCGCGCCGACAACGACGAGACCTGCAATGTGAGTGTCTGTCCACCGGGTGGTGCTGTTGGTGTGTTTCTGTTGTGAACCAACCTGAGGCCAGAGTGCTTCTCTCTCTATCCCCCAGGAGAGGGAGGCAATGTTGTAACACAGGAAACAGAAAGAGGAATGGCATTACATGTATTCGAATATAATAATAATAATAATAATAATAATAATAATTATTATTATTATTATTATTATTATTATTATTATTATTAGGTGTTGTCTAGCTGTGTCAAACACTGTCCTAAGATAATAAAAAAACAAGAATGAGACATAAATAGACATACATGTAAATAGGGGGATAAGTGTTCGGTAGGAATCTGAGAATGTATCTATTATGTAAACTTCTATACACTATATGGCCTATTCACAGGGGGATATATAGACAGGGAGGAGTTAGCATGTAACTGTGTACTTTTATAAACATATAAACGTATGAACTAGTAACTTATATACAGTATATGAAAACACAAGAATGTAAACATATTGCAGGGTTATAGAACATTGCACTATTAATAATAATAATAATAATAATAATAATAGTAATAACTTTTATTTGTACAGTACTTTTTCTGCAAACGTTGCAGCTCAAAGTGCCCCAATCATTATATAATCATCATTTAATTATTTAGTCATTTAAAGGCAATAGAAATGAGAAGATAAGAAGATTTAGTCTGTAGAATGAGTCTGTCCTCTGATTTCTACCTCCACCAGCCTAATTTTTGACGCTTTTTATCCAAAGCCACTTACAGTTAGAGATGACAGGGACAGTCTCCCTGGAGTAACTTAGGGTCTTACTCAAGGACACACTAGTGGTGGTGTTCCCAGGTCTTACTCAAGGACACACTCGTGATGGTGTTCCCAGGTCTTACTCAAGGGCTCACTAGTGGTGGTGTTCCCAGGTCTTACTCAAGGACACACTAGTGGTGGTGTTCCCAGGTCTTACTCAAGGACACACTAGTGGTGGTGTTCCCAGGTCTTACTCAAGGACACACTAGTGGTGGTGTTCCCAGGTCTTACTCAAGGACACACTAGTGGTGGTGTTCCCAGGTCTTACTCAAGGCCACACTCGTGGTGGTGTTCCCATGTCTTACTCAAGGACACACTCGTGATGGTGTTCCCATGTCTTACTCAAGGACACACTAGTGGTGGTGTTCCCAGGTCTTACTCAAGGGCTCACTAGTGGTGGTGTTCCCAGGTCTTACTCAAGGACACACTAGTGGTGGTGTTCCCAGGTCTTACTCAAGGACACACTAGTGGTGGTGTTCCCATGTCTTACTCAAGGACACACTCGTAATGGTGTTCCCAGGTCTTACTCAAGGACACACTAGTGGTGGTGTTCCCAGGTCTTACTCAAGGACACACTAGTGGTGGTGTTCCCAGGTCTTACTCAAGGCCACACTAGTGGTGGTGTTCCCATGTCTTACTCAAGGACACACTCGTGATGGTGTTCCCATGTCTTACTCAAGGACACACTAGTGGTGGTGTTCCCAGGTCTTACTCAAGGGCTCACTAGTGGTGGTGTTCCCAGGTCTTACTCAAGGACACACTAGTGGTGGTGTTCCCAGGTCTTACTCAAGGACACACTAGTGGTGGTGTTCCCATGTCTTACTCAAGGACACACTCGTGATGGTGTTCCCAGGTCTTACTCAAGGACACACTAGTGGTGGTGTTCCCAGGTCTTACTCAAGGACACACTAG
Organism: Nansenia antarctica; assembly: GCF_963989245.1. NCBI lineage: Eukaryota > Metazoa > Chordata > Actinopteri > Argentiniformes > Microstomatidae > Nansenia > Nansenia antarctica. The sequence continues at coordinate 71,852,799 of NC_137690.1, forward strand.
TGGTGGTGTTCCCAGGTCTTACTCAAGGACACACTAGTGGTGGTGTTCCCAGGTCTTACTCAAGGGCACACTAGTGGTGGTGTTCCCAGGTCTTACTCAAGGACACACTAGTGGTGGTGTTCCCAGGTCTTACTCAAGGACACACTAGTGGGGGTGTTCCCAGGTCTTACTCAAGGGCACACTAGTGGTGGTGTTCCCAGGTCTTACTCAAGGACACACTAGTGGTGGTGTTCCCAGGTCTTACTCAAGGACACACTAGTGGTGGTGTTCCCAGGTCTTACTCAAGGACTCACTAGTGGTGGTGTTCCCAGGTCTTACTCAAGGACACACTAGTGGTGGTGTTCCCAGGTCTTACTCAAGGACTCACTAGTGGTGGTGTTCCCAGGTCTTACTCAAGGACACACTAGTGGTGGTGTTCCCAGGTCTTACTCAAGGACACACTAGTGGTGGTGTTCCCAGGTCTTACTCAAGGACTCACTAGTGGTGGTGTTCCCAGGTCTTACTCAAGGACACACTAGTGGGGGTGTTCCCAGGTCTTACTCAAGGACTCACTAGTGGTGGTGTTCCCAGGTCTTACTCAAGGACACACTAGTGGTGGTGTTCCCAGGTCTTACTCAAGGACTCACTAGTGGTGGTGTTCCCAGGTCTTACTCAAGGACACACTAGTGGTGGTGTTCCCAGGTCTTACTCAAGGACTCACTAGTGGTGGTGTTCCCAGGTCTTACTCAAGGACACACTAGTGGTGGTGTTCCCAGGTCTTACTCAAGGACACACTAGTGGTGGTGTTCCCAGGTCTTACTCAAGGACTCACTAGTGGTGGTGTTCCCAGGTCTTACTCAAGGACACACTAGTGGTGGTGTTCCCAGGTCCTACTCAAGGACTCACTAGTGGTGGTGTTCCTAGGTCTTACTCAAGGACACACTAGTGGTGGTGTTCCCAGGTCTTACTCAAGGACTCACTAGTGGTGGTGTTCCCATGTCTTACTCAAGGACACACTAGTGGTGGTGTTCCCAGGTCTTACTCAAGGACACTCTAGTGGTGGTGTTCCCAGGTCTTACTCAAGGACACACTAGTGGTGGTGTTCCCAGGTCTTACTCAAGGACACATTAGTGGTGGTGTTCCCAGGTCTTACTCAAGGGCACACTAGTGGTGGTGTTCCCAGGTCTTACTCAAGGACACACTAGTGGTGGTGTTCCCAGGTCTTACTCAAGGACACACTAGTGGTGGTGTTCCCAGGTCTTACTCAAGGACACACTAGTGGTGGTGTTCCCAGGTCTTACTCAAGGACACACTAGTGGTGGTGTTCCCAGGTCTTACTCAAGGCCACACTAGTGGTGGTGTTCCCAGGTCTTACTCAAGGACACACTAGTGGTGGTGTTCCCAGGTCTTACTCAAGGACACACTAGTGGTGGTGTTCCCAGGTCTTACTCAAGGACACACTAGTGGTGGTGTTAAAAAAACATAATAAAAACTGTGACTGCTGACAAAGCTTATAGTTTATAGAGCTGATAAAGTGAACTGGCTTCAAGGAAAGACCTCAGGTGTGTGTGTGTGTGTGTGTGTGTGTGTGTGTGTGTGTGTGTGTGAGTGTGTGTGTGCCCCGCCTCTGACGTCACGTGACTCAGCTGGAGCTGGCAGGGGAGGTCAAAGGGCAGCTGTAGATAAGGGGCCGCTCCCCGGTTACCATGGTTACGCGGCACGGCAAGACCCCAGGATGGTTTACATGCTGTATACAACACACTCACTGGACACTTTATTAGGAACACTGTACTACACTAACGCTGGGGTTGGGGCTCAATTCTTCGTGGCATTGATTCCACAAGAGGTTTATCTGGTCCAAGGTGACATGATTGCATCCTACGCAATTCCTGCAAATTTTTCAGGTTGCACTTTCAAGCTGTGAATCCCCTGTTCTACCACGTCCCAAAGGTGTTCTGTTGGATTCAGATCCGGTGACTGGGAAGGCCACTGAAGAACACTGAGCTGACTGTCATTCAGTGGTTCATGAAACCAGATTGAGATGAGGCTTTTTGCTTTGTGACACGGTGCATTATCACGCATTATCACGCAAGCAGCCATTAGAAGATGGGTACATTGGGGCCATGAAGGGATGCACATGGTCAGCAACAACACTCAAATAGGCTGTGGCATTCAAGCGATGATTGATTGGAAAAGATGAGTAAAGATGAGTAAAAAGGGTTATTAAAATTAGCTTAATTATCTGAATTAGCTTAATGTCACACTGAATGAAAAATGAGAAAACATCCAGCCTTTTAATTGAAGTAAATGTATTATTATTTATTTATTCTTAAATAATTATTCCTAACAAAACCACGTGTGCCACAATTATTGACCCGTGCATTTGACACTTTGTACAAACCTCCATTTGTCAATAAAACAACACTGGCTCTTCTCCTGTAACATCTGGTTGAAAAAGGAAACAAGGAATCTGAGACCTTTAATTGCGGCCGGAAACCTTTTATTGCGGCCTGCATGTTTAGACAGGCTAGGCGTATTGACCTATCGACTGCGTAGGTGTGTGTTTAGGCATATGGGCACTGTTATAATCAGAGGGTTTCAGATGAGTTTGCAGATGAGTGTGCAGATGACTGTGCAGTCATCACACTGCTGTAAACACGCTCAACTCAGACACACGTCACTCTATTGCCAACAACATACCACAGAAACACGCCGCGGAAAACCAGCTACGCCACAGAATAGCTAGCGATGTGATGACACGAGAGAGAGAGAGGGAGAGGGAGGGAGGGGGGGGGGGGGGAGGGGAGGGGGTTTCAACTTGAGGAGTGGAATGGAAAATCAGAATCAGAATCGCTTTTATTACGTCAACGTACAGATACTAAGAGTACAACTCTTGGGTTCATGTTCATTCAGACATTGGCATTGCAGCAGAAATACAAAATCAATAATAGAATAAGCAGGATATAAACAATAAAATCAATAATAGAATAAGCAGGATATAAACAATCAACAATAGCTGTATATACAATAGCGTCAATAATAGAATAGGTGATAGCAGCAGAATGCTAATCAGCATATCCACATTCTTAATGTAAACAACATTACAGAAAGTTCAGGTTCAAGTAATATCCGGGCCCTATTCCACGAAGCTCGATAAAGTTCTAAGCCTCGATAAAGTTCTAAGCCTCGAAAATGTTAGCTTGCGTTCGGTGCCATCAATGTGGCTCAAATAATTCGCTGCTTGGTTGAGCTCCTTCTGAGTCAGATATAATTAGCCTGCTCCCGACCAGGCTAAAACACAGGCTATGGTAAGACGCGCGTCAAAAAAGGCTCACGGGCGGAAACTAAACCCCGAACGACAGTTCCTCATGTGTCTTTTAGGAAATATTAGTTCCCACTTCACACGAGATAGATAGATGGATAGGTTGACTGTGTGATAGATAGATAATTTGATATTTTGAAAGTGTGATCGATCGATAGATAGTTTGATTGTGTGATAGATAACTTGATATTTTGAAAGTGTGATAGATAGATAGATCGATAGATCAATAAAGAAAAGAGTGTAAAAAAATAAAAAAATAATTTGTCTTAACTTGCATTTCTGTCATCACAGGGGTGTGGCTGGCGTAGTGGTTAAGGCAGTCGGTTGGGGTTCCAAAGGTTGCGAGTTCGAGACTTGACTAAAGGCCTTTGCACACCAATGCGTGCGTTTACGCCTGCGTATTTTTAATCCGTCATCCGAAAAAAAACGTTACGCACAGAGACCTTGCACACCGGTCCGTTGCGGAGTCCGTTGCGTTTTTTTACGTTGCGAACTTTTGCAATACACAACATGGAGTCTTCAAGCCGTGAGGATGATTTTGTGCTCCTCTCACTTCTTGAAAATAGGAAAAGGAAAAGGAAATATTGGATCCACCCCATCCTCAGAACTCGTCGGCAGCAAGGGGAGTTTCAACTGCTAATAAAAGATCTGAGGAATTATCCAGATCGTTTCCAGGTTTACCTCAGGATGTCGGTGGTCCATTTTGATTCTCTGCTAGCAATACTGGAACCACACATCATAAAGAAGGCCACCAATTACCGCGATCCAATTGATCCAGAACAGCGGCTGGCAGTATGCCCGCACACGCGCACGCGCACACACACACACACACACACACACACACACACACACACACACACACACAGGCTACCCAGAACACAATCAATAGTCTACGAATGAATGAATGAATGAATCTTTTATTTCGAACATGATTTAAAAATTAAAAAAATAAAACGAAAAACTAATAATGACCACTAGTCTAATCTTTCGTAATCAATACATACCATTCCCGATTCCAGTCTGCTCTCCAATACTCTGCCATATTCTGTCTTTGTACTCTGAATCTTTGTAATCACGGCTCTTTTTTTCATAAAGAGCTTTGTGCTCTGACACAAGTAGGATTAGCTTCTCGGAGGCCATCACTTTCTCTTATTTTATCACTTTACTTTACCTCAGAGATGTGTGTCTCTCACTATTTACCTCAGAGATGTCTCTCACTGTTTACCTCAGTGTACATTCGTACGGTGGCCAGAGTTGGCCAGAGTTAAAAAAAAACTACTCTCAAAACGCTTTTGACGGACGCGAAAACGCAGAAAATCGAACCTGTTGCGTTTTGTTTTTTGACGGACGAATAATTACGGATTGGTGTGCAAGCGTGGTTGACACAACATGAGTTCTAATTTATTTTTTTAACGGACGTAAAAAACGCGCGTAAAAAACGCGTTGGTGTGCAAGGGCCTTAAGTCATTCTTTTTTCTTTTTTTTTTACATTTAACCGAAGATTTCATGCAAAGGTTTCAAACACCATTGTAATCGTGTCAGTTCTTGTAAATTAGCCTGCACCATAATTTTAGAGCCTACATACTTTTTTAGATGACTAGGCCATTGTGGCGATATGTCGGTTTGTAGCCTGCTGCTGATATCACCACAGTAATAAATATTCATTTATTAAAATATGAACATATAACAATAACTGGGGCTAGTATGACCTACGCATTTAATCGGTCAGTAATTTCTTGTCAAACCATTTCCCTCGCCTTGTTAATTGCGGCAGTATTGCACTATTTTACATCTTATTTTTCCGTCTTCATAAAAATCAATAATTCGGAATGCTGCGCAAATGTAGTACCCCTGCAGAGTGGAGTATCTTCATTTCGACAGATCGACACTTCAGGGCTTTTTATGTCTGCGTGCACGCGCCCATATCGAAGATTTGTAAGCCTGTCTTCTGTGAACACTGATGACACAAGGCTGATCCTCGTTCGAGGAATCACCTGAGGCTTGAATTCCAATCTCGAGTTGCCTGAGCGCCGCATTTATTTATAGCGCCGCTATACTAAGCCACCTTTAGTGGAATAGGGCCCAGGTTGTGCAAATATGTTTATATCCTGCTTATTCTATTATTGATTTTGTTTTTATATATATATATATATATATATATATATATATATATATATATAGCCCAGTTACAGGTGTTTAATAGCCCAGGTGTTTAATAGCCCAGGTGTTTAATAGCCCAGGTGTTTAATAGCCCAGGTGTTTAATAGTCCAGGTATTTAATAGCCCAGGTGTTTAATAGCCCAGGTGTTTAATAGTCCAGGTGTTTTAATAGCCCAGGTGTTTAATAGCCCAGGTGTTTAATAGCCCAGGTGTTTAATAGCCCAGGTGTTTAATAGTCCAGGTGTTTAATAGCCCAGGTGTTTAATAACCCAGGTGTTTAATAGCCCAGGTACAGGTGTTTAATAGTCCAGGTGTTTAATAGTCCAGGTGTTTAATAGCCCAGGTGTTTAATAGCCCAGGTGTTTAATAGCCCAGGTGTTTAATAGTCCAGGTACAGGTGTTTAATAGCCCAGGTGTTTAATAGTCCAGGTGTTTAATAGCCCAGGAGTTTAATAGTCCAGGTGTTTAATAGCCCAGGAGCAGGTGTTTAATAGCCCAGGTGTTTAATAGCCCAGGGGCAGGTGTTTAATAGCCCAGGTGTTTAATAGTCCAGGTGTTTAATAGCCCAGGTGTTTAATAGTCCAGGTGTTTAATAGCCCAGGAGCAGGTGTTTAATAGCCCAGGTGTTTAATAGCCCAGGTGTTTAATAGCCCAGGTGTTTAATAGTCCAGGTGTTTAATAGCTCAGGTGTTTAATAGTCCAGGTGTTTAATAGCCCAGGTGTTTAATAGCCCAGGTGTTTAATAATCCAGGTGTTTAATAGCCCAGGTGTTTAATAGTCCAGGTGTTTAATAGCCCAGGTGTTTAATAGCCCAGGTGCAGGTGTTTAATAGCCCAGGTGCAGGTGTTTAAACCAGGCAGTACAATGTTGTAGTGGTAGTTAGATACGTGATCCATGGAGTGTTGTGTGCTGAGGAATTCCACGTCATCATCTTGTACACTGTTAATCTGATTACTTGGAAACACTTAATCATAGTTGGTGGTACTGAGCCAGTGATTACTCTTCTGGTTCTGGGGAAATTCACTGGTAACGTTTGGTAATGACAGGGTTAGTGACAGGGTTCCCACGGGTCCTTGACATCCTTGAAAGTTTGTGAATTTGAGAAAAGAAAATCAAGGTCTTAAAAATAGACATGGGTTTTTGAAAATAGACATGGGTCATTGAAAGTGCATGAATTCCCCTCTCTCTCTCTCTCTCTCTCTCTCTCTCTCTCTCTCTCTCTCTCTCTCTCTCTCTCTCTCTCTCTCTCTCTCTCTCTCTCTAAAGAAATCTACATCTATTTTAAAATGTTTAGCTCGTCAACTATTAAATAAGTCTCTGTATTGCTTAACTTTACACATATTTAACAATATATTGTTTTGCTGTGCTGTGGTAGAGAAGGCAAGAGACCGTCTAGTGTTCACACATTCAAGCCTCTCTTTTTAATTGTTGTCTGTGAGCGGATAGTTCCTATTGTATAAATTCTCATCTAGATCTGTCTCAAGCTACGCCGTGTTGGGTCCTTGAATTTGAGGGAATTGAGTCTTGAAAGTCCTTGAAAGGTGCTTGAATCTGATGTTTCAGAAGGTGTGGGAACCCTGGACAGTGCTATTGCTTCTATCCCTTCTTACTGGAAACTGAGAATTGTATTTCCGTGCATCTCTCTAAAGAGCTCTTAATAAACTGGGGAAACTGTGTTTCATCACAGCGTGTTGAACCTTAGCAGTTCGTTCTTGTGAGTTTAGCAACTCACAACAACATCTTTAGATAATAGTGAGGTAGACTTTCCAACCACTCTTTCACCAATACAAACTTTCTATTGGTCCCCAAACAACAGATGTGTTGTCACCAGTGGCTGTTTGAAGGGCAGGGGCGAAAAGAAAAAAAGGGCACCTACTGCACAACATGGGACCCCATCAGTGCACATGGTCATGTTTAGACCATTGGAATGGCAGCCAATAGGGCACATCCTCTCATTTTGCCACTCAAAAGGGCACTTTAGTGCGACGTTTTTCAACTGTGGGGGCACATGGTCAAGTTTAGACCATTGGAGGGGCACCAATACCCCGTCCTCTCATTTTTGCCACTCAAAAGGGCATTTTTGCCACTCAAAAGGGCATTTTTGCCACTCAAAAGGGCACTTAAGAGAGACGTTTTTCAACCGTGGGGGCACCAGGAGGGGCGGTCGCCCCCCCTGCCCCCCCCTAAGTCCGCCAGTGGTTGTCACGTTGTTCTCAGGTCAGGTTTACAAGCGTGTTATCGTTCTCTCTTCTGTATGAACGGGCCCTTGATGACCTCGGGTCTGTTAGCGACGCTACTGTTTACGAGTGATAAACACCACTTAGCTGCTGACGACCTTTACTGATGACCTTTAAATGGTAAATGGACTGACTTATATAGCGCCTTTATCCAAAGCGCTTTACAACGGCCTCTCATTCACCCATTCACACACACATTCACACACCAATGGCGAGGTAGGCAAGCTACCATGCAAGGCCCCGGCCGGCCCGCTCACTGGGAGCAATTTGGGGTTCAGTGGCTTGACCCAAGGACACTTCGACATGTGGCCAGCCGGGGTTCGAACCGCCGATCTGCCAACCATGAGATCATTAGACGCCGGCTCTACCTCCTGAGACACAGCCGCCCCGGACCGTGACCGTCATCTCTGAGTGTCCGTTTCTAGGTCAAGGTCTTCACCAGCGTATCAGTGCAGGTCTGGTCAGGTCCATAAAGACATCAGAGGAGCTCTTGTGTGTTTACAGGAGCAGAGTCCCGTCCACCCCCGCCCCCCCGTCCCCCCCGTCAATAAGGGTCTTCTCCATGACTGCGTTTATCTCTGAGTGTCCCTTTACGACCACGACCCCCCCCCCCCCCTCCCCCTCCCCTGCACCTCGTTAGAGCTTTCTGGTCTTGTGATGGTCACACACACACACACACACACACAAACACACATTCAGACACTGACTCTCCCATCATGATTCATGTCTACACCAGGGGAGGCTGGTATAGGAAGTAGAAATCACAGGATACTGTACACAGGATACAGGAAGTTGATTGTGTTCATTTGTGTACGTACAGGATATGGATGATGATGGTCATGTGGTTTGTGATGTCATGTGGTTTGTGATGTCATGTGGTTGGTTTGTGATGTCATGTGGTTTGTGATGTCATGTGGTTTGTGATGGTCATGTGGTTTGTGATGTCATGTGGTTTGTGATGTCATGTGGTTTGTGATGTCATGTGGTTTGTGATGTCACACAGAGCCAGGAGGACGCGGGGCTGTGGGTGGAGGAGTTGCTGCAGCTGCACACGGCCAGGGTCAGGGACGTAGAGCTGCTGACCGGCCTGGACTTCTACCGCTCCACGGCCCTGCCCTACACCCAGACCCTGGCCCTCAAGACCCGCCTGCAAACCTACGAGATTGACGCCTAGACTCACCCTCCCTCCCTCCCTCTCACCCTCCCTCTGTTTCACTATCCTTTATCTGCATTCACTTTTGTCTTCCTGTGTCTCCCCCCTCTCCCGTCTCTCTCTCTCTCTCTCTCTCTCTAATTCAATCTCTCCCTCTCTCTCTCTATCTCTCTCTCTCTCCCCCTCTTGCTAACTCGATCTCTCCCTCTCTCTAATTCAGTCTCTCTCTCTCTATCCCTCTCTCTGTCTCTCTCTCCCTCTCTCTCTCTCTCCCTCTCCCTCTCTCTCTCCCTCTCTCTGTCTCTCCCTCTCCCTCTCTCTCTCTCTCTCCCTCTCCCTCCCTCTCTCTCCCTCCCCCCCTCCCTCCCTCTCTCTCTCTCTCTCTCTCTCTCTCTCCCTCTCGTACATCTCTGATCCTTAGGTGTATATTTTTATATTTGTCATATTTATTATGTAGTAAATAATAAGTCCCCATGCATACTAATCCAGTCTGACAGAGCGTGTGTTGGAAATGTGTAGCGTGTCGTTTGTTAGAAGATGTGTTTGCTTTCGGGGGGAGATTATACCAGGGGAGGCCTTATACCAGGGGAGGCTGGCGGAGGTAGAAATCAGAGGACGGGCTCAACACAAGGTTTTTATTTTTATTTGTATAGCGCATTTCTCACAAGATGTGACTCAATGCGCTTCACATGATGACAGAACACGCACGCAAGCAGGCAAGGTTAACAAAAACCTGTAGGCTACACTGTGCATCCAGGAAAACTCCCTTGCAGCCCTCTACTCATAGAGCGACTACTACCAGTTTGCTTACCAGCGCACAGCAGCGGCCCCCAAAACCCCAAGCCGCCCCACACACCCGACCCGACCCACCTCCAGCACACCTGGTTACAGTGAGCTCTTCCTCCGAAGTCTACCTCCGCCAGCCTCCCCTGCCTTATACAGTGAGTCTCCATGCTGCACAGCGATGACACAGTAGCCTGCGTTACCTGTTGGTTTGGCGTGAACACAGATTTGACACCCCTGGCATAAGGACTTCATAAGGGTGACATACAGACTTCATAAGGGTGACAGCAGATGTCATAGTGATGTCACTGATGACAGTTAAACATGCATATTTGCTTGACAGTTGGCTTTAGTGTGGTGCTGTTATTGTGATGCTATTGCTAGCTATCCGTCATCATAACTATGACTGCTTATGTCATCCCCGTAGTGTGTATGTCATGCTTATGACGGTGTTATGTAGGCCGTAGACTAGAACAGCCATGGGTGGGGTCATTTAACACTAGAACAGCCATGGGTGGGGTCATTAACACTAGAACAGCCATGGGTGGGGTCATTTAACATTAGAACAGCCATGGGTGGGGTCATTTAACACTAGAACAGCCATGGGTGGGGTCATTTAACACTAGGACAGCCGTGGGTGGGGTCATTTGACCGTGTGAGTAAAAACAAAAGTTATAACTTTTCACTCGATCAAATTTCAGGACCCTCCTTTCATGACTTGTCCTAGATATGTGCGTTCTACCACCCAGTATCCTTACGAGGCGCGCCAACTAGTGGTCGTTGTGTGTAAGTAGCAGCTTCCCCATTGTAAAGACTATGGTCATTTGACCCCCGAGGCGGCTCTTATAGTAGGTAACATAGACACGGCTGTTCTAGTGTCAACTGTCTCTTTCAAATTTGAAATAAGTTGTGACAGTTGGTGATGTGGTGTTCTAGTGTTAAGCGTTCCCTGGTTGTCATGGATACTAACTTTACCAACCGATGGCCCTCCTGCTTGCAGCAGCGCTGACTAGGCCCGCGTCATATAGACTCCGCATAATTAACGAGCATTTACGTGTCAGTTAACCACGGTCGCCGTGGCGACGGCTTCAGACGGTCGACGGCGTTGTTGTTGATCGGTTGATGTTGTTGTTGAATATGTTTTTGTTTTTTTCTCTCTTTTTAAATTGTGCATTAACATGTGGCAAAGGTTTTTTGATTAGAATAAATTCTTATAATGTTACAGAAGTGTAAGAGTGCCCTTTTTGTTGTTGTTGTTTTGGTTGGTTGTTGATGAAATGAAATATCCTGAAATACGTTTGTTTTGTGACGGTTGATCCAAGGATACTGTAGCGACTAGATTTAGCCAAAAATCGAGAGTTGCTGAGAGACGCGAGCAGGGTTTGGGTGAAGTTGTGTGATGCGCTAAAAACAATTCGCTTGAGATAAAAAGGTACGTTTAAGGCATTTATTGAATATAAAACAATCCAGCTTGGTGACGTACATGAATACAAAAGCGACCAAAAACAAAGAATGTCAAACAAATCGTAAATGAAATGCGGTCAACAAAATATACAGCAACCCTCTCTCCCCTCCCTCTCCACTCCCGCCATCCAGGTAAACAGGTGCTTAAAATAACATCAGGCAGGCCCGCCCATAATATGTCACTTCCGGAAGGAAGATCAAAACAATAAACAAACAAATCAAATAAGCTCATAAACCCATTAGCTTTTTGTACTAAATACTTAATACCCAAGAATACATACTCATGGCTCCTACAGATACTTTCTGAGGATTGGTTTTTTCGTTTTCTAGTCTTCTCTACGTCGCATTTAGAACATCATTATAACTATCAAAACAGACCATCTGACCATGGAGCTAAAATATCAAACATATAATTAGGGGTGAGCTATAAATGGGTCATTTTTTGTTTTGCTATATCTTAGTTATTTTTGTTCCATTCCATCTGCCCTCTCAACATGAAACTACAACATTTTCGGCTTCAGTTCCAAGAAAACAGTGTGCAGGGCGCAAATCCAAGATGACCGCCGTTTTCCCTGAGAAAAAAAAACTGAGACCTAATAAAAAATAAAGTGTTTTGGACCACTGGGTTATAACCCACTCCTAATATAACTAAACACAAAGGAAGGGGTGCTGTGGAGGCTGGTGGTGGTAGAAATCGGAGGACGGGGATCATTGTAGTGCATGGAACGGTATCAAACACTGGAGGATGGGCTAATCGAACGCACGTGTTTGACACCGTTCCTCCTTCCTCATTCCAGGAAGGATCCCCTAGCCTCCACCAGCCTCGCCTAGCCTCCACCAGCCTCCCCTAGCCTCCACCAGCCTCCACCAGCCTCCCCTAGCCTCCACCAGCCTCCCCTAGCCTCTCCTAGCCTCCCCTAGCCTCCACCAGCCTCTCCTAGCCTCCAACAGCCTCCCCTGACCACAGGACTGTTTGTATTCCCGGATAGTTGACCGCTAGATTCGTTGGAAGGTGTCCTGCCCTTCCACAGAGCCATCGCCCTGGGTTAGGCCTCACAGTGGGGGGGGGGGGGCATGGAGCCCTGGGTTAGGCCTCACGGTGGGGGGGGGTGGGGGGCCATGGAGCCCTGGGTTAGGCCTCCGGGCGGGAAGCCTGTCCTGCTGTGCCCAGATGACGCAGGGCAGGATGGTCACATCCGTGAGCTAGGCCTGTTATTGTAGGAAGCCTGTCACTGCTATTGGACACAGCTGTGAGTCAGCCATTCTCCCTGTGTGAGGAGATTATTTTGCATTGTTTTTAATTTAACCTATTTATTTAACCAGGAAGTCCCATTGAGATACAATATCTATGTTCCTATAGAGACTATAGGCCAAGATAACAGCAGCTTCTATAAATGACAATAAAATACATTTACAACACAATAGACACATTGTCATTTGTAGATGCTGATATCTTGGCCAGGTCTCTATAGTCTCTATAGGAAAATAGATATTGTATCTCAATGGGACTTCCTTAACCTGGTTAAAGGTTAAATACAAATATTAAAATAATACTCTCCTCATATAGGGAGAATCGCTGACTCACAGCTGTGTCCAGTAGCAGTAACAGAGTCAGACAGACAGACAGACAGACAGACAGAGACAGACAGACAGGCAGACAGAGACAGACAGACCGACAGACAGACAGAGTCAGACAGAGACAGACAGAGACAGACAGAGACAGACAGAGACAGACAGACAGACAGACACAGACAGACACAGACAGACAGACAGGCAGAGAGACAGGCAGGCACACAGACAGACAGGCAGACAGACAGAGACAGACAGACACAGACACAGAGACAGACAGACACAGACAGAGATAGACAGACACAGAGACAGACACAGACACAGACAGAGACAGACAGACACAGAGACAGACAGACAGACAGACACATAGAAAGACAGACACACAGACAGACAGGCAGGCAGGCAGGGACAGAGATAGACCGTGCATGATAGAGATGAGAAGGCTGTTAAAGATGAGAGAATTGTTGCGGTCAGGGATAATGAACCGAAGCGCAGAACGCAGTCAGGACACGTACATAAAATAATCTGGTTTTAATGAGAGGGACCAGTCAAGTCATCTTTATTTATAAAGCACATTCAACTTGCGCTGACCAAAGTACTGTGCATGGATTAAAATCACAATAAACACAAGCACAACAACGCAAACACAAAGACACATAAAAGTACAAAAAGAACAAGAAATCAAAACCACATGTCAAGGAAATGCGAAAGAATACAAATAGGTTTTAAGCCTGGATTTAAAGGAGTGGATGGAGGGGGCAGGTCTGATAGAGAGAGGGATGGAGGGATGGAGGGGGCAGATCTGATAGAGAGGGGGATGGAGGGATGGAGGGGGCAGATCTTATAGAGAGGGGGATGGAGGGATGGAGGGGGCAGATCTTATAGAGAGAGGGATGGAGGGATGGAGGGGGCAGATCTGATAGAGAGAGGGATGGAGGGATGGAGGGATCAGATCTGATAGAGAGAGGGATGGAGGGATCAGATCTGATAGAGAGAGAGATGGAGGGATGGAGGGATCAGATCTGATAGAGAGAGGGATGGAGGGGGCAGATCTGATAGAGAGAGGGATGGAGGGGTCAGATCTGATAGAGAGGAGGAAGGAGGGATGGAGGGGTCAGATCTGATAGAGAGAGGGACGGAGGGATGGAGGGGTCAGATCTGATAGAGAGGAGGATGGAGGGATGGAGGGGTCAGATCTGATAGAGAGGAGGATGGAGGGATGGAGGGGTCAGATCTGATAGACAGAGGGATGGAGGGATGGAGGGGTCAGATCTGATAGAGAGAGGGATGGAGGGGTCAGATCTGATAGAGAGGGGGATGGAGGGGTCAGATCTGATAGAGAGAGGGATGGAGGGATGGAGGGGGCAGATCTGATAGAAAGGAGGATGGAGGGATGGAAGGGGCAGATCTGATAGAGAGAGGGATGGAGGGATGGAGGGGGCAGATGGTCTCTCTCTACTGGACTGCGTAACCAATGTGTTTCCAATGAATTGGTACAAGACTCCTTCAGGTCAGAACGTCAGTGTTTTCTTAATGACGCAGCGTGACCTGACACACTGTGACATCACACACAGCAGGGGACTGTCACACCTCGTGACGTTAGAATTATAAGGTATTATGACATCACGTGAGTTTAGAATGATAAGGTTCTATCTCCATTTTTTGTCAAAATTGAGGTTTTTACATAATCTGATCCATTAGGTGTTTATTAATGCCTGTGTGGTGTTATTTTAAAAATGTTGACATTTTTGAGTTAGTAATTCATAAAATACAAAGGTTCCGTCTCACAAAACATAATGGAATGTAAAAACGTTGACGCTCAATATCTCTGAACTACCCTAAACGGAGATGGAACCTTATAATTCTAAGCTCACGATCTGATACAATAAAATGGAATAAGTCTGGGTTGCAAACTGTTGAATAATCAACGTTATGCAATCTGATCTATCGCAATTCTTCTTCATCTATTCCTTAGTATTTCGTCAATACTTATACAGCCTCATATACTTATACAGCCTCATATAGCCTAATAGATGAATAAACTGCGGCTCCTAATATCAGACTAATGATCTACCTCTCCTAATATCAGACTAATGATCGACCTCTCTTAATCAGATCCCAGACACCCTCAAGGCTTTGAAAGAAAGAATTGTTTTATTGCCATGCAATCAACATAGTCAGTCAGTTGTTGGAATTTGGTATTTTATGCTCTAAGCACACAGGGGTCAGAGCCATAGACGGCGACCCTGGAGCAATTAGGGGTTCAGTCAGTAGCCTTGCTCAATGACACCTTCGACGCGTGGCCGGCCGGGGGTTCGAACCGCCGAACTGCCGACCTTGCGATCGATCGTTGACGCCGGCTCTGCCTCCTGAGCCTCTGCCTCTGCCGCCCTCAGTGTTGGTCCAGTAGAGTTCCCTGTTAATGATTAGCTGAGGTCCTCACCTGCGTATCAGAGGAGGTCTGGCCGGGTCCATAAAGCCGTCAGAGGATCAGAGGATCTCCACGGTCCCAGGAGCAGCGTTCCCTCCAACCACACCTGACGTCTCCAGGGGTCACTGTCCCGGAGGTCCTTCAGGATCCCTGTGTGTGTAGAGAGTGTGTGTGTGTGGAGTGGGTGTAGTGTAGAGAGTGTGTGGAAGTGTGTGTGAAAGAGTGTGTGTTGAAGTGTGTGGAGTGAGTGTGAAAGAGTGTGGAGTGTGTGTGAAATAGTGTGTGTGGAAGAGTGTGTGTGGAGTCTGTGGAAGTGTGTGTAGAGAGTGAGTGTGTGTAGAAGTGTGTGTAGAGTGTGTCTGGAAGTGTGTGTAGAGTGTGTGTGTGTGGAAGTGTATGAAAGAGTGTGTGTAGAGAGTGTGTGTGTGTGTGTGTGTGTGTAGAGTGTGTGTAGAGTGCGTGTAGAGTGTGTGTGGAAGTGTATGAAAGAGTGTGTGTAGAGTGGAAGTGTGTGTAGACTGTGTGTGTAGAGTGTGTGTAGAGTGCGTGTAGAGTGCGTGTGGAAGTGTGTGTGGAAGTGTATGAAAGAGTCTGTGTAGAGTGTGAGTGTGTGTAGAAGGTTTGTGTTTACTTGGAGTACGACCAGCCAGCGGTCAAGCATGGGGGTCAGCCAGGAGCTGCAGAAGAGGAAGTCCATCATAGTGAGTACCTTCTCTAGAAACTATATATATTATCTATATATACGTATGTGTCACGGTACATTTGGGAAAACGGTACATGTGGGAAAACTAGGGTTAGGGTTAGGTGCTAGGGTGCTACGGTTAAGGTTAGGGGTAGGGTTAGGGGTAGGGTTAGGGTTAGGGTTAGGGGTAGGGTTAGACATGCCAGCATGTACCAAGTGGACGTAGCACCTAACCCTAATCCTAGTTTTCCCACATGTAACGTATTCCCACATGTACCGTAACATATATATTATGATATATTATAGTACCTTTCCTCTGCATTTTGTTGAATAGTACTTGTACTCTGCCATGACAATAACGTTGAATCTAATCTAATCTGATCTAATCTAATCTAATCTTGTCCTGTATGGTGATCATTCATACTGGTATTATCCTGTATGGTGTCATATATATGTTACGGTACATGTGGGAATGCGGTACATGTGGGAAAACTAGGGTTAGGTGCTAGGGTTACGGTTAGGGTTAGGGGTAGGGTTAGGGTTAGACTTGCCAGCATGTACCAAGTCGACTAGCTTTCCCACATGTACCGTAACATATATACTGGTATTCTCCTCTATAGTGTCATACAGTATATAGTTAGTTAACGGGGGCTGAGGACAGAGTGCTTGCAGTGCTTTAGGGTTCTCATGAAAGAGTCTGGTGATCCTCTCTCAAATGTTAGTCTCAGAGTCCAGTTTCTCAGAATTCAGTTACTCAGAGTCCAGTTTCTCAGAGTCCAGTTACTCAGAGTCCAGTTACTCAGAGTCCAGTTAATCAGTCCTTGCTTATTCAGAAGGACAGGAAGTTGTACCCATGCAGACACGTGCTTTAAGAGGGTTTGAGTTAGTCCACCTCAGTCAACTCAACTGGTTTACCAGTTTGACGTAGATATACATATATAGTATAGTAATACTGTGTATCTAGTTAACATGGGAATATATGTTGTGTATAATTACACTTTAACATAATCCCTGTAAATGTATGACCAGTCTGACATGTATATTATGTTGAAGCAATATCACACGAGAGGGAGTGCTGTTATACTGAATATCAGCACGGCTGTGATTCGGTCGTAGGTACGAGGCCGCAGGCAGCACGACCTCGAGTGTGATATTGCTTTTATACAACAGTTCTACAGCACCATTTATTAGTTAACAGTAATAAGCCATAACAGATTATGATTTGTTTGTTAATTGTCAACAAAAAATAGTTCCGCAACTAACTTCAGCTGGACTGTTGCCTAGTAACCTGAACACAAACATCCGCAGGCTAGCTACTTTGTATTAACGGTCATTTAATAGAACATCTGTGCGGTGGAGTGATACATATAGTTAAAAGTCCCAGTGCTGTTATACTGTATATCGGCACTCATGGAATGCCTCTTGTCCAATCAAATTACTTGGTCGAAACTAACTGTTGTATAATGTATATTATGATATAAGGGCTACCTACAGACTGGAAATGTTTGCGTGCGTGTGTGTTTGTCTGTGTGTGTGTGTGTAGATAGGTGTGTTGGCTGTCGCTCTGGTTACCATCACCCTGGGGCTTGGACTGGGTCTGGGGCTGCAGCCTGAGAAGTGTACTGAGTGTACTGACTGTCCAGGTATTGTCTTTCTCATTGCTTAATACCATGACATAATAACCCAGAGCTATACCTTTTAGTTATTACTGTCCCAAATGTACTTTTGATAAGTAAGTAAATAAGCTAGCTAGCTAGTTAGAGCTTTGGCTGATGTGACGTGGGTTTGTTTAGCTATCTCAGTTAGCTAGCCAACTCTGTAACATTAGCGTAGCACGGAGAAATGACGAGCGGTAGAGTTTACGTTCAGGAATGTCCGGAATGCTCGCATCGGCATAGCAACGCATGCGTCATGGCGTTCTAAAGACCTGATTACATTACCCCGACAGTATTTGGCACCCGGACACTATTTGGCATGACAGCTCCCAATACGTATAAAAGAGTACTTAATACAATTAACTCTGAATGAACAGTAGATGATTTATCTTGTTTGCTGATCTGTTATTTCATTTATTTTCTTTGGTTTTTATTTATTTATTTATTTTATTCCTTTCTTTTGTTATTATGATGTATGTATGTATGTATACAATGTTTACAATTGTCTGTATGTATATACTGTTGACAATTGTCCAAATATGATTTTTGTGTCGGACCCCAGGAAGACTAGCTAATGTAATGGCATTAGCTAATAGGGGTCCTAATAAACAAACAAACAAACAAACAAACGTCTCTCCTCCTCTGCGTCAGCGGTTCCCAGTACGTCCTGCAGGGGGCGGTGTTACCAGCCCTACGACGACGAGACGCCTGCGGCCTGCCGCTGTGACGCCCAGTGTGTCTCCTCCAACAACTGCTGCTACGACTTCCACGACACCTGTCTGCTACCAGGTCAGTCCCCTGGGCTCGCCTAACTAACTAACTAACTATCTGTCTGTCTGTCTATCTATCTATCTATCTATCTATCTATCTATCTATCTATCTATCTATCTATCTATCCGATTTTTTACACTGATACGATTTTTTGGTTTGGCAGTTCACATTACTTTTAAAATGTGACCTATATTTGACCTAGGCCTACATTGACTCCCGTGTGAACATTCCACGGCCCTGAACAGACCCGCATGTGCAGAAGGACAGCGCACTGTTTACAATAATAATAATAATAATAATAATACATTAGACTTATATAGCGCTTTTCTAGACACTCAAAGACACTTTACAAACTGAAAAGATCGAGTATTTTAAAAAGTCAGATTTCATGTGACTTGCGCTGTTCCTTTTTGTGTCATGCATTATGCATTTATGTCAGGCAAAAAAATCAGATTTGGGTCACATTTCACTGCAGTGTGAACGTAGCCCTATTTGATCTGTTCCACCACAAGCACACCTGATTCAACTAATCAAGTACACAGCCATTGTGATTTAGTAGAATCAGGTGTGCTGGTGGTGGAACAGATCAAGTATATGGAGCGGCTGGGGGTCCCCGAGGAGAGGGTTGAGAACCACTGGTTTAGTGACACCACTAGTGGATCCTGTCTCACCTGTACTATTGTCACCTTTATGTTGTCTATTGTATTATGCTCATTATTTTTTGTCACTTATGTCCTGTACTACTGTCAGTTCTTTTTTATCTTGAATTATGCTTGAATGTTGATTGCCTTCTTTGTGCTGCAATGTCAGGAACAAAGCCTAAGAATTTGACTCTCTTACACTCGTGTAATCTCCTGATACGGAGAGATAACTTTCAGTATATCTGCTCCCAGACGATGGAACACCCTACCTGAGAGCCTGAGGTTGTCCAAAACTCTGGAAACATTTAAGCAAAATCTACTTAATCAATCTGGCCTTTTAAATGTCCATCTTAGTTGTTGCTTTATCTTCTTTGCTCTTTGTGAAGCGCATTGGGTCACATTTTGTGAGAAATGCGACCCAGTGTGCACTCCGACGCTCTCAGAGCGAATTTACGAACGCACCCTTCACCTCAGTCCTGTTGTCTCCTCCTCAGTGGAGCAGTGGGAGTGCTCCAGGCTGCGCTGTGGGGAGGAGAGGCTGGCCCAGAGCCGCTGCCACTGTTCAGACGACTGCCTGGCCGCAGGGGACTGCTGCACCAACTACCAACACACCTGCCACGGTCAGAGGAGCTCTAACCCTAACCCTTAACCTTTAACCTTTAACCTTTAACCCTAACCCTTAACCTTTAACCCTAACCCTGCCAAGGTCAGAGGGCTTTAACCCTAACCCTTAACCTTTAACCCTAACCCTTAACCTTTAACCCTAACCCTAACCCTAATCACTACAACAGCGTACTTACTTACTTACTTACTTACTTAAGGGCTCTGCACACAGCGTGCGATTTCTGTTGCGCGTCAACATTCCATTTTGAAGTTTGAATGGAAGTCTATGAGAAAATCATAAAACATCGCATCCCAATGCACACAGCGTGCGATGCTTGGAAATGCGATGTTCTCATAGACTTCCATTCAAACTTCAAAATGGAACGTTGACGCGCAACAGAAATCGCACGCTGTGTGCAGAGCCCTTTACTTACTTACTTACTTACTTACTTACTTACTACTGCCATGACTGCTGTACATGTTGCTATAAAGTTAAAGTTGTTTCTAAATAACTTTATTGCTATATTTTATACAGTTAAAGTTGAAGTTATTTCTATATAACTT
>NC_137690.1:71877812-71910312 GCF_963989245.1 Nansenia antarctica
AAAGTGCTTTACATACAGCATTAAAAGAAATACAGAAAAAGAAGGCTAGTAATAAAAAATACAAATAGAAATAAAAATGGCAAGAATAGATAAACATTTAACAACATAATAAGACAATGAATAAAAAAGATGTAGATAAAAGTGTTGTTACTGCAACTGTATTCAAGCGCTGCTTGATACGGCGTGAGAGATTGCAGGTCAAAGAACGCTCCGGTCCCAGACTGTGACCCGAAACATCGTTTATCTGCCGCTGATAACAAACACTGCAGATCTCCACAGGCGATAAGATTACAACATTCATAAATGTTTTTCAGATGGAGGAGCGCGCTGTTGATGTCTTAATGAAAGGACATTAGAGGGAGTCATGTCAAGGCTGCAAGATGTGCTGTAGATATAATTAGATGTTAGTTAATGTCATTTAATGTTAGATTTGAACTTTGGTCCTTATCCTACACAAATGACTTACTAATGCTTCCTGTCCCCTGAGTACCTTCTACACTGGGAAGGTAGTCAGGGGGAGGGGAGGGGAGGGGAGGGGAGAGGAGAGGAGAGGAGAGGAGAGGAGAGGAGAGGAGAGGAGAGGAGAGGAGAGGAGAGGAGAGGAGAGGAGAGGAGTGGAGTGGAGTGGAGTGGAGTGCTTTAGTGCTCCTAGCTCTCTGATGTGCACTTTAAAGATTGGTGTACTTCCAAACGTTGCACAGTCCAAGGCTTTGATCTATAATCACTGCACTTCAGTTTGTAATTGTTTTAGCTGATCTTTTTTTATTTTATCTTCTTTGTATTCTTAGTTTTTATTCTCTTATCCTTGATGTTATCCTGTGCATGTGATTATGTTTTACTTGTTTTATCTACTATGTTATTTTATCTTTTCACTCGTCGTTTCTGTAAACGAGAGGAAACCTCAGTGGACCTTGGAGTTTAAATAAAGGTTGAATGAATGAATATTAAAACCTTCAAGGCCAATGTAAGATTGGTCCTGTGTCCGGGTGCCAAAATGAGGGGTGATGTAACCGGGTGATGTAATCAGGACTATCATATATAGTATATAGTATAGTATATATATGAGGCGGTATCAAACACGTGTGTGAGTTAGCTTAGCTTAGCTTGTGTTAGTTAGCTTAGAGGTTTAGTGTGTTAGCTTAGCTTAGCTTGTGTTAGCTACCTCAGAGGTTTAGCGTGTTAGCTAGCTTAGAGGTCTTGCTTTGTGTTTCAGTTGATCGAGGCCATCCAGGGGATTGACAGGATCATGGGCCAGCTGATGAACGGACTGAAGCAACTGAACCTTCATGAGTGCATCAACATCATCGTCCTAGCTGACCATGGTACTGTAGAAGGCTAATTATATAGATATATGTATATGAACTGTATATCAGGGGAGGCTGATGGAGGTAGTAATCGGAGGATGGGCTCATTGTAATGCATGGAACAGAGTGAAGAATGATATCAAACACGTAGGAATGATACAAAATAATCAACTAATTCCGTTCCATGCATTACAATGAGCCCGTCCTCCGATTTCTACCTCCACCAGCCTCCCCTGACTGACAATCAAACTTTGTTTATAGTAGCACAAGTCATGCATTGAATGCAACTCCAAGTTCTGAACATAAAAACAATAGTAAATAAACCACAATACGATAAGCTGAATTTTGTACAAGCTGGAGTTGATCTATGGCCACAGGCGAGAGCATCACAGTAGTCCAGCCTGCTAGTGATAAAAGCTGCACTAGTATCTCAGTATTGGCCTGGGAGAGAAACGGATGCACTCTAGCAATATTCTTTAAGTAATAGAAGATAGCAGATTTGGTCACATTCCTGATGTGGGCATCGAAAGTTAAATTGGAATCTACAATGACACCCAGGGTTTTGGCCTGGTGCTTAGGACTGAGTGCCAGTGACTTCAATTAAGAGGTGTAAATTTCACTCTTACAGCCTCTACTCCATTGACAAGTACCTCTGTTTTGCCCTGGTTGAGCTGAAGGAAGATCTGAGCCATCCAAGCATTAATGGCTATAATACAGTCTTGGCAGGCATCGATAGGGCTTGTGTAATCGGGAGACACAGCAATATAGAGTTGAGTGTCATCTGCATAGCTGTGAAAATGTATGCCATGTCGCCTGATGATACTGCCACGGGGCAGCATATATAACCTGAAGAGGACTGGACCCAGGATAGAGCCTTGTGGTGCTCCGCAGTTGATGCTATAGTTCTTAGAGGAGTATTCATCGAGGGCATGGGGGCGGATGTGGCTCAGGAGGTAGAGCAGGGCGTCTAATGATCGCAAGGTCGGCGGTTCGATCCCCGACTCCTCCTGTCCACGTGTCGAGGTGTCCTTGGGCAAGACACTGGACCCCAAATTGCTCCCAATGAGCGGGCCGGCGCCTTGCATGGTAGCTTGCCGCCATTGGTGTGTGAATGTGTGTGTGAATGGGTGAATGAGGGTTTTGGAATAAGGCGCTATATCAGTCAGTCCGTTTACCGTTATTCCATTTGATGTTGAAAGACCAGAAACATCCGATGATTCCAGGTTCATCGTCACTCCAGGAGGCAGCAGCAGATGTACTGTATGTACTCAGCGGGGGGTGAGGTATCACTCCTTAGCTGATCAAAACCAGACCAGATGGTTTTATGTCTTATCCCTAAAGTATGCAGCAAACTCTTCACATCTGGATGTGGAAAAAAAGATTAGAGACTGGAGATTAATCATAAATACCTTGATGAGAGCACTGTTGAATTGTACCTCTTCATAACCAAAGACACGAGGACGCATTTCTGTATTATTTGTGTTTTTCTTGACCTGCAGTAGGAGATTTTGTAAACAAATGATGTATACTGTATTCCTTGAGCACAACAGATAAGTCATAGCTTTTATAGCTAGTCATAGCTATCTAGTGCTATCTGACCAAGCTTTCAGGGACGAGACACACAGATGTATGAGTCTGTCCGTGAACGCTATCCTGTATCTGTTGTCATGGTGATGTGTTGTTGCCTGGTGGTAACCAACAGGTATGGAGGAGACCAGCTGTGACAGGAAGGAGTCCCTGCAGGACCTGCTGGGGGGGGCGAGCGTCTACGACTTCTACGTCACGCAGGGCGCCTTCGGCAGGATCAGGTCCTGGGATAAGAACCAAGCCTGTGAGTTCTAGGAGTGTTCTAAGAATGTTCTAGGAGTGTTCTAAGAATGTTCTAGGAGTGTTCTAAGAATGTTCTAAGAAAATCAGTAATTTAACACTAGGACAGCCTTGGGTGGGGTCATTTAACACTAGAACAGCCATGGGTGGGGTCATTTAACACTAGGACAGCCATGGGTGAGGTCATTTAACACTAGAACAGCCATGGGTGGGGTCATTTAACACTAGGACAGCCTTGGGTGGGGTCATTTAACACTAGAACAGCCATGGGTGGGGTCATTTAACACTAGAACAGCCATGGGTGGGGTCATTTAACACTAGGACAGCCTTGGGTGGGGTCATTTAACACTAGGACAGCCTTGGGTGGGGTCGCTTAACACTAGAACAGCCTTGGGTGGGGTCATTTAACACTAGGACAGCCATGGGTGGGGTCATTTAACACTAGAACAGCCTTGGGTGGGGTCATTTAACACTAGAACAGCCATGGGTGGGGTCATTTAACACTAGGACAGCCTTGGGTGGGGTCATTTAACACTAGACCAGCCTTGGGTGAGGTCATTTAACACTAGAACAGCCATGGGTGGGGTCATTTAACACTAGAACAGCCTTGGGTGGGGTCATTTAACACTAGGACAGCCATGGGTGAGGTCATTTAACACAAGAACAGCCATGGGTGGGGTCATTTAACACTAGGACAGAGATGGCCGGGCTCATTTGACCCTGTGTCACTTGTGAACCTGTGTTCGGTATCGCTTACAAACCCGTGTTGTTTTCTTGTAACAGTGGACTCAGCTGGACTCGTGGCCAACATGACGGTGAGTAGGAATCAACGAGACTACGGTTGACTAAGTTTGACTCAAGTGTCCTCTCTGTTTGTCTATTAGTCTGGAGAGGCTGCTGGAGGTAGACATCGGAGGACAGGGGAGGCTGGTGGAGGTAGACATCGGAGGACAGGGGAGGCTGGTGGAGGTAGACATCGGAGGACATTGACAGATTTACATTTGAACTATTTAGCAGACGCTTTTATCCAAAGCGATTTACAAAGAGAGATTACAGGGACAGTCTCCCTGGAGTTACTTAGGGGCTAAGTGCCTTACTCAAGGACACACTAGTGGTGGTGTTCCCAGGTGGGACTTGAACTCACAACCTTCTGATCACCAGTCCAACTCACTGTCCACTACCACTACACTACCCCATGGACGGGTTCATTGTAATGGATGAAATGTAACGAGGAATGGTTGTCATCCCTTATTCCGGTCCATGCATTACAATAAGCCCGTCTACCGATGTCTACCTCCACCAGCCTCCCCTGCTATTAGTAAACCAGACCTTCTCAACTGCAGAAATTCCACTTGAGCAACCTCTAAAAAGCTTGAAATCACCCATTATATTACACGTTCTAATGCTTTGGTCCTCATGTCAGGATCCGATGTAATGATCAGACTTTTCTTTCGAATAATGTGAATACATTTCCGCGTTGTTGAAAACCATTGCTAGTCATGATCCGCTAGATCGCTAGTCAACTAACACAGCTTGTTTTGGGAGCCTGCTAACAATGTAGAGTAGTGTTCTAGTTAACTAGGTAGCAATCCGTTGCGTTGCAGTATTTCGGCTTGACTAGCGAGTTTGCGTTGTGATTCTCAACAACGTTGAACCGTGTTTCAAAAGAAAAGTCTGAATGTTTTGATCGGTTGCCGACATGCGGACCAAAATGATCAGACTGTGTCACATTATACTGTAGCAGACAAGGAGCTAGAAGTCTTGTTTTCTTTCTGGCATCTCAGTGCAAGAAGCCAGGTCAGAACGTCACGCCTTACCTGAAGGCCCACCTGCCCAAGCGGTTCCACTACGCTAACAGCCGGCGCATAGAGGACGTGAGCGTGCTGGTGAACCCCAGATGGCTGTTCGAGAGGTAGGGGTACACCTGTCTGTAGTAGAGAGGTAGGGGTACACCTGTCTGTAGTAGAGAGGTAGGGGTACACCTTGGCTGTAGTTCAGACACACAGCGTTGTGTAGTTCCAGTGACATCTTGAGTCTTTCTCTCTATGCCAGAATGATCATATTTACATTTACATTTATATTGTACATTACACTGTATATTACATAGTTATCTATCACTACCATTCTTGTTCTATTTATATCATGCCCTTATATCACTATTTGCACTTCTGGTTGGATGCTAAAACTGCATTTCGTTGTATTGTCCTTGTACTCTGCAATGACAATAACGTTTAATCTAATCTAATCTAATCTAATCTAATCTAATCTAATCTAGATACCCCGGGTCTCTGTCGTTCTGTGCCGGGGGGACCCATGGTTATGACAACGACGCGGCCAGTATGCACGTAAGAACCGTTGGGTGCTGGTAGGCAAACTGGCTAGTAGTCGCTCTATGACCCTCTAACCCTCCCCGTTCGCTAACTCTGTGTTCCAGATGTTATCTGTGTACAGATGTTATCTGTTGCTTGTTGTTTCTGTGTTTTCCGTTTTGCCTGCTTGCGGCTCTGTCAGTATGTAAAGCGCATTGAGTCGCACCTTGTGAGAAATGCGCTATACAAATAAAACTTAATTCGATTTGATTTGAGTCTTAATCTTAAAAGGTTAATGTGAGATTTGGAGGAGTTTTGAGGAGTCGTGGGTCAGATGAAGTCTCCTAACATCTCCTTCCCTCTCTCAGGCCATGTTCCTAAGCTACGGACCCAAGTTCCTGAGCAGGACAGAAGTCGAGGCGCTGTCCAACATCGAGCTCTACAACCTGATGTGTGGTAAGCCTGAGATCCTCGTCTCACGTTTACAGACTGTTGTTATCTGTGTCAGGTAAATACAACTAAACCTTTATGGAGCTTTTACCAAGGGCAAAGGCTGTAAACAAGAGAAAAGAACAGGTTTTTATGTCAGTTCATTATGTTATAATTATATTAGGACAGTTTTCTGCAAGATGACCAAAAAAACATGCCGTGCTATATTATTTGAGTATATATGTTACGGTACATGTGGGAATACGGTACATGTGGGAAAACTAGGGTTAGGGTTAGGTGCTATGTCGACTTGGTACATGCTGGCATGTCTAACCCTAACCCTAATCCTATCCCTATCCCTAACCCTACCCCTAACCCCAACCCTAACCTTAACCCTAGCACCCTAGCACCTAACCCTAACCCTAGTTTTCCCACATGTACCGTAACATTTATATATATAACGTTATTTATATTATTTGTATTAAACATCTGCAGGTTAACTAGTGTGGTGAGTCTCTCTGAGGTGCAGTAGATGGCAGTGTGAACCTTTAAACACATCCAGTGCCAAGGGTGACTTTATTCACCGACAATATACATTTTGATGATTCTTTTGGTAGCCAATCAGAGTGTTGTTGCTAGGTAGAACACCACATAGAATCACTCTCTAGGTGGTGGTGAGTGTTCCGGAACGTTTTGGCAGTTGGTGGGTTAAAACACACTACCAGTGCGTTCGTAAAATACGCTCTGTAAATCTGACCAGTGCTCTTGTCCAATCAAATGACTTGGTCGCTCTATGACGTTGAACCCAGTGTGTGCGCTCCTCCGGATCTCTCAGAGCAAATTTACGAACGCACCCTTCTACTACTACTACACCTACCTACCTACCGGACAGGATGTGAATGACATCCTCCATGACATCATCCATGACATCATCCATGACTTCATCCTCTCCAGACGTGTTGGAGATCTTGCCGTCGGACAACAACGGGACCCACGGCAGCACCAACCACCTCCTGAGGAGCCCCTGGTTCACCCCCCAGCACCCCGCAGAGCTGACCCCCCCCGGGCTCTGCCCCCTGACGACCCTTGACCCCGCTGACCCCCTGGGCTGCTCCTGTCCCTCCATGGTAGTGACCTCCCTCTCTTATCTACTGTATGCCCCGCCCCTTATCTACCGTATGCTCCGCCCCTTATCCACTGTATGCCCCGCCCCTTATCTACCTTATCTACCGCTGTTTATTGCGAGCTTTCGGTCATAGACCTTCTTCAGGCATAAAACAGACAAGTGAATGCAGTGGTTTTAAGGGTTCAAACAACACCTGTGTCAAACATGTCATCTAGTGCTACGTTTACGTTTTGGGCTTTTAGCAGTCGCCTTTATCCAAAGCGACTTCCAACAAAAACATTTGTCTAAGTAAGTGAATCATCTATCCAACAGTCATAGCAAGAAAAGTGATATTTGCTCTGGCCAGGGGCCTTTGGTAGTCATAATGCTAGAGGAAGGAGATTTACAGGAACTCTACTGGGGGGTAGATGGGGCAGACAGGAAGTAGGCACTCATGAGAAGTAGTCTGGGTTTGCAGGGTTTTGAAATGAATGAATGATGGAACGAAGTACTTTTGCAACCCAAGTATCATGTGAGAAGAATGTTTCTGAAACTGAAACTGAAACTGAAAATGTAAATGTTTTCTTTACTCTGATACTCATGACTGTTGTGGTGTTAAGTTGGTGCTCTCTGTGACTGGCTGACTGCCGTCATCAGTAGATAGTGTTGGAGACAAAGCGTGTCCTCATTCATTCTGAGAAATGATAGTTGGGATGAGATACGTCATGAGTTACTTACTCTGGGGTTTCCCCAACACAATGACAACACCAGGGGTCAGATGTGTTCATACCCATGTATTCAGGCAAGGCAAGGCAAGTTTATTTGTACAGCACATTTCATACAACAGGGGCAATTCAAAGTGCCTTACATACAGCATTAAAAGAAACACAGAAGAAGAAAGAAATAGATACATCTAGATACATAGAGAAAATAAATAGATAAACATTTAACAACATAATAAGACAATGAATAAAAAGATATAGATAAAAGTGTTATTATTACTGCAGCTGTATTCAAGCACTGCTCTGGCCGATACGGCGTGTGAGACTGCAGGTAGGCCTGCTGGTGTGTGTTTAGCCGCTATCCTGCGCGACGCCCTAATTTCACGTACTTCCCAAATGTACTTCCTCCAGAGGTGTGTACACTAGGGAGGTAGAAACAATTGTTCCTTCCTCATTCTCTCATCCATCATTCGTTCTACGCTTTTACTGTCACAACCCTGGTGAAGCTAAAACAAAAAAAATAAAATAATCTGATGGTGTTTTTTCTTTTCAGGGTGCTAATAATCGAAACGACCGTCTGAACCTGACCGCCAGCGAAGGTAAAGATCCCTGTGTCAGAGAAATGTTCAACAGATTATCGACAGATTCTATTATTCAAACTGTGTAATGTTTATTTTTTTCTTAATCACATGATCTGACCAAGTCTGTTACTCGGGGGTCCCAAGTGTTTCTATTCAGGGGTCAGGCTCCACAACTTAAGTAGTACTTAATTCATTAAATGTGCTTAATTATTTAATTAAAACCACCAGAGAGTTCACACTTCAATCAATGTTTGCAGGTCAATCTGCTTGAAACAACGAAAAATGTATTAAATTAAGAACGTCACTGGTCTAGGAGAGGCATGGGCCTGCATCATTAGAAGGAAATAAAGTACTACTTAACCTAGAAATATTTTGTGCAACTGACCCCTGGTCACCTCCCTGGTCCCTACGACAACAGAGGAGACAGTGAGCTGAATCGTGAGGAGCGAACAATTTACAACCCCTCCAAAAATAATAATACTTCCAAGGAAACACCGCAAACGACCAATTTAGTTTTGAGCTAAGTTAGCTACTTATTAAACACGTATAGGCTACAATTTAGTGCCTAACACTACTACTAACACTGCTACACTGCTACTAACACTGCTACTAACACTGTACTGTGTTTGCCATACCAACGTGTTACCCAATATCCACTTATAACAACTTGAATTAGTTACATGCTAACACCCCCCTGTCTATATACCCCCCTGTGAATAGGCCATATAGTGTATAGAAGTATATACGTTTACATAACAGATACATACTCTGATTCCTACCGATTACTTTTAGGTATATCCGCCTATTTATGTCTATTTATGTCTCATTCTTGTTTTTTTTATTATCTTAGGACTGTGTTTTGTTTGTAGCATCTAGGGTTTGCATTTCAATTTCGTTGTACCCGTACAATGACAATAAAGATCATTCATTCATTCATTCATTAAATGTGGCGATCTGACTTCGTGACGTTAGAATTATAAGGTTCTATCTAAATTTTTGGTCAAAATTTAGTTTTTTACATAATCTGATCCATTCGGTGTTTATTAATGCCTGTGTGGTGTTATTTTTTAAATGTTGACATTTTTTAGTTAGTAATTAATCAAATACAAAGGTTCCATCTCACAGAACATAATGGAATGTAAAAACTTTGACACTCAATATCTCTGAACTACCCTAAACGGAGATAGAACCTTATAATTCTAAACTCACGTGATGTCATAATACCGTATCATTCTAAGCTCACAACTTGTCACTCTCAGTGTTGGCGGCGGAGAGGAAACACACGCTGTTCGGGAGGCCGAGGACGCTCAAGCCCAGTGAGCAGTTCTGTCTGCTGCACCAGGAGGGCTTCATCAGTGCCTACAGCCAGGGGAAGTACATGCCTCTGTGGAGCTCCTTCACCATAGACAAACCTGTAAGCTCCTTCACCATAGACAAACCTGTAAGCTTTAATATCCTTCACCATAGACCTACCTGTAAGCTTTAATATCCTTCACCATAGACAAACCTGTAAGCTTTAATATCCTTCACCATAGACCAACCTGTAAGCTTTAATATCCTTCACCATAGACAAACCTGTAAGCTCCTTCACCATAGACAAACCTGTAAGCTCCTTCACCATAGACAAACCTGTAAGCTCCTTCACCATAGACAAACCTGTAAGCTCCTTCACCATAGACAAACCTGTAAGCTCCTTCACCATAGACCTACCTGTAAGCTTTAATATCCTTCACCATAGACAAACCTGTAAGCTCCTTCACCATAGACCTACCTGTAAGCTCCTTCACCATAGACCTACCTGTAAGCTCCTTCACCATAGACAAACCTGTAAGCTCCTTCACCATAGACAAACCTGTAAGCTTTAATATCCTTCACCATAGACAAACCTGTAAGCTTTTAACTGTGGAGCTCCTTCACCATAGACAAACCTGTAAGCTCCTTCACCATAGACAAACCTGTAAGCTCCTTCACCATAGACAAACCTGTAAGCTCCTTCACCATAGACCTACCTGTAAGCTCCTTCACCATAGACAAACCTGTAAGCTCCTTCACCATAGACAAACCTGTAAGCTCCTTCACCATAGACAAACCTGTAAGCTCCTTCACCATAGACAAACCTGTAAGCTCCTTCAACATAGACAAACCTGTAAACTCCTTCACCATAGACAAACCTGTAAGCTCCTTCACCATAGACAAACCTGTAAGCATTTCACCATAGACAAACCTGTAAGCTTTTAAATTATAATCATAATAATAAATTGTATTTATATAGCGCTTTTCCGGGGCTCAAAGACGCTGACAATATGGGAAGAAAGACAGAAGACAGAGAAACAGCAAGCAACAGATAACATGAGCACATAGAACACAGAGTTAACGAACAGGCACAGGGAACAATTAACACAGCAATGTCCAGGGGGGGAGGGAGGGGGGTGGCAGGGTTAGGGGAGATGGTTAGGGGTAGGGAAGGTTGTATGCATGGGAGAACAGGTAGGTTTTGAGGTGGGATTTAAAAGTGGAGTGTGTGTCTCTGAGTGGTTGAGGGAGAGAGTTCCAGAGGCGGGGTGCAGCTTGTGAAAAAGCCCGGTCTCCGAAGCCTTTGAGTTTCGAGGGGGGGTGGGGGGGGGGCAGTGAGGGGAACAGTGGATGAGGAGCGGAGGGTACAGGTTTTATAAAAATGTATCCTTAATTTGTCATAATTTGTTATGTGATGTGTGTTAGAAATGCTGTATTTGTTAGAAAATGTTTCGCTGCTTTGACAGTTGGAAGAACCATTTGATATGTGTGACATCACAAGTGGGTATACATCCACTTTACAACATTACCTCAGAAAAAAAAGGCAATTTTAGAAATTGAAATTAGTCAATCGATATTATTTCAGGGTGAGCTGGAATGAAAATGTCCAAACGTTCCCTCAGGGCAGGGTAGACCAACGTTGACAGACCTTAGAGAGCAATCGGAAGGTCTCTGGTTCGATCCCCGCCTCAGGAGGGAGCTGCATGTGTCCCTGAGCAAGACACTAAATCCCTAATTACTCCAGGGGCGCCGACTATGGCTGATCCTGTGTGCCTAGAGCAAAAGAAATGACCACATTCCAACAATTGACTGACGAGTTGATTGCATGGCGATAAATCAATAAAAAAAAGACATGTTTCATAACATGGCCGCCTCTTTGCTGCCCCCTGTAGGAGAACGTGGACCCGTTGCCGGCAGTGACAGCAGACTGTCTGAGGGCTGATGTGAGGATCCCTGCTGACGCGAGTCCTAGATGTGACCAGTACGTTGCAGCTGGGAACATCACCCACGCATTCCTCTACCCCCCTAGTAAGTACACTCCCCTAGACCCCTACCCCCCTAGTAAGTACACTCCCCTAGACCCCTACCCTCCTAGTAAGTACACTCCCCTAGACCCCTACCCCCCTAGTAAGTACACTCCCCTAGACCCCTACCCCCCTAGTAAGTACACTCCCCTAGACCCCTACCCCCCTAGTAAGTACACTCCCCTAGACCCCTACCCCCCTAGTAAGTACACTCCCCTAGACCCCTACCCCCCTAGTAAGTACACTCCCCTAGACCTCTACCCCCCTAGTAAGTACACTCCCCTAGACCCCTACCCCCCTAGTAAGTACACTCCCCTAGACCTCTACCCCCCTAGTAAGTACACTCCCCTAGACCCCTACCCCCCTAGTAAGTACACTCCCCTAGACCCCTACCCCCCCACTCCCCTAGACCCCTACCCCCCTAGTAAGTACACTCCCCTAGACCCCTACCCCCCTAGTAAGTACACTCCCCTAGACCCCTACCCCCCTAGTAAGTACACTCCCCTTGACCCCTACCCCCCTAGTAAGTACACTCCCCTAGACCCCTACCCCCCTAGTAAGTACACTCCCCTAGACCCCTACCCCCCTAGTAAGTACACTCCCCCTAGACCCCTACCCCCCTAGTAAGTACACTCCCCTAGACCCCTACCCTCCTAGTAAGTACACTCCCCTAGACCCCTACCCCCCTAGTAAGTACACTCCCCTAGACCCCTACCCCCCTAGTAAGTACACTCCCCTAGACCCCTACCCCCCTAGTAAGTACACTCCCCTAGACCCCTACCCCCCTAGTAAGTACACTCCCCTAGACCCCTACCCCCCTAGTAAGTACACTCCCCTAGACCCCTACCCCCCTAGTAAGTACACTCCCCTAGACCCCTACCCTCCTAGTAAGTACACTCCCCCTGCCCCCTCCATCCCCCTGAAGAATCTTCTTGTCGGTAAAATGATGGAATGGATCAATCTATTGAGGATTTTGTGATCTTAAATGCGTTGTGTCATCTCAGGATAGATTAGGTGTGCAGCTGACACGATTTGACAAGGAATAGAACTATTCAACACGGGTGGAACGAGTACTATAAGATTTATTCAGAACAGATCATAGCTTCTTCAGCACGTTCAGCATTTCGAACATTATGAAATACAGACAGGTTTAAATACTTTTCATGTTATCTCAGATGTTACGTTGTGAATGAGCTCACCATCCCTGGCGCCTACAACCCCCCCAAGGTCTTAAGATAACAACCCCGAATCTGTCTATTTGTGGCGTCACTGCTAACCGTGAAGATCAGGCTGACCTGGAAGAAGCAGAATGTGTGTGTGTATGTGAGTGGGTATGTGTTATGTGTGTGTCTGAGTGACATGAGAATAGAGTGTATATGTGTGTGTGTGTGTGTGTGTGTGTGTGTGTGTGTGTGTGTGAGTGACATGAGAATAGAGTGTATATGTGTGTGTATGTAGGTGTATGTGTGTGTGAGTGATATAAGCATATATGTTTTTAGAAAACCCCACCGAGATCTAACACCCCTCTATCAGATCTGACCCCTCCATCCCTCCATCCTTCTCTCTATCAGATCTGACCCCTCCATCCCTCCATCCCTCTCTCTATCAGATCTGACCCCTCCATCCCTCCATCCTCCTCTCTATCAGATCCGCCCCCTCCATCCCTCCACCCCCCTCTCAATCAGATCTGACCCCTCCATCCCCCTCTTTCTATCAGATCTGATCCCTCCATCCACTCCTTTAAATCCAGGCTTAAAACTTCTTTGTATTCTTTAGCGTTTCCTTAAAGTTTTTTTTTTTACTTTTTACGTGTGTCTTTGTGCTTGCGTTGTTTTGGTTGTGTTTATTATAATTTTATTGCCTTTTATTGTGATCTTAATCCATGTACAGCACAAGTTGTTTTAAATGTGCTTTATAAATAAACTTGACTTAAAAACTGTAAAATCCATCACTTTAGTACTTTATCAATGTAGGTTTGATTCTTTTCTTACTTACATTACTTTTTATTAAAGTGTTATTGTTGTGTGTTTTGTATCTGAATGCTGCAACATAATGTCAATGTTGAGGAACCAGAGCCAAAGAATTTGACTCTTGTGTAAAGCGATTCTGATTCTGGTTCTGACCTGATAATCCCCAGATCTCTATCGGACCGCAGAGGAGGAGTATGACGGACTGTTGATGAGCAACGTTGTACCCATGTACCCCGAGTTTAAGAGTAAGTGCCCCCCAGGGGAGGCTGGCGGAGGTAGACATCGGAGGCTGGGATCACTGTGTAGTTCATGGAATGGATTGAGGAATGGTATCAAACTCGTGTGTGTGTGTGTGTGTGTGCGTGCGTGCGTGCGTGCGTGCGTGCGTGTGTGCGTGTGCGTGTGCGTGTGCGTGTGCGTGTGCGTGTGCGTGTGCGTGTGTGTGTGTATTTACTCTTGTGTTTGGTATCGTTCCTTATTCAGTTCCATGCATTACACAATGAGCCCTGTCCTCCGATGTCTGCCTCCCCCAGCCTCCCCCAGCCTCCCCCAGCCTCCCCCAGCCTCCCCTGGTACCAGACACACGTAACCTTTTACAACAGCTTGCTCACCCATCCAGTCACGTAGCTGTTTATACAGCTGCCTCTTATCACCTCACCTCCCCCCTTTGTCCATTTAAACACTTAACTTATCTCTCCTTATAATAACACTCCTTCATTTCTCTGGCATTAGTGGCCTGGCCTGGGGTGATCCAGTGGTCTAGCACCATGGCGTGGGGAGGTCCAGTGGTCTAGCACCATGGCCTGGGGTGGTCCAGTGGTCTAGCACCATGGCCTGGGGAGGTCCAGTGGTCTAGCACCATGGCCTGGGGTGGTCCAGTGGTCTAGTACCATGGCCTGGGGAGGTCCAGTGGTCTAGTACCATGGCCTGGGGTGGTCCAGTGGTCTAGCACCATGGCCTGGGGTGGTCCAGTGGTCTAGCACCATGGCCTGGGGTGGTCCAGTGCTCTAGCACCATGGCCTGGGGTGGTCCAGTGGTCTAGTACCATGGTCTGGGGTGGTCCAGTGGTCTAGTACCATGGCCTGGGGTGGTCCAGTGGTCTAGCACCATGGCCTGGGGTGGTCCAGTGGTCTAGCACCATGGCCTGGGGTGGTCCAGTGGTCTAGCACCATGGCCTGGGGTGGTCCAGTGGTCTAGCACCATGGCCTGGGGTGGTCCAGTGGTCTAGCACCATGGCCTGGGGTGGTCCAGTGGTCTAGCACCATGACCTGGGGTGGTCCAGTGGTCTAGTACCATGGTCTGGGGTGGTCCAGTGGTCTAGTACCATGACCTGGGGTGGTCCAGTGGTCTAGTACCATGACCTGGGGTGGTCCAGTGGTCTAGTACCATGGTCTGGGGTGGTCCAGTGGTCTAGTACCATGGTCTGGGGTGGTCCAGTGGTCTAGCACCATGGCCTGGGGTGGTCCAGTGGTCTAGCACCATGGCCTAGGGTGGTCCAGTGGTCTGGTACCATGGCCTGGGGTGGTCCAGTGGTCTAGTACCATGACCTGGGGTGGTCCAGTGGTCTAGTACCATGGCCTGGGGTGGTCCAGTGGTCTAGTACCATGGCCTGGGGTGGTCCAGTGGTCTAGCACCATGGCCTGGGGTGGTCCAGTGGTCTAGCACCATGGCCTGGGGTGGTCCAGTGGTCTAGCACCTCGGCCTACAGTGCACATACGTCCATGTCGACATGGGTTAGAATCCGGCCCTGCTGACACCCCCTCTCCTCCTTACTTTCCTGTCTTTCTTCGCTGTCTCTCCAATAGAAATGTCTGTATTTTATGAAAGACGTATTCTTCATATTCACATCTTCCTCCTAACAGAGGTCTGGGATTACTTCCAGACTACGCTGCTGAAGAAGTATGCCAGTCAGTACAACGGTGTCAACGTCCTCACCGGACCGGCGTTTGACTACAACTACGATGGGCGATATGACTCTCCAGACCAGATCCAACAGTATGTCAGACCAGAACCAGAACCAGAATCACTTTTATTACATCCCAATGTACATAGCACATAAAGATAACAGTTCTTTGGTTTAGGGTTTGTCGTGGATTTAATTGATTCCTAATAGATTGAGTAAAACTTGAGCGGGACTTGAGCGGGACTCATATTTATAGAACTGTTCTTGGTCATGAGGTCACTATTCTTGGGAACCAAGTTATGGGCCCTGTCCATAGTCAGAATTATTCACTGTGCCACAGATCTTGGCCCATCCCTTCCAGGAAGTAAATGGGCCTTCCTTGAGTGCTGCTAGATTCGCCCAACTGTAGAGAGACTTCAATTCTCAGTATAAAATGATATAAAACTACAACAGGTTCCTCAACATTGGCATTGCAGCATTAAGATACAAAAATCACAATAATAGAGTACCCTAACCCTAAGTAAAATAAGTAAAGTAAGTAATAATAAAGTGATGGTAGTCGTAGTACAGCAGAACCAGTCGTACTACAATGGAATCTGTAGTGCAAAATAGTACGAGTACTCTGTCATGCACAAGCAGAGAAGAGAATAGGAGATTTGGCCTTTTGACTGAAATACAATATTAAAAATATGCTGTTTTAATTATGTGTTCACATTTTGTCTTTACATCTTTGTTGAACAAAAGAAATAATGGTTGAGGAACACAATAACAGGAAGTCACACAAGACAGGACTCTAATTTCAACTAACTGCTGTTATAGCTGCTAACCGCTAACAACAACAACAACAATGGGAGGATAGAGAACAACCAGAAAAGGTCAACATTTGACCTTTACACTCCCACTCCCGAGGCTGTGGGAAGTGACTGAGTTTATTTGGCCATAAATGTTGAACTTCTTTCATTGTTTCCTAATCTCCCATTGTTTTTGTTGTCCTATCATCATGCGTATAAGTCTGAAAGACCTTGTGCTAGCATATCAGCCCAATAGAGCTCTCAGGTCTTCTGACGCTGGCTTTCTCTGTGTACCACATGTACCAAAGAAGAGATTTGGCGAGGCTGCATTCTCATTTTATGCACCCAGATTGTGTCTTCACTGCCAGTTTACATTAGGGATGCAACCTCAGCACATATGTTCAAGTCAAGACAAAAACCCATCTTTTTAATATTGCCTTTAAATGACTAAATTAAATTATGATTATATAATGATTGGAGCACTTTGAACTGCAACGTTTGCAGGAAAAGTGCTATACAAATAAAAGGTATTATTATTATTATTATTATTATTATTATCATCATGTGTTTGGACTGGCCCAGAATTGGTTCCAAATTCTGCTTTAATTTGATTATTACTGTATATGTGATGGCTAATCTCATTATGTGCTAATCTCAAATTGTCAACATCCTACTTTATTCACCAAAAATGCACAAGTTATGATGCTTCGTTTTGTAGCCAATCAGAGTGTTGTTGCTAGGTAGAACACCACATATAAAAGAACACTTCCGGGAATGCTTTGGCAGTTGGTGATTTAACAACCAAACATTCTGGGTTCTGCGTTCGTAAAATAATTCGATCTGGAAATCTGATCCGCACTCACGGAATCAGCCTCTTGTCCAATCAAATGACTTGGTCCCTTTATGACGTTGAGCCCAGTGTGGCCTTACGAACACAGCCTCTCATCTGCA
This sequence comes from Nansenia antarctica, assembly GCF_963989245.1. NCBI lineage: Eukaryota > Metazoa > Chordata > Actinopteri > Argentiniformes > Microstomatidae > Nansenia > Nansenia antarctica. The sequence goes on from NC_137690.1 coordinate 71,895,022, forward strand.
GGTACGTGGCAGGGACAGGCATCCCCATCCCCACACATTACTTTGCCGTCCTCACGAGCTGCAGCGACCCGTCTCAGCCAGTGAGCAGCTGTGGCCAGGAGCTGCAGACCGCTTCCTTCCTGCTGCCTCACAGAGTGGACAACTCACAGATCTGTAACGTAAGACACACTCTACTACACTATCTGCCTCTGTCAACCTTTATATTATCAACCTTAATGGACTGACTCATATAGCGCCTTTATCCAAAGCGCTTTACAACGGCCTCTCATTCACCCGTTCACACACACATTCACACACCAATGGCGACAAGCTACCATGCAAGGCGCCGGCCCGCTCATTGGGAGCGATTTGGGATTCAGTGTCTTGCCCAAGGACACTTCGACATGTGGCCAGTCGGGGCTCGAACCTCCGATCTTGCGATCATTACACGCCGGTTCTACCTCCTGAGACACAGCGGCCCTCCACCTCTACACTATCTCCATCTGTTAATCTTTACATTATCAACCTCTACATTATCAACCTTTACATTATCAACCTTTACATTATCTCCATATGTTCATCTTTACATCAGTAAAGGCCCGGGTCTAAGGCCCAATCCCATTAACCCTCCTTGCCTCTACAATTAAGCCCCACGCCTCCGTTTGGAGCATTCATGCGTAGGGGTAGGGTGTCTACGTGTTGTAAAGGGGTAGGTCGAAGTGCTAGGGCTACGTGGCCATTTCTTCAGAGGCGCCCTCCAAATCGAGTGTGAAATGCGAACTCTCCCAGAATGCCTTGTAACACTGTGTTGTTTTAATCACCTCAGCTGGGATTGTTACGGTACGCAAATGTGTTCTTCACGTCTCCACAGAGTGACGAGACAGAGTCTTTATGGGTGGAGGACCTCCTGTGGTTCCACCAATCACGAGTCAGAGATGTAGAGTGGATCACGGGATTGGACCTGTTCCAAGGAAGCAACCGACCAATCCCTGAGCTTCTACGAGTGAAGGCCCGCCCCACCGCTGCCATTCACAGACTTCCCTGAGATGGAGAGGAGCTCCTGGAGGTGTAGGATGTTATATGTGACGCGTTCTAATGTTCTGGTCTGCATGTCGGCAACCAATCAAAATGTTCGGACTTTCCTTTTGAAACACGGAACTACGTTTCAGCGTTGTTGAGAATCACAACACAAACTCGCTAGTCGAGCCAAAATACAGCAACAACGCAATTGGATTGGGTGAGTAATCCCCACTGCTACCTAGTTAACTAGAACACTACTCTACATTGGTAGCAGGCTCACAAAACAAGCTGTGTTAGTTGACTAGCAACGTGTCGTTGATTTTCAACAACGCAGAAATGTATTCACATTTTTCGAAAGAAAAGTCTGATCATTACATCAGATCCCGACATGAGGACCAAAGCATTAGAACGTGTCACATATGGGTATGTGTGTACCAGGGTTTCCGTTAACCGGTAATTACCGGTCTTTGTCCGATAAAATCTGTTGAAGTCCGACATATTTAAACCTCTTCGGTCATATTGTCCGGTGAAAATAACCGCTAAACATAGTAGCCCATTCGGCGGTAACCCGCCCCATCTGGCAACCCTGTCTCTCAACGGCACGAGTACCGTAGTTTAGTCAGTTACCGTAATTTAGTTTGATCTAGTCTAAATAAAACCACTGCAGTGACCGGAGTCAAGGTTATTGTTCTGCGTGTTTTGGATGTGCTAGAGCACAGTGAATGACCACCGAGGGCCGTGAGATGCGGCTAGTAAAGGACGCTAGCGGCCATCTCAACCCCGTTCATTGATTGAGCCTGCCGTGCCCGTTCCAGCCCTGAGTCGGGAGAAGTACTACGGGAGTAGTGCGCTACTATCGACAACCTGGGCTACTGGTACCATTAGATTAGGATTGATTAGATTAGGTTGACAATACCACACTACATTTGAGTTTAGGGATATCAATGTTATATATTTGTGTATGTTTTATCTTTATGTATTAAATGTTATAATAGTTTCACATTTGAGACCTGTCTTCCCCCACTCAGTTATTCAGTCGGTGTCCATCATTTTAGTCTATCTATAGTGTTAGAGTTTAATTTGTGCCACTAAGGTGAAATAGTCCACGGGTGTGTATCCCCCCGATACATCCTCCCCATTCTCATACTCCCGAGTCCGAGAAAGTATGATTTGACAGGCAGCTAGACTTAATGCCTTCCCAATCAGCGAGACGTGGTTATAGAAATTACGTTGTTTTATTGATAAAAAGGGTAAAACTGGAAAGAGAATATAAAAAACGTACATTACTGTCGTGAAACTATTTAACACACTTCAGTTAACGTAATGTCCGTTCATTGATCGATCGATGCAGTCCGTTCAAATAGCCATCAAAAGCTAAACTAGGCATACTTAAAATTACCAATTACATACTCAAATCCCATTAATGCAATTGAAATAAACATCTTAAAGTAGCCTACAGTCGTAATTCAAAGTAGCAAAGGTGACTAGGCTGCCCAGTGTGGCGCGCGTGCAGCCCTGGACATATTATGCCATAGCGCATGCGAATCATGAAAGCCTATATTATTATATAGTTCGCGATCTAATCGTATCGGATGAGAAATGGACATTAAATGGCCTATATAGGCTACACAACAGCTAATCACCGCGACAAACACCTATATTATATTATAATATGATGACCGGAATTTTTCCCGTTTGTCCGACAAATTGAAATCTTCCCGGACACGTTGACCGGCACCAAATGTTTCTAACGGAAACCCTGGTGTGTACAGGACATGTTTGTGATGGTGTGCAACATTGTTTTATAGTGCAATGACTAATTTATATGTACCACAACTGCCATTTTATTTTTATCCACCATGTTATGTAACCATAATCTATTGAAGTGAATTTAATGATAACAATGTACTTTTGCAATTAATTCCATTTCCTTAAGTGTACATACAACTACAGTATATGACTGTATCAATGAACTATTGATTTATGTATTATGTGACATTAGGTTTCTTTCCTTGTGTCTTCTCAATTAGACTACACATCCTGAATTTCCCTCTGCATATAATTACATTTACATTTTAAGCATTTAGCAGACGCCTTTATCCAAAGCGACTTACAACAAATAAATGTGTCTAAGTAAGTGAATCATCTGTCCATCAGTCATCTTAAGAAAAACGATCTATGCTAGGCGCTAACAACACTTAGGTTGTGGATTCAATTCCCTCTGGGACCATATATACTGAAATGTATGCACTCACTGCAGTGTAAGTCGCCTTGCATAAAAGCGTTAGCTAAATGGCATATATTATATACAGTATATTTTAAAAATGAAAATGAAGATCTGTGAAATCCATTGTTCAGTGCCTAATAAATGTCTCTTTTCAAGATAAAACTGCACATTTTAGAGTGGCCTTTTATTGTGACCAACCTAAGGCACACCTGTGCAATAATCACACTGTCAGGTGGATGGATTATCTCGGCAAAGGAGAAGTGCTCACTAACACAGATTTAAACAGATTTGTGACCAAAATTTGAGAGAAATAGACCTTTTGTGTACATTGAAAAAGTCTTTAGATCTTTGATTTCAACTTGTGAGAAATTGGAGAAAAAAGGACAGAAAGAGAGATTATTCCATTTGTGGGAGAAAAACTAGAGAACACCATTATGATTCTACATACAGTATGTACTTCTGACCGCCTGACCACTATGGGGTCTAGAGCCTTCAGTCACTCTGCGACCCCGTCTCCCACAAGACATCCGCAACACTGACTCTCTCTCCACCTTCAAATCCTGCCTGAAAACCCACCTTTTTGAACTGCCGTATTTTTTACTGATTGTTGTTTTTAAGTCTTTTGTTTTGTCTTATTTTGTTTTTGTTGGTTTGAATCACTGTTTGAACTTGATCTGTTGCTTGTTTTTAATTATGCTCTGTGAGGTGTCCTTGAGTGCTTTGAAAGGCACCCATAACCCGCAACGATCTGGTTTGAGAACAGAAAAGCCCCTTTGTTTTTCTTTTCCACAGAAAGACAAATATGATCGTTAAAAAAATAAATAAAAAATCAAGCTGTATCACATGTACGGATCACCTCCCTGCCAGCTGTGTCCTAGTTAAATGTTACGCCAGGGGCACCAGGGTACCATGGAACTGGAGAGACTATTTCAACACACCGTAATTATGTTTATGGCATAAACATAACGCTGCTCCACATTGTTGCAGAAACTCTCCTCTCTTGTATTTAACTGAAACTGGATGACTTTGGAGGATAATCCCAGAGAGACGCTGTCATTTCAGCTGTTTCTAACAAATCTCCTAACAAAATAACATTACTGGCAACTGTCATGACACCTCACATTTTCTGGAAAAAAGGAACATTAGTTAAGTCTCTCTCTCTCTCTCTCACCACCTGAGGGGAGGGTGTCCTCTCTATCTCTCTCTCTCTCTCTCTCTCTACCTGAGGGGAGGGTGTCCTCTCTCTCTCTCTCTCTCTCTACTCTCATCTTCAGTTAAGATGTCCACAGTGAGCCTATTTGAAGAAAGCTCTTTTGGCTGAGAGCGTGTATGTCCATTACGCTGTCTGCCAGTGTTGCCTTGGGAGCTGGGGTGGAGGGGGGGCAGTTTCTCTATAAGTCCCCTCTGTCATCAGTTCTTGTGATGTGGTAAACTCTAAAAGCATCCTGCTCCTCAGAACGTCCTGGTTGTTCTGTGCCTCCTCTCTCTGTCTGTGGGAGACCACCTCTGGTCCTCGTTAGACCACCTCTGGTCCTCGTTAGACCACCTCTGGTCCTCGTTAGACCACCTCTGGTCCTCGTTAGACCACCTCTGGTCCTCGTTAGCTGCTGTCAATCTCCTTAATCAAATGGTAAACAAATTGCACTTATATATGGCCTTTATCCAAAGCACTTTACAACGGCCTCTCCCATTCACACACACATTCACACACCAATGGCGGCAAGCTACCATGCCAGGCGCCAGCCCGCTCACTGGGAGCAATTTGGGGTTCAGTGACTTTCCCAAGGATACTTCGATATGTGGCCAGCCGGGGGCTCGAACCACAACCACAGCCGCCCCCACTTGTTGTTGTTTTCATATTTTCCACAGAATGAGACATCATCTTTAGGGGTCAGTGACAGTGACTCTGTTGTTAGGCTTGTTAGCATCCAGTACGGAGCTTATGAAGCTGAGCTATTGACCGCTGGACCACCCCAGGCCGTAGTACTAGACCACTGGACCACCCCAGGCCATGGTACTAGATCACTGGACCACCCCAGGCCATGGTGCTAGACCACTGGACCACCCCAGGCCATGGTACTAGACCACTGGACCACCCCAGGCCATGGTACTAGACCACTGGACCACCCCAGGCCATGGTGCTAGACCCCTGGACCACCCCAGGTCATGGTGCTAGACCACTGGACCACCCCAGGTCATGGTACTGGTGCTAGACCACTGGACCATCCCAGGCCATGGTGCTAGACCACTGGACCACCCCAGGCCATGGTACTAGACCACTGGACCACCCCAGGCCATGGTACCAGACCACTGGACCAGGTCATGGTACTGGTGCTAGACCACTGGACCACCCCAGGTCATGGTACTAGACCACTGGACCACCCCAGGCCACTGAGAGCAGCGTGTGTGATCCTCTATCGTAGTGGTGTGTCTCTTTGTCTTGGTTGGATTTCAGTCTATCCTTCACTCCTTCCATCTGTTCTGGTTTCTGTTCCTCAAGCAAGGCGTCTGTCACTAGTAGACAACTTCATAGTTTCGTGGTTTTTTCGTTCTTGAGAAAACTTTAGGACAATCCGTCCTCTGTGTCGTCTGGGGACCGTTTAAAAACAGACGTAGAAACGTGGAGGGGCTTAAGGAGGAGTCTCTCTCTCTCTCTCTCTTCATATTGTCATTGTGACGATCATCTATGATTCACAGACACATTAAAATCCATAATCCTCTCATGTCTGTGGTGGGAAACACCAGAGAAGATACCCACGCTATTTCTCTGTGTAGACATCGGAGGGCGGGCTCATTGTAATGCAACGAATGCAATCAGGAATTCCGGCGGTAGTCTAGAGGTTAGAGAAGCCGGCTAGCAATCAGAAGGTCGCTGGTTCGATCCCCTCCGCCTCAGGAGGGAGCTGCAGGTGCCCTTGAGCAAGGCACTTAACCCTCTAATTGCTCCAGGGGCGCAGACTATGGCTGAGCCTGTGCCTAGAGCAAAAAAAAAAATATAATAATAATAATAATAATACATTCCAACAATCGACTGACAAGTTGATTGCATGGCAAATAAAAACAAAGCCGTATTATTACGGAGAGTGTAATGAATTGACTGAACGAGGCATAACCGTTACAGGATGCTAATCAAACACACGTGTTTCATACACATTACACATCAGCCTCCGTCCGTCCACCGAGTTCTACCTCCGCCGGCCTCCCCTGGCAGTTCCGCTCCACAGAGTTCTAGAACTGGAACCAGGTGGACTGTTGCAAGTCCCGATGGCATCAGTTAGTGAACGGGGAGGGTCCGTGAGATGAGACCATCTCATTTCCAGACAACAACAGGCGGGTCTGCGTCGGTTTCCCGCCACAGCCTTGTGATGACCACTGATTAAACGGTTGAATATGTGGCTGTTGGGACTGATTAAACGGTTGAATATGTGTCTGTTGGGACTGATTAAACGGTTGAATATGTGTCTGTTGGGACTGATTAAACGGTTGAATATGTGTCTGTTGGGACTGATTAAACGGTTGAATATGTGGCTACTGGACTGGTGCAGAGGAGATGATGGTGGTCAGGGACACAGGGTGACGTTCGGTGGAAGGCAGCGATGTTGGAATGAAAACAGCTGCTGAATGACTGTCTGGACTTCCACCATCTCGGGGATGGAGAGGATCTTGAGCTGGTTAAGGGGTGTGTGTGTGTGTGTGTGTGTGTGTGTGTGTGTGTGTGTGTGTTTTGTGTGTGTGTGTGTGTGTGTGTGTGTGTGTGTTTTGTGGTGTGTGTGTGTGTGTGTGGGTGGGTGGGTGGGTGTGTGTCATGGCTCTGTCATGACCTCACACGTATGTTTGTACCACTGCCATGGTGATGACCATCCATCACACACACACACACACACACACACACACACACACACACACACAAACACACATACTATGCACTGACAGTAATTTATATTAGTTTACATTTATTATTAATAATAATAATAATAATAATAATAATGAATTTTATTTATAGGCGCCTTTCAAAGCACTCAAAGACACCCTTACAGAGCATAATTTAAAAACAAGCAACAGATTCAAACAGGTTCAAACAGTGATTCAAACAAACAAAACAAGACAAAACAAAAGACTTAAAAACAACCATCAATTAAAAATACGCCAGTTTTTACTCCGTTTTTACTCTAACTGACAGCCTACATAGTTATTGTTCTATTGCTTGTTGGTGTTATTGGTGTCGTTATGCCTCTGCTTCACCCTCACCACGTCAACTTCCGGTATTTGCAAATATACTTTTCATAAGAATTCTGACTCAGATTCTGATCCCTTGCCCCCCCCCCCCCATTGTTCCAATGCAAACAAAAAAAGTAAACATGTGAATACCAAAGTAATTTGTAATTGCAACAATTTCTCTGGGAGAAGTGGCGCATTATCTGACAGACGAGCAGCAGGGGAGCCAGTAGGATTTCTCTCCATGACTGTTCACCTTTCCCAGAACTCTCCTAGTTGTTTTTGGAGCCTTACGGAGGGAGTGGGTCATCTGTTCTAGATGATGGGTACTTGGTTAACAATAATATTGTTATGGGTTAGGGGATGTGGGAGTCGAACCTACGATCTCCTGCATACCAACCAGCCGCGTTAACCACAACCCCAACAGAGTTAGCCTAACTCTCCCAGTCCTGTTCGCTACATTGGTGTCAGAAGTTATAGGTGTACAATATTATTGACAAAAATGCCAGCATTAGGGCAGTTTTTTCTGGTGTCTGTCTTTTGTAATTTGGCCTTTTTACTTGCCGCTAACAAAATCTTTAGGAGTTGGGTATCATCCTTACTCATATCCCCATCATCAGGGTTATGACCAAGATATGAAGTATGTAAACATTGGAGTTTTTGAGATGACTGTAGCTACTTCCTTCCTACCAGCACCCAGCGGTGGGCCCCCACACCCCCCCCCGGGGAGCCCCCGCCGCCCCACACACCCAGCCCGCCCCACCACCAGCACACCCGGCCCAGCCAAGCAAGCACAGACCAAAGAGGCCCCGCACAAGGACGGCCAAGCAGGTGCCCCGGCGGCGGAACAGACCAGGCACACGGGGCAGCCGGGGGCCCCCAAGGGGAGGCCAAGGACCACCGGCACAAAGCAAGCAAGCAAGGGCGAAAAACCTGTACACCATGTATCCAGGAAAAGTTCCTTGCATATTATCGGCGTACACACTGTCCATACATTTAGTGTTATATCTGCATCGTTCTGCATCCAGCATGGGCACAGAGAGCAAATCATTAAAAGATTAAAGTGGATTTGTCATGTGCACATTCATTCTGTACTAACTCTCAACAGCAGGGGGGGCGGGGGTTACTGTAAATCACTTTGGATTCGTGTTTGCTAGAGAGTTTGAGGAGAGGAGAGGAGGAGAGGAGGAGGAGAGGAGAGGAGAAGAGAGGAGGAGAGGAGAGGTGAGGAGAGGAAAGGAGGAGAAAAGAGGAGGTGAGGAGGAGAGGTGAGGAGGAGGAGGGGAGGAGAGGAGAGGAGAAGATAGGAGAGGAGGAGGAGAGGAGAGGAGGAGAGGTGAGGAGGAGGAGGGGAGGAGAGGAGGAGAGGAGAGGAGAAGCGAGGAGAAGATAGGAGAGGAGGAGGAGGAGAGGAGAGGAGGCGGAGGAAGAGGAGGACAGCACACCGTGTGAGGGGCAGGGTAAAAAGGGGAAGTCCTGTTAAAAGGCGACTTACTGGCCTCATCAGGACCAGACTGGGACAGACTCATTTGGACGCAGGGTGGAACCAAGCTCACAGGATGGTACGTGAACGCACCTTGCTTTGCCTGGTTAAATGTATCGTTATTCATCAGATATTATCAGAATCAGAATCAGAATCAGAATAGCTTTTATTACATCAATGTACCGATACAAGGAAAACAATTATTGGGTAGCCTACAGGTTCAATTAAAATCTATTAATTTAATTTTTTTAAATGATTACATTTAATGTAATGTAACGTAATTAATTATGAATATCATATATCATTTTTTTAAACACACTCCCAGGGCTCACTGACTGACACGCTTCTTATATCTCCACAGATGATCTTAATGGCGGTGTTAGTAGTGGTCGGCAGAGTCGTGGGCGCCAGTATATCAGTAGTAGTACAACAACAACAACAACAACAACAACCGCACGCCGTCACTTTCCACAAGGAAGACCCCGATGATCCCGGTGGTCGTCTGCTGGAGTGTGACAGCTGCGCCCCGGGGACCTACCTCCGTGCGCCCTGCGGGGCCACCTGGGGGAGCGACTGTGCGCCGTGTCCCGCCGGCTCCTACACGGGCATCTGGAACCACATCAGCCGCTGTCTGCGCTGCCGCTTCTGCCCCGCGGAGGAGAACCAGGTGGTGAGGGAGCAGTGCTCCCCGGCCAGGGACGCCGTGTGCGAATGCAGCCAGGGCCACTTCTTCAACAGGAGATACGAGGCTTGCGTCAGACACACGGAGTGTCACTCGGGATACGGAGTGAAAGTTAAAGGTAGGGTCGGTTTTGGTTTTGGTTTTGGTTTTACGCACGTGAGAAACTGCATTGAATGTGAAATGAAATGACTTTATCGAAGCCATAATCACTTAGGGGTGTGTGTGTGTGTGTGTGTGTGTGTGTGTGTGTGTGTGTGTGTGTGTGTGTGTGTGTTGTGTGTGTGTGTGTGTGTGTGTGTGTGTGTGTGTGTGTGTGTGTAGGTCCGTGCGTGTGCGTGTGCGTGTGTGTGTGTGTGGAAAAACTAGTTCTATTCAAAATAAATACGAAATCTGCTAATGAATGAATGAATAGACAAGCAAGACAACATTACACAACAACATCCAAATCGTTTCCCAGGTAACGCAGAGCAAGACACCGAATGTGAGAAGTGTCCAGAAGGGCTGTATTCCAACACTATATCTGCGCTCTCCACTTGTTCTGCGCACTCAAACTGCAGCGGGGGACAGCAGTTGGTGCTGAAAGGTTCCAGTTGGCATGACAACATGTGCGCTTCCTGCAACGATAACCGTGGTGAGACACATTTTAAACCGTCTTTTTTTTCCTTCTTCTTTTTGATGGGGTCATCCATATCCCTATGCCAAGCCCTGGCAGCACATCACCCCCACCCTCATTCACCTCCACTGGCTCCCGGTCAAGTCCCGCATCACATACAAAATCCTCCTCCTCACCCACAAATCCCTCCACGCCTGCGCCCCCCAGTACTTCATGACCTCCTCCCCCAGCATACCCCTTCCCGGAACCTGCGGTCCTCAGACATGGGCCTGCTATCCCCCCCCCCCGCACCAACCTACGGACCTTTGGGGACAGAGCCTTCAGCGTGGCTGCACCTACTCTCTGGAACTCCCTCCCCATAGTGATCCGCAACGCCCCCACCCTGGACTCCTTCAAATCAGCCCTAAAAACCCATCTGTTCACCAAGGCCTTTGGCCCCTAGTCACTGTTTCTGTTTTGCTTTGTTTGTTTTCTGTTTTGTCTGTCTAACCATCCCCTTTAGAATTGTAAAGCCTCCTTGGGTTTTTGAAAGGCGCTATAGAAATCGAAGTTATTATTATTATTATTATTATTATTATTATTATTATTATTATTATTATGTTCCCACAGCGCAATGGTCCCACATTTCTAATATTTCATAGGTGGACTACGTAGGGTTAGGGTTAGGGTCAGTGTTAGGGTTAGGGTTAGGGTCAGTGTTAGGGTTAGGGTTAGTTAGATTACTTAGAAATGTGGGACCATTGGGCTGTGGGAACATAGACACACTCCCTTTTTGATGATGACGACCAACTAATCAATGAATGCCAAGGCAGCCATATTAGGTCAGAAAGCTCACCACATCATCTTGTCTGAGAAGACAGAAAGAGAGGTGGGGGGCGGGGGGGTTAGGTGAATCATACCAATTAGAGCTGCATTCATAAATTCGCTCTGGAAATACGATCAGCACTCATGGAATGTCCTCTTGTCGCAAATTACTTGGTCTCCTTTATGACGTTGAACCCAGTGTGTGCTCCGGCGCTCTCAGAGCGAATTTAACAAACGCAGTCTATATAAGTCAGTCTATATAAGTCAGTCTATATGTAAGTCAGTCTATATAAGTCAGTCCGTTTACCATTTACCATTTAAAGTGATAAAGTGATGGTAGTCGTACTACAGTGGAGTCGTGGTGATCTAACCTGGTCTGTCTGTCTGTCTGTGTCTTCTCTGTGTTGTCGTGGCGATCTAACCTGGTCTGCCTGTCTGTGTCGTCTCTGTGTTGTCATGGTGATCTAACCTGGCCTGCCTGTCTGTGTCGTCTCTGTGTTGTCGTGGCGATCTAACCTGGCCTGCCTGTCTGTGTCGTCTCTGTGTTGTCATGGTGATCTAACCTGGCCTGCCTGTCTGTGTCGTCTCTGTGTTGTCATGGTGATCCAACCTGGTCTGCCTGGGTGCGTCTTCTCTGTGTTGTCATGGCGATCTAACCTGGCCTGCCTGTCTGTGTCGTCTCTGTGTTGTCATGGTGATCTAACCTGGCCTGCCTGTCTGTGTCGTCTCTGTGTCCTCCTCCCAGGCGGAGCTGACTACCTGAGGGAGATCCTCCCTGTCTTCTTCTCCCACCAGAAGTTGACCCTGAGGAGGCTGCGGCAGTTTGTGTACAAGCACCCTCCGGCAGGCCAGGCCAGGCCGGCCCGGGGGGAGGTCCTGAGGCTCAGCCGGGGGGACCTGAGCGGCCTGGTGGACACCTGGGTCCAGACCGCGGAGGAGGACCAGCTGAGGGGGCTGCCCAAGATCCTGCAGGGCCTGGGGTCCCGCGTGGCCGCCAAGAAACTGGAGCGCAAACAGCAGAGCATCGACCAGCACGTCAGACTCCTCTGTGGCACCTCGGAGCTTTTAAATAATTTAGTTATTTAGTTAAATTATATTGTTGTTTTATTTTTTAAATGTATTTATTCGATGGAAAAGGGGGACGTTTTGGATGTAATAGATGTTGTCGGTCGTTGCATCTAGAGCGCTGTGTGTGTGTGTGTGTGTGTGTGTGTGTGTGTGTGTGTGTGTGTGTGTGTGTGTGTGTGTGTGTGTGTGTGTGTGTGAAGAGAGGTTACGTTTCACCCAGCCTCATCACTCAGCTATGCCAAAGCAAGTGGCAGGCCATTTAGCATTTTTGAAAAACAAATCCCAGATTGTGGGTTTAATGTTGGTCATTTTGTAAGTTATCTCCCTATGAGGCATTGACATTTGTCAGTAATTTAAAATAAAAAAAGTACGGTGGCTCTTTCACGGAATTATCAAATGCAAATATGTTGTAAACTTATCTTCCCTATAATGTTGTTTGAAATAAAAGTTCTTACCTGTTAAACCTCTCTTTTATGTCATTTTTATTCACAGTCAATATCCCCACAAGTCCAGACCAATAACAATTTACTGTTAACAAAGTGATGCACTGTATTCAGTTGTTTCAGAGAAGATACCCAGTGTCTGGTGGGGTCAATGGGTTATCTGGGGAGGTCAATGGGTCGTCTGGGGAGGTCAATGGGTCATCTGATTATGTTAAAAATATATATACAATAGATTGTCTAAATGATGAACCCAATCTGCAAAAAATAAACCTAACCCTGATCCTAAAACAGTGAATTAAAGATGAGAATCTCTACTTTGACCTTTTCAAATCCAAACCTTCCTTTTCCCAATGTTTATGGAGGGAACTGCATTCTACACAATACACCCTCCTTGAGAGATCAGCACATGTGTTCTCCACCACATAATATTTAGATTCGCATGTATACAAATATTTATATATACAGTAACGAGTAGTACCCCCATCTTGTGCCTCAGCAGTACCTCTTAGCTGTAGCGAGAGCGAGCTTTAGCCATCAAGCCTTCCTCCCTTCTATTCTCTCATCTCCTTCTAGGCTGTTCCAGAGGCGTAGAGCAGGGCTAAGGACAACACTAGTCCCCACGCTGCCTCTCCTTCATCTCTCTACCTTTCTACATCTTCATCTCTCTACCTTTCTCCATCTTTATCTCTCTACCTTTCTACATCTTTATCTCTCTAACTTTCTACATCTTCATCTCTCTACCTTTCTACATCTTCATCTCTCTACCTTTCTACATCTTTATCTCTCTACCTTTCTACATATTCATCTCTCTACCTTTCTACGTCTTCATCTCTCTACCTTTCTACGTCTTCATCTCTCTACCTTTCTACATCTTCATCTCTCTACCTTTCTACATCTTCATCTCTCTACCTTTCTACATCTTCATCTCTCTACCTTTCTACATCTTTATCTCTCTACCTTTCTACATCTTTATCTCTCTACCTTTCTACATCTTCCTCTCTCTACCTTTCTACATCTTCATCTCTGTACCTTTCTACATCTTCATCTCTCTACCTTTCTACATCTTCATCTCTCTACCTTTCTACATCTTCATCTCTCTACCTTTCTACATCTTTATCTCTCTACCTTTCTACATCTTCATCTCTCTACCTTTCTACATCTTCATCTCTCTACCTTTCTACATCTTCATCTCTCTACCTTTCTACATCTTCATCTCTCTACCTTTCTACATCTTTATCTCTCTACCTTTCTACATCTTTATCTCTCTACCTTTCTACATCTTCTAACATCAAAGGACCACAATGAAAATAAGCCTCTGGCTTTCTTGTGTTATCCTTGATGTTTTTTTTTCTCTTTTATACGTGTATGCTTTTATACGTGTATGCTTTTATACGTGTATGATGCTTTTATACGTGTATGCTTTTTAGGCTCCTTAGGAGCCAATAACTGTATACCTCATTTTTAAAATGTGTCAAATAAATTCATTCATTCATTGTCACTAATCTTTCCCATGAGCCTCTGCCAGTAGGTGGCTAGGCTAGGACAGTTGAGGAACATATGGACCATATCTCCCTGATCTGTTTGGCCTCGCCAGCAGCCCTGCTCTTCCTCACTGGTGTCCAGTAGAGTCTGTTGAGTATATAAATGGAATGAGTTTAGATCTGGCATCTCTCATTGGGTGTAGCATCTCCATTACTAGTTTATTCCACTCCGCACCTTCCTATGTTACCCTTAAATCCCAGCTTTTAGGCCTAATGCAATGCCTTTAACACTAGAACAGCCATGGGTGGGGTCATTAACACTAGAACAGCCATGAGTGGGGTCATTTGGCCCTGTGCTGTGAGTAAAAGAAATGTCATATCTTTGCACTCGCTCAAATTTCAGGACCCTCCTTTCATGACTTATCCTAGATATGTGCGTTCTACCACCCAGTATCCTTACATTTTCAAAATCACATCAGGATAAGCTAGTATAAAGCTATTTGCCGTTTTCCTGTGTAGGAGGCAGGCTAATTTATAAGACGAGCCAACTAGTGGTCTTTGTGTGTAAGTAGCGTTAGCCTTATAGCATAATTGCCTAAGTCATGCTTCACTTGTGGTCAGCTGAGCCATCTTTGTATGTAGTGTCAAAAATCCCTATGTCAAAGAGATGACTTGGGCAGATAGTGATTTTGGAATGTAACAAGCATTCTGATAGGCTGATGGCATCATAGGCAATGATGCACAGTGAATCAGCAGTGTTAGGAGAGTAGAGTTAGGCAGATATATCAATTTGGCCAAAATATTGACTTTTATATGACAATTATGCTATGAGTCTAACGATATGTAGATTTGACTAGTCTGATGTGGAAGACCACTAAACAATATGAATATCAGTTTAGAGTATATATAGAGTATATATATTTAGAGTATATATAGAGTATATATATATTTAGAGTAGGGTATAGGCTATTCAAGGACTTTCAAGACTCAATTCCCTCAAATTCAAGGACCCAACACGGCATAGTTTGAGACAGATCTAGATGAGCATTTATATAATAGGAACTATCCGCTCACAGACAACAATTAAAAAGAGAGGCTTTTGAATGTAGAGGCTGTCTCTTGCCTTCTCTACCACAGCACAGCAAAACAATATATTGTGAAATATGTGTAAAGTTACTGTGTTAAGTTAAGCAATGTGACTTATCTACTATAATTACGTAAAAATAAATAAAAAAAGAGAGAGAGAGAGAGAGAGAGAGAGAGAGAGAGAGAGGGG
>NC_137690.1:71912812-71950312 GCF_963989245.1 Nansenia antarctica
AGGTAGGTGTTGAAGGTGATAGTGAGATAGGTGAGGTAGGTGTTGAAGGTGATAGTGAGATAGGTGAGGTAGGTGTTGAAGGTGATAGTGAGATAGGTGAGGTAGATGTTGAAGGTGATAGTGAGATAGGTGAGGTAGGTGTTGAAGGTGATAGTGAGATAGGTGAGGTAGATGTTGAAGGTGATAGTGAGATAGGTGAGGTAGGTGTTGAAGGTGATAGTGAGATAGGTGAGGTAGATGTTGAAGGTGATAGTGAGGAAGGTGAGGTAGATGTTGAAGGTGATAGTAAGGAAGGTGAGGTAGATGTTGAAGGTGATAGTGAGATAGGTGAGGTAGGTGTTGAAGGTGATAGTGAGATAGGTGAGGTAGGTGTTGAAGGTGATAGTGAGATAGGTGAGGTAGATGTTGAAGGTGATAGTGAGATAGGTGAGGTAGGTGTTGAAGGTGATAGTGAGGTAGGGGTTGAAGGTGATAGTGAGGTAGATGTTGAAGGTGATAGTGAGGTAGTGAGGTAGGTGTTGAAGGTGATAGTGAGGTAGTGAGGTAGGTGTTGAAGGTGATAGTGAGGTAGATGTTGAAGGTGATAGTGAGGTAGGTGTTGAAGGTGATAGTGAGGTAGTGAGGTAGGTGTTGAAGGTGATAGTGAGGAAAGGGCAGAGAGCAGGCAGGCAGGCAGACAGACAGACAGACAGATAGACAGACAGACAGACAGACAGACAGACAGGCAGGCAGACAGACAGACAGGCAGGCAGACAGACAGGCAGGCAGACAGACAGACAGACAGGAAGGCAGGCAGGCAGACAGGCAGGCAGACAGGCAGGCAGGCAGGCAGGCAGGCAGACAGACAGACAGACAGACAGACAGGAAGGCAGGCAGGCAGGCAGACAGGCAGGCAGGCAGGCTTGGCTCAGAGTTTAGTTTAGTTTCCAAATCAAACATTGTGTTCTATTTTTACCCGACCCGGTCCTCCAGTACAATACACTGTGCGTGCCTGGCGCGCTATTTTCCATCTACGTAGTCAGCTGGTGTACACACGTACCGTCATTTGTTTAGCAAATAGTATAATCATGTGAGCTCTTTTCTTGTTCCTGTCACAAAACCACTTTCCTTGAATGTTAACAGCCAAAACCACAGCTAGACCTTTCCGCATGCAGACTCTATACAAATGAGGGTTCAGGTGAATTTGATTACACTCGTGACGTAAACAGAAAGCTCCGTGGGCATCGTTAAAGACTTCCTATACAAATGACGAACTTCAAAACAACCTAAAAAAGGTAACAGCTAACAACAAGCATATGGTGACCTAATTTGATCGTGATGAAAGGTTTTCTAGAGGACACCATTAGTGGGACATTAATGGAGACCAGATAGCCTGTTTCTGTCCCCAGACGACCTTAGTCTTCCAGAGAGCAGAGTTTAGTTTACAGTTTGTGGAAATGGTGACACTAAACAAGCCATGTAACTATGGCAACCACCGTCACCTGAAAAACTGTTATTATTATTTGAGTTTCTCGGTTTAGATCTACATACAGTATTATACTGTGGGGTCATCCCTATATATGTTCCCACAGCCCAATGGTCCCACATTTCTAATATTTCATAGGGGGGCTAGGGATAGGGTTAGGGCTAGGGTTAGGGTTAGGATTGGGGTTAGGGTTAGGGCTAGGGTTATGGATAGCCCCAAAAGACTGTCTTTCTGTGTCCTGTTGTTATTGTTGTACACCTGTTGTCTGTTACTTGTTCTTATTTTCAGTTGTTTGCCTATTTTAACCTGCTATGACTTTCGCTCTTTTATTATGTTTTATTATGTTCTTCTTTATTATGTTCTCTATTATGTAAAGCACTTTGTGACTGGTCCGAGATAGGTGCTATACAGATACATTTTACCTACTTACTTACTAGTGTTAGGGTTAGGGTCAGTGTTAGGGTTAGGGTCAGTGTTAGGGTTAGGGTCAGTGTTAGGGTCAGTGTTAGGGTTAGGGTCAGTGTTAGGGTCAGTGTTAGGGTTAGGGTCAGTGTTAGGGTCAGTGTTAGGGTTAGGGTCAGTGTTAGGGTTAGGGTCAGTGTTAGGGTCAGTGTTAGGGTTAGGGTCAGTGTCAGGGTCAGGGTCAGTGTTAGGGTTAGGGTCAGTGTTAGGGTCAGTTAGATAACTTGTAAATGTGGGAACATAGGGCTGTGGATACGCTCCCTTATACTGTATAGTGTACATACATATAGCTACATTATTATAGTATTATAATAATAATAATAATATACCGTACAGTATTATACTATATATGTATAATGTTATATCATTTGTTATGATTAATCGTTTTTATTATTTTCAATAAACAAACAATGAACAGACATCCATCACAAGTAACAGTTGACATTGGACAATAAATTAAAAAGACAGCAAATGGACACAACAAAACATAATGGTGATGTACAGAAATGTAAAACTACAGCATTGTCTAACAGTCATACTTATAACAGTTAACTTTTTTCTTTCCACGTTTTACATATTGGAATATTGCTGCTTGTATAATGTTATATAATGTATGTACAGTATGTTACACTGTACATGACACAACAAGTCCACAGTGCAGGAGAGAGCAGGGAGACAGCGAGAACGTCAGGGGTCATGTTTACCACCTGACAATTTGAATACAAAAATCCTGTGGGAGGAAGTTGAGCTATAATTATCCCAGCTGTTTTGCAAGTTGCAATATCAAGCGTAATACTGCTTTTCCTGCGTACACATGTCTATGTGTGCTACGTGTGCTATGTGTGCTACGGGTGCTACGTGTGGCTGACCTGAGAAGTTTTCAGAACATTTAATCCACATAGAAATCAATTTAACAAGGGTTAGGGTTCGGGGGGGTCATACTTCTGTTCCCTCAGCTCAATGGTCCCACATTTCATAGGTGGGCTAGGGATAGGGTCAGGGTTAGGATTAGGGCTAGTGTTAGGGTCAGTGTTAGGGTTAGGGTCAGGGTTAGGATTAGGGCTAGTGTTAGGGTCAGGGTTAGGATTAGGGCTAGGGTTAGGGTCAGTGTTAGGGTTAGGGTCAGTGTTAGGGTTAGGGTTAGTTAGATTCCTTAGAAATGTGGTACCATCGGGCTGTGGGAACATAGACACACTTCCGGGTTCATCAGTTTCCTCTCTCAAACTCAGCTGGTGTCTGATGTGCTGAGCTCTGGTTTGCCATCCTGACCCAACCATGTGTGAGACATCAACAGTGACCAACAGAAAACAGCAACTGAACAACTACAATGTGTTTGATTCAAGGGGAAACTTGATTTCTGTGCAAAGCAAGAACAACTTTTGTAAAAGAGATTAAACAATATAGCAGCAATATAATAAAACAGGAGTTTACTGGTTAACCTTTGACCTTTGAAAAGATATTCATACCCTGCACAAATGTGGTACAGTCTGATCATTTGTTCCGCATGTCGGCAACCAATCAAAATGTTCAGACTTTTCTTTTGAAACACGGAACTGTGTTGAGAATCACAAACTCGCTAGTCAAGCCAGAATACTGCAACAATGCAATGGATTGGGTGAGTAATCCCCACTGCTACCTAGTTAACTAGAACACTACTTTACATTGTTAGCAGGCTCACAAAACAAGCTGTGTTAGCTGACTAGTTGACTAGCTTGCCGCCATTATCGTGTGAATGTGTGTGTGAATGAGAGGCCATTCACAGGGGGAGCAAATCCCCACAACCATATTCTAAAATCTAGTAGAAAGTCTAGTGTTGTCTAGTATTGACTAGTGTCATTGATTTTCAACAATGCAGTATTATGTTTGTTTTCCTGTATTTCATGAAGGCCTAAACAATTGCCATTGTAAACAACCATGGTTGAAACGATCCTTTCCATCTCATGGATGGTCAGCCCTGGCATCCACAGCTGTCTTTCAATCTGAGAGTGGTTACATTTCTCCAGCTCCTTCCCTCTGCTGTTTACCAGCGGCGGGGAGACCACATTGTTGCTGTTTGAATCCCAGATTGCCCCTTTAAAGCCAGATTAAACGTCTTACACAGCAGAAATATGTGTTCCGTTCTGTGTTTCTGAGAGAGGTTGTCTATCTATAGGGGGCGGCGGTGGCCTAGAGGTTAGAGAGGCAGGTAGTCTAGAGGTTAGAGGCAGGTAACCTAGAGGTTAGAGAGGCAGGTAGTCTAGAGGTTAGAGAGGCAGGTAGTCTAGAGGTTAGAGCGGCAGGTAGTCTAGAGGTTAGAGGCAGGTAGTCTAGAGGTTAGAGGCAGGTAGTCTAGAGGTTAGAGAGGCAGGTAGTCTAGAGGTTAGAGAGGCAGGTAGTCTAGAGGTTAGAGAGGCCGGCTAGCAATTAGAAGGTCGCTGGTTCAATCCCCGCCTCAGAAGGAAGCTGCATGTGAGCTGGTGACTGGCGGGTTGTTGGCATCATATCTAAGGTGCCAACCACTGCCGTTGTGCCCTTGAGCAAGGCACCCCTAATTGCTCCAGGGGTGCTGACTATAGCTGACTCTATGCCTAGAGCAAAAAATACATTTCATTGTACTCTGTGGGTTGAATCTAATCTAATGCACTGTAGGATTCCACTAACTAACCTACACTCTCTAAACTGTTCATCTTTCACAATATTGTCTGCCATCTTGTGGACACTTACTGAACTACAATGTTAACAGTCCTTAAAGGGATTAAAATATGTGACAGGGCATGGTTAAAATGTCCTCAACTAGGGCAACATCTTTTTTCTGTTTTTTCCGGATTATGAAAGTGATGATGTGTCATACATTGAGATCTGAAACAAGTTGAAGAAGACATGGATAGTTTAATGGCGATACCCCCTGGACCACCGTACTGAGATATCTAGCCTCAAACTTCTTCAGAGACGTTTTTCACAGAGGTAATGGGTGGAAACAATAGCTGGTTAACTCCACCCTAATCACTCCCTCAAGACAACCACACCCTCAAGACAACCACTCCCCCATTACACTACCTGTCATTACCTACCTGTCATCTGTCAGTGGGGTTGTCAGCTAACCCTCAGGAAGCAAAATTGCAGGGCTGACACATTTAAATAGCTAAATAATAATAATAATAATAATAATTCAAGATTCATGATTCATCATCATTTTATTGCCATGTGTGCCAAAAGTTTATTACGTCCCATTACAAGTACAAGCGAGTAAAATTCATGGCAATGGAAAAAATTAGGCAAGATACAATTGAGCAATACAATAATAGAATGGTAAAAAATAATAATGTTGTCCGTGTGCATGCATTTATCATTATAGTCCATAAAGCATCTAGTGGCACTTCGGCGTAGTTCCTTCCCATCCCATCTGGGCATCAAAGCTGTAATAAAAAAAGAAGACAGTACATTTCAAATGATTGCCCACTGTTACCAACACTACTTTTACGAAATAGCCTACTACTATCTTCATAAAATAGAATTGCTTATATGAATGAATGAATGAATGAATGAATGGTCTTTATTGTCATTGATATAGTACAGGTACCAAACAACGACATTTGGGAGGGGGGGGCTCCCATGGTGCTATAAAAAAAAAAAAAAGGGAAAAGAGCTGGTTTACATAAATAAAGGCTATGTACACTATCCACTATAAAACACTGTGCTGTACTCTATGCTATGCTATACCTATTCTAACATTTCCTATTCTCTGAACCTTATATACCCTAGGGTTGTCATATTGCACATAGTGTTATTGCACATTCATTTAAAGTGTCGCAGTTTGCAGGTTTGAAATGTACACAGTTGTGTTTCAGTATTACACTTGATTTCAATCTAGTAGCTGCCATCAATTTGTCTAGATTGTCCAGGGCCTAGAACCTAGGTCTTTGCTGTGTTCAGGGCCTGAATGGCCCTGGGGTAGAAGCTGAGCTTCAGTCTGTTTGTCCTTGCGAACATGGTCCTGAACCGCCTGTTCGAGGGCAGCCGAGCAAAGTGTTCGTACCCAGGGTGGGATGGGTCTCTGGAGATCTTGGAGGCCTTCCTGAGGCAGCGTGTGTTGTACAGCTCTTCCAGAGAGGGGAGGGGGGCGCCGGTGATCTTCTGGGCCGATCTCACAACTCTCTGTAGCGCATTCCTCTCTGCGGCTTATACAATGACAATGACAAATACCTGAAGTGCTGGTGACTCTCATCAAGGTGTCATCTCTCAGAACCTCTCACCTCCTCATCTGTAACACAAATTTCAGGTCAGAGGTGTGGACACTTCTCTAGTGTAGGTTTTCCATAGACTCAGTGTACTGTACTTGTACTGAAGTAGGCTAGTGAAATCATTTCAATTCACAGTATTATTCTACAGCAAATCTACATATCAATGAATTAATCATTCTTTTTGATTCCACATAACATTACCAGGGTTTTTCCTGGCTCAAAATGAGGCGGAGGTGGTACCAGTGGTGTTTGACATCGACGGGGGGGGACCCATGAAACGGGGCTGTCTGGGGGTCCTTAAACGAGCATCAAACACTTAATTTCTTGCATTCTGGTGAATTGATATGCACCAATTTGTGACCTTTCTGCATCAACTTATGGTGGGAATGTCATTATGTATGTAAAGGAAAACACAATATCCAGGCACCAGATGACCAATCAAAATATAATGTAATATAATGCAATATAAGGCTCTCAGGCATTCTGTACTTTCAAATATGTATTCTCCTTGAGCAGTCAACATCAACTATCAGCTATTTCGCTAGCAAAAACGAAAGCTAACTTATTTGCGAAACAGCGCCCCCGCCACCACGTCGGCGCAGTGCCGCAATTGCAGTTAGAAACGACAGAAATCCACCGTAGAAAATACGACTGTCAGAGTTTTGTTGAGAGCTGGAGGCGGCAAGAAATATTACGGAGGCGGCCGCCTCAAAATTCTCTATGCAGGAAAAACCCTGATTACCGTTCATTACAAAAGCATTTACTTTTTCTATAATCTATTATATCTCTAACAAAGCTAGCTAGCTAGCTAACAAGCTAACACTTGTTTGGCTAGCTGGTACACACACACACACACACACACACACACACACACACACACACACACACACACACACACACACACACACACACACACACACACACACACAATGCTCTGAAGTTAAAAAATGCAAATCAAAATTAGTGAAACACTTAAACGAAGATCACAAAACCCACTTTGAGAAAATTAAAAAACAATGCAACAAACTATGCAATCAGGTAATTACCATGACCAAATCTGCTAAGAAAGAATACCTCGATAACAAAATCGAAGAAAACTTAAACAAACCACGTGACCTTTGGAAGCTACTTAATAGCCAACTAGGTTGCAGCCAAAAACTCAAAACCAGGTCTACAAACATCAGCATAAAATCTGGAGATTCTCTCCTTACAGACAAGCTGGATGTGGCTAAGTGCTTAAACACTTTCTTTACAACCATAGCCACTAAATTAGTTAACAATCTACCACCCCACTCAGGGCGTTATGGTGTAGAGCACATCCGTGCGTTCTACAATAAACTGGGTGTACGCAAAGATGATTTTAAACTCTCCATGGTGTCAAACGATGAGGTGTTTAAAAAGCTGGGCGCTCTACACTCAGAAAAGGCCACGGGCCATGACAATATTCCAGCCAGATTTCTAAAAGACTCAGCTGCCTCCATTACCCCAATCATCACCCACATAATAAACCTCTCCATCAAACAGGGACACGTCCCCCTTGACTTTAAAATAGCAAGGGTAACCCCACTGTATAAAAAAGGAAGCAAATTAGACCCAGGCAACTACCGACCTGTTTCTATTCTTAATTCCATCTCGAAACTTATGGAAAAAATAGTTTATGAACAGGTTGATAGGTACCTTACCGAAAAAAATCTGATGTATGAATTTCAATCAGGATTCAGAACATCCCATTCCACTGACACATGCCTTCTCTATTTGAACGACCACATCAACCATGAGGTGGACTCGGGCAAGTACTGCGGCATGGTCATGCTGGACCTCCAGAAGGCCTTCGACACAGTAGATCACCACATATTGTTAGATAAACTGAAAGCAATTGGGTTCGATAGAACATCGGTGAGCTGGATGCAATCCTACTTAGAGGGGAGGGAACAGGTGGTTAGTGTGAACGGAACACTGTCCCCCCCCCTCCCAGTGACCTGCGGCATTCCACAAGGAAGCATATTGGGACCCTTACTGTTCCTAATATATGTGAATGACATGTCATCAGCATGTGATTGCAATTTGTTCCTGTTCGCGGATGACTCGGCTCTGCTGGTCTCTGACAGGGACATATTGCAGGTGGAAAAAGCGCTAAGCACTGAACTGAGTAGAATCTGCATCTGGCTAGCTGACAATAAACTATCAATACACCTAGGTAAAACTGAAACCATCCTATACGGATCCCCATCTAAACTCAGAAAGGCTGAACATTTTAAAATAAAAGTGGGTAACATTAATATCACAAGAAAAGAGGATATTACATACCTGGGCTCCATCTTAGAGGCAAATCTTTCCGGAGATAAAATGGCAGCAAAAGTAATCAAAAAAGTGAACGATAGAACTAGATTCTTGTACAGGATATCCTCACTTGTCAGTAAAAACACACTGAGGACCCTATCAGGAGCTCTCATTCAATGTCACTTCGACTATGCCGTAACATCATGGTACTATAGAACCACAAAGGCCCATAAAACAAGACTCCAGACAGCCCAAAATAAACTGGTTAGGCTTCTGCTAGGCCTCAACCCTAGGACACATCTAACCGCTGCTCATTTTTTGAGCCTATTTTATATAAAATATAAAACAGGAGCAAGAACGATATGAATAAATAGAATAAAATAATGGGACTTTCATATAAAACAGGGGCAAGAACGACATCTGACAAAACGGACATTGTAGGAGTTAACTAACTCCAGAAGATGGCAGTAATGCGACACCAAGGAGAAGAAGAAGAAGACGAAGAAGAAGAAGAACAACAACAACAACCACCACTACTGTGGGGTAGTGGTGGTCTAGTGCAGTGGTCTTCAACCGGGGGTCCGCGACCCCTAGGTGGTCCGCAGAGGTACTGCAGGGGGTCCGCCAATTTTTGTCATAATAATTCACAATTTTCACCAAAATAATCAGTGAGAATTTAAAAATATAACAAAAATGATATTGAGTAAAGTACAAGCATTAATAGGCAATAATAAACTACTTTTGACAAAAACAATTTACAAAATAAATGATGCCCATGATGCAGAGTCTAACATAAAGTCAGCTGGAAAAAATAACACACCTGTCTAGCAGGTTTTTTATTTTATTTATTTCCCTGTCAAATATACTGTCCATACACAGTCCGGTAGGTGGCGGTAATGCGCCTTAAGTTGGTCGCAAACCGCCATTCAAACTGAGAAGAAGAAGAAGAAGAAGAAGAAGAAGAAGGAGGATCTATGGAGGAGGTGTGTTTGTGTTTCACGCATGGCGAAGTTAATGAGGCTTTTCTGGGTTGTTGTCTTGCTGAATTCGGCCAAACACCGGTGACTATTTGAAGCCAGTGGTGAAAACCGGGACGTAATGTTGCATTTTACAGAAATGTGTTTGGCCACTGTGACACGCTGCTCAAAATCGGGACTATCCCATGACAACATTGAATGTGCTGAAATAACTGGTGCGATGCAGAGATGGAACACCTCAAATATGCTTGAAGTGTATCATATCTGTATCATCATATATCACACAGACACAGTCACGACTCGTCAAGGCAACAGGACGTTGTTGTCATGATACAAAGTCTACGGTTGTTTTTCTTACTGCAAGTTACGAGGCCCCATAACGAATTAGGATATCTGTTAGAACGTGCAATGTGATCATAATATCACTGTCTAAAATTTGATTATGAAGGGGCCACACCATACATCAGGATACTATTTAATTTCACTGCTAATTCTCACAAGCAGTTAAGCCAAACGGTGCAGTTCACCTTTACAATATTGGCTTTTTTTTTTAGTATTTTTCTCATTGAAGTCCACCTTTACTTTACTCAATTGATTTCTATTGAAAATTATATGGATTCCATGACTTGAAAAGTACACATTGACTTATCTCTCAAAGATGAAACTATATTTTAGACAATGTTGCAGGAATACTTATCTATTTGTAACTACAGAGACATTGCGATTGTGTGTGTGAGGTTTGTGATCGATCGATGTGCAAAGAAGACACAGATCATCTTACAGTTTGAGTGCCTTCCTTCAGAAGGCGTTTCAACACCAAGGGTGATTGTGTTTAATCAGACGAAGCACCCGTTATTATAGCCACGTTCAAAAGCCACGGGACAAAGTGGTTAGTTTGGTCAACCTGATTAAAGTGCGTCTGTCTTCATGCAGGCTAAACGCATGGCATCGCTGGGGGAGGCTGGGGACAGCAAGCTGCTGCAGATGAGCGTCAAAGAAGAGCAGGAGGATCCTGACGATTCACTTGATCAGAGTAAGTTGGTGGAGGCACATGTCAATAACTGTTGAGTGTGTTATTATGCTACATAATGAGGAACCACAACAGGATAATGAAGATACATTTCACTGTGTGTTTTTACTTGCTCCAAAGTGTAATCAGAATGTACAGAGAGACCCATATTATCATCTGATATCGGCCTTTTACACAAATATCTGTGTTGGCTCACATTCCTCTGGTAATACACAGATACATCAACCACAGATGTGTGTCAGCCTTACATTCCATATACAGTATATTGTCTATTGGTGTTTGCTGTCCACTGAAGTGATTGAATTATGCCACATAAGATATTATTTTCCAATCATTTGTTCAACCAGTTAACATGGCTAGCTTGTATCCATGCATTTCAGAGTCAGATGTAAAAGTCCATCATGGAATAGATTTGCTCGACCGCAAGCCGCTGCAGATGATCATCAAGCAAGAGAAGCAGGAGGAGGACCATGGTGATTTCATTGATGGAGGTGAGAGGGTGGGGCCATGTGATGATTCCTGTTGTGTGTGATATGATACAGAAGGGATGATGAAAGGCTGATTCAGATAAACATTCCACGAAGCTCTTTTATGTTCTACAGTATTGATGACATCATACTGGACACTGTACTACATACAGATAGCAGCTAGTATATGTTAATACAGGAGTAAGTAAGTAAGTAAAACTTTATTTATATAGCACCTTTCATACAAGAAATGCAGCTCAAAGTGCTTTACAACAGGAATAAGAACATAAAGTGAATATAAAAACATATATAAAAACATATACATGCATAGAATGAATATAAAAGCAGGGGAAAACACTAAAAAGAGAGACTGTGATTGTTTCCCATCTTCACACAAACTTAAATCCTTTGCCTATGAAAACTACCACTTGCCTAATGGCAAGACTGGGCTTTATTTTATTTCCACACCAATTTAAGTCTTTCGCCTATGAAAATATTTACTACCACTTGCCTAATGGCAAGACTGGGCTTTATTTTATTTCCACACCAACTTAAATCCTTTGCCTAGGAAAATATTTACTACCACTTGCCTAATGGCAAGACTGGGCTTTATTTTATTTCCACACCAGCTTAAATCTTTTGCTTTCAAGGAGGAGGTAGTCAGTGGTGATTTCTCGTGTGTCTGAGGAAGCGAAACCAGCACTGGACCAGAACATCTGGCTAAGGGTTAGGTTGGAGTCACAACCTACCTGCAAGCACACCTTTGTCAGAATACATAATGGTCCCATATGAACTTAGCATATGATGTATGTTGCAATTTCACAATATTCTGATTCATCAGTGGTCATCTCTGACCTTAATCCATCTTAATTTTTGATAGAAGCATGCACTAATATTTGTTGAGAGCATTTTACATGCACTCATTTGTGGATAAATTGGCCACAGTCCAGAAAAGACTACTTTCAAAATAAAGATGTTATAAGACAAATGAATTCCTCAGGCAAATGTGTCTCAAATTCAAACTCAAATTGATAGATGATTTCTCTTGACCGCCAGAGGGGTGTGATTTTGAGGCAGAGGGTGTGATATGTGATATCAAACTAAGGACTATTTGAGACAGTTCACCAAGTTCAGCATCATTGCTGTATCGGAGACATGGCTCAGTAAAGAAAAAGAAGCCGATGTGGAACTTGAGGACTATGAACTATTTACCACCAACAGAACAAACAAGAAGGGAGGAGGAGTTGCCTTGTATGTAAATAATGACTTTGACTGTAAAATAGTAAAAAAATATGTCAATAACAATAGAAAACATTATGGATTGTGTCACTGTAGAAATAAATATGGAGAAATCTAAGAGCATACTAATAAGCTGTGTATATAGAACTCCAGGATCCTGTCTTGACACATTCAAAGATATGATGGTTGATATGTATGATAAACTAAATGACAGAAAGATGGTCTTTGTATGTGGGGACTTAAATATAGATTTGTTGAACCCAAATGAACACAAACAAATTAGAGACTTCATGGACACAATGTACAGTATAAGTCTATTTCCTACAATCTTAAAACCAACAAGAATAACAAGTAACAGTGCTACTTTAATAGATAACATTTTTACCAATGAAATTGGGAGTAAAATAGTAAGTGGAATGCTATTAAATGACATAAGTGACCACCTTCCTGTTTTTGCAACCATACAGAACTGTACCAAGATTAAAACTCATAGAAATTCCGAAAATCAGAAATGGATTCGTAACAGAACATCAGAAGCTATAGAGGCTCTGAAGCGAGATTTAAGGAAGCAAAGCTGGCATAGGGTCATTTCAAACAATAATCCAAATAAAGCTTATGATGAATTTCTCTCCACATTTTTCACCTTGTATGATGTACACTGTCCACTACAAATATGAAGACAAGCCCTGGATTACGAGAGGACTAGAAAATGCATGCAAAAAGAAAAATATGCTATATAAACAGTTCTTAAAGGACAGATCAAAGGTAGCAGAAAATAAATACAAAACTTACAGAAATAAATTAACTAGTATAATGAGATACAATAAAAAGGAATATTATAATAAACTATTGGAACAACACAGAAGTAATACACAAGGTACATGGAAAGTGCTAAACAGCATAATTAAAAAGGGTACAAAAAAATCTGACTATCCAAATTACTTTAATAAAGATAAACTAAACATAACTAAACCAAAAGAGATTGTCGATGAGTTTAATGATTACTTTGTCAATGTTGGCTATAACTTAGCAAATTAAATTGTGGACCCAATAACGAAGGACGGTGTAGACGAAGATATTATTGATATAAACACCAACACCATATTTCTGAAGAGAATTGAAGAGAAGGAACTGATTGATGTGGTAACCAAATTTAAGAATAAAACATCTACAGATTGTAATGACATGGATATGAGACTAGTAAAAAATATTATAGAATATATTGCAAAGCCACTGACTCATATCTGTAACCAATCATTTAAAACCGGCATATTTCCCAACCAAATGAAAATAGCAAAGGTCATTCCTATCTACAAAAATGGAAACAAGCACAGTTTTTCCAACTATAGACCAATTTCTCTCCTTCCTCAGTTTTCAAAAATATTAGAAACACTTTTTGTAGTAAGACTGGACGATTTTATAGAAAAACAAAACCTACTGAGTGACCATCAATTTGGATTTAGAGCAAATAGATCCACTACAATGGCAGTGATGGAATTGATTGAAAAAATATCCACAAAAATTGAAAGTAAAGATTATACTGTAGGGATATTCATTGATCTAAAGAAGGCATTTGATACTATTGATCATAGATTTTTAATAAGAAATCTTGATAGATATGGCATTAGTGGGATAGCAAATGTATGGATTAGAAACTATCTTGATAATAGTCACCAGTATGTACAAATAAACAATGATAAATGTGAACTGCTATGGGTCACATGTGGGGTCCCACAAGGTTCAGTGCTGGGTCCAAAGCTGTTTATTTTGTACATCAATGATATTTGCAATGTGTCCAAGTTGTAAAATGTTGTTTTGTTTGCAGATGATACAAATGTATTTTGTTCTGGCAAAGATTTGGAGCAGCTTCTGGATACAGTGGAAACGGAACTAAAAACTATAAAACGATGGTTTGACACAAACAAGTTGTCATTGAACTTAGAAAAAACTAAACCTATGATATTTGGAAATCGAAAAATTAATAGTCAAGTACAAATCAAGATAGATAATGTTGAAATTGAAAGAGTTTATCAAAACAAATTTTTGGGAGTTGTTATAGACCACAAACTATGTTGGAAAACACACAAACTACTTAAAGACTAAAATATCAAAGTCTATTGCAATACTGCATAAAACAAAATACATACTTAATCCAAATTCATTACACATATTGTACCGTTCTCTAATAGTTCCATACATAACTTACTGTGTGGAAGTGTGGGGAAACACATACAAAACAATCACAAATCCAATTTAATTACTACAGAAAAGAGCTATACGAATTATAAACAGAGCTGCCTATCAAGAACCAACTAACAAATTATTCATAAACACCTATGATCTCAAATTTAAAGAACTGGTGGACTTCAAAATGGCACAAGTAATGTATAAAGTAAAAAATAAAATGCTTCCAGACTGTATCCAGAGACTATTTCAAGTTAGACAGAGTAATTACGAACTCAGAGGAATATGTATGTTTATGAAAACAAAGATTAGAACAAATGCAAAACAAAGATGTATAACAGTTAAAGGAGTTAACTTATGGAATACTTTTGAAAAGGAAATGAAAATGTGTAGTACACTAAAAGGATTTAAAAAATTATTTTAAAATAAGATGATTAACAAGTATAAAACAGAGGTTTAAATATGGTTTTTGTTTGGTATTTTTGAACCTTTTGTTGACATGCATAAGTGAAATTTTGTTTGTAAAAGTTTCAATGTTTTGATTATGCATTCATGGGGGGAAAAACATACATGTAACAAGGGTAGGCGCAATAAGCCATGGCTTCAGCCTACACCTTTTTGGTCCTGGTGTTATGCATTGTGACTGTGTACATTTTTTATATCTGTATTGTGAATTGTATAGGGGACCAAAATAAACATTCTCAATCAAATCAATCAATATGTCAAGTGTGTAGGCATCAGAGGTTCTCACCATGTGATGCTGTCTTAGCGATTGGTTAGGTCAATTGGTTGAATAATATGTTTAATTCAATATATTCTGTTTCATACAGGAGAGAGTCCACACTTGTGCTGCTCTGACAGTGGGAACAGTCCTTCTGAGTCAGGGGGACCAGACCTGCAGACGCCCAAGGCAAAGAGACTGTTCAACTGCCTTCTGTGTGGACACGGATTTACCACAGCACAACGTCTGAAAGTCCATCACAGAATCCATACAGGAGAAAAGCCTTACAACTGCTCTGAATGTGGAAAATGTCTCAGTTCTTCTAGCAGTCTATGTGTACATATGCGGCTTCACACTGGAGAGAAACCCCACCTGTGCTCAGAATGTGGTAAGAGTTTTGTTACATCCGGAGCATTAACAAAACATCGGAGAATTCACACTGGAGAGAAACCGTTTAACTGTTCTGAATGTGGAAAATGTTTCGGTTCTTCTAGCAGTCTATGTGTACATATGCGGGTTCACACTGGAGAGAAACCCCACCTGTGCTTAGAATGTGGGAAGAGTTTTTCCCTCTCTCATATTCTCAAAACCCATCAGAGAATCCATACAGGAGAAAAGCCTTACAACTGCTCCGGATGTTGGAAGAGTTTTTCCCACTTTAATAGTCTCATAGACCATCAGAGAATCCATACAGGAGAAAAGCCTTACAGTTGCTCTGACTGTGATAAATGCTTCAGAACGTTGTCTACTCTAAGAAA
Source organism: Nansenia antarctica (assembly GCF_963989245.1). Classification (NCBI taxonomy): domain Eukaryota; kingdom Metazoa; phylum Chordata; class Actinopteri; order Argentiniformes; family Microstomatidae; genus Nansenia; species Nansenia antarctica. The sequence goes on from NC_137690.1 coordinate 71,928,616, forward strand.
ACACCAGAAGAGAAAGGACCATGGTGTATAAACAGGACCCTTGTAAAATAGTGTTTTGTGTGTTTTAATGTGTGTTTTTTATGCTGTGTTCTTATGCTGTTTTCATGCTGTTTATATGCTGTTTTATAGTGTATGATGTTTTGTTTTATTTCATTTTATGTTTCCATCAAAGACCACTTTGGAAATAAGTGTTTTAAATAATGCTTTCAAGTGCTATCCTCTGGACATTACTTAGTGTCATGATGTGTAAATGATTCTATGTAAATTCCTCCTCTAATCCTTTGTCGAGGAAACACACTGGGTTGTTGCTGTGTGGAGCGAAGGAGAGAACTCAGAGACGCTCCCTCCAGCTGCTGCCCTCCTGGCCCCCTCTTGGCATTGGGGTGGGAACGGGGCCCCCCAACCCAGATCTACCCGGCCCTGTCCGCAGCTATAGGCCCTGCCTTGCTGTAGAGGAGGCAGGAAAGGAGAGCGATCGGGAGCGTTACCATAGTTACAGACGATTGGTGGAGATGGTGTCTGAGAAATACAGCAAGAACCAACCTCTTCCCTTCACCCGAACTAAACCACAGGGTCGTACACTTCCACAAGACACACACAAAGCAGCCATCTTGGGAAGGACCTGTGAGACTATGACCAGAGAGGCAGGACCCCTAAGAGCTAACTCCAATGTGTTTAAGTGGAGAGATGTGTCCTCAACCAAACAGGTCAAAGACAGGAGAGGGGAGGTGGTTCTTAGTAAGCCACTTAGTGGAGCTGTGGACACAACCTACCAGTGATGCAACAAAGCAAGCAGAGGAGATGGACCTCTCTGCGGAGGTTGCTGCCCGGCTCAATTTGGTAGACAAAGAGTCAACCATCCCAACCCAGACCAACGCATACACCACACACACACGCCACAGTGATGAGGACTTCCCCCGACTAAGCAAAGAGATGGTGGTAGAGGTGAGCCGTGCTTTGGGTCAAAGGGACCCTAACCTGGTCCTTAGTTCTGCCTTTAAACTACGCATTACACAGAGAGACCTGGCTACACTACAGGAGGGCAGCTGGCTCAACGATGAGGTGACTAACTTCTACCTGTCCCTAGTGATGGCACGTACGCCGGGGCAAGAAGGGGGGCTCAGGGTCTACTCATTCAGCACCTTCTTCTTCCCCAAGCTGCATGGTAGGGGAGGGGGACAGGAAGGGGGCCATGCGGCTGTGAGACGCTGGACAAAGGCTGTTGACCTCTTCCTGTATGACGTCATCCTGGTTCCATTACACCTGGGAGTCCATTGGTCTCTGGCTGTGATTGACTTTAAATCCAGAACAGTAAGGGCCTATGACTCTATGGGCCAGAGACATGCAATTTGTTACTGTTGTACTTGAGAGAGGAGCACAAGGCCAGGAAGGCCAGAGAGCTGGACATCTCTAAGTGGACCATAGGCAGTATGAGGGCAAGTGAGATCCCCCAGCAGAAGAATGGCAGTGACTGTGGAGTTTTTGCCTGTAAATACGCTGACTACATCGCTCAAGGACGGCCTCTCACCTTTAGACAGTGTCACATGCCTCTCTTCAGGAAGCTGATGATCTGGGAGATCCTCAACCAGAGGCTGCTCTAGAACTACACACCACTACAAACGACTACAGAAACGACAGCTAGATGACCAACAACAATTTCCAACATGATGTTAGAAATTTAGATTGGAATGATGTGTACACTGCTGATGACCCAGAGATTTCTTTAAATGTTTTCATGAATGTTTTTATGGAACTAGTTAATAGACATGCCCCCATGAAAAAGTTCACAGTGAAATCCAGAACTGCCCATTGGATTGATGAGGGTATGAAATGTTTAATGAAACAAAGGGATGAAGCTAAAAGGGTGTCAGTAAAATCTTGTTTACTAGATGACAGACTAAATTATTGTAGATTGAGAAATCTGGTAACTAAATTGAACAAAACCAAAAAGAAGGAATATTATAAGCAAAGAATAAGTGATGTTAGACATGATGGTAAACAACTTTGGAACACTCTGAATGAAATCATGGGAAGAAGGAAAAATGGGTGTGCTTCATTTGTTGAAGCCAATGGGATGTTCCTAACAAAACCACTAGATATTGCTAATTACTTTAATAAGTTTTTTGCAAGTAAAACTGACAAATTGAGACAGAACATGTGCTGCACCAATTCCAACACTTGTAAACTAATAAGCAACGAAATAATGAGGGGTAAGAACTGTTCATTTGAATTTCAATGTGTTGACGCTGAGGAGGTTAGGAAGTTGCTGGAGTCCCTCCCTGCTTATGGTTCGGCGGGTACTGACCACCTAGACAGTAAGATATTGAAGATAGCCGCTAATCACATTTCTGGGCCTATAGGTCATATATTAAATAGATGTTTATTAAGTGGAATGTGTCCTGGATTGTGGAAAGAGGGTAAAATTATACCACTGCCAAAGGATAGTAGAACAACTTTCAGTGGACCCAACAGTCGTCCTATAAGTATTCTTCCTGTACTCAGCAAAGTCATGGAAAGGATTATTTATGTTCAGATTCAGGACTATTTCACGTCAAATGGACTAACCACCAAATACCAACATGCGTACAGGCAAGGCCATTCTACCTCAACTGCGCTCACACAGATGACCGATGACTGGTTAGGAGAAATTGATAACTCAAAGGTAGTGGCTGCAGTGATGCTAGACTTCAGTGCTGCTTTTGACGTCATTGATCATGAGCTGTTAATTAGAAAGCTCACGTGTTACAGGTTCACACCTCCTGCCATTACCCTAATTAAAAGCTATCTCTTTGCAAGAACACAGAGAGTGTACTATAATGGCAGCTTATCGAATAGTAGCAAATTAGCTTGTGGTGTGCCTCAAGGAAGTTGTCTTGGACCACTCCTCTTCTCTATTTTCACTAATGATTTGCCTTATGCTATAAAAAGTTATTGTATTGTGATGTATGCCGATGACTCGACAATTTATTATGCAGCAAATACGTATAACGAACTCAATCAAGTTCTTTCAAAATAATTAGAAATGGTGCATGAATGGATTACATTGAACAAGCTTGTTTTGAATATATCCAAAACTCAAGAGTATTGTTTTTGGGTCTAGGCACAAACTGGCTTCTATGCCTAAATTGAATCTATTATAGCCAAGGAACCCATCGAACAAGTGAAGAAAGTAAAGTTACTTGGTTTGGTCATTGATAACCACCTGTCATGGTCAGAGCATATAAATAGAATCATTCAGAAAATGGGTGTTGGCATTCACATCACAAGACAATGTGCACCATATGTACCATCTCATATCCTGGAACAAGTCTGTAGATCACTCGTTTTAACTCGCCTGGATTACTGCTCAGTGGTGTGGGCCTCGGCCTCAAAAACAGAACTATCTAGATTACAAGTAGCTCAGAACAGGGCTGCTAGGCTTGTTCTAGGTTGCTCTTCTAGAACTAGCATTCATAAAATGCAGTCTAGCCTATCGTGGCTTAATGTGGAGAAAAGGCTAGCCTCAGGCACAGTGACATTTTTTTTAGCAATACACTGCGAACACACAAACCTGAGTTCCTGCAAGATCACATAGTATTTTGTAATACTGTTCATAGCCATAATACCAGGAAGGCCGGCAATGGTGACATTATGAAAGCCCACCCAAGATTTTTTGGGGGGAAAAGAACAGTGCTTTATAGAGCTAGTACAATTTGGAATGAATTACCTCTTGATATCCGCCAAGAAAAAAGTAAAAGGTTATTCAAAAAGAGACTGAAGAGGCACCTATTAAGTGGCTGATGACAGGTAGCTGTTTTATTTTACTGTGTTTATTTTGGTTGATTCCTTTTTTCATCGAAGAGATGATTGCGTTAGGATCATGTCTTTATAGGTCTTTATATTTTAATGGATTAATAATATTTGCCCTTTTTGTAAATGTTTATTTATTTTAGTTTATTTTGTTGTATTTACTACTGTATCGGGGGGGTTGGTGTGAGTGTTTGGCAACATCTTGTGGTGGGGATGAGGTTGGAGGATTTGACTGGAATCGAATATGGCATTCATCTGTAGGCCTATGTTTGAAGGGACTGAGTGTGACTTTAAGTGACATCCAGGGGTGAAGCTGAATGTTCCATTGATTTACAATTAATTCATCTGTTTGTCTTGTTTTCACCACTGGATGTCGCGGAGGGTCACACATTGTCCCTTTAATGTATTATATGTTGTATTAATGTATTAGGTGTTTGTCTGTTGATTATATGTGGACCCCAGGAAGATTAGCAAACTGCTACGGCATAAGCTAATGGGGATCCTTTTAAATAAACAAATAAACAACAACAGAAGGACTACTTCTCAATAACCGGCTCGACAACTACATTTTAAGCAAGAATAAGCACAACAGCAATAACAACCTACAGGACCAAATCAGGGGACCACAGAATGCTCTCCCTCTCTCTGACCCAGTGAACACCCCAACAGTATAAAAAATAAATAAAAATAAAGAGAGCAATGGAAGAGAGGGTTAGTCTGTCACATGTATACCGTTAACACCTAAACTTAAGTCTTAATGCTGACTGTCAGGCTTTTCCCCCTAGAATGTCTCTACATAGGAGTTATCCTCAGCCTCTGAATATATCCCTAGCACAGTTATGATCAACGGGTGCGTGTGCGCCATGGTCAAGCATCAGTAATGCAGGCATGATAATCGCTCACCTTTCGGCGAAATTCGCCGTTTTGAATCCAAAATAAGTGACCTACATTCATACTTTTTTTTTTTGTGTGTGCAATCTTGTAATTCTGCATGTGACCACCACTAGAGTAAATCTAAAAGAAATCAGATATGAGCACATTGAAGCTAATTTTTCCACAAAAAAAAACTTTCCGCCGGGACCGCCTAGCAGGTTCCGGGTCTCGTATCCTTCTCACCTTTTTCACCCCGACCCATTTTCATGCCTGGTAATGACAGAATATGTCTCATTTTGCCTTTATTATTTTGACTCTTGATTGTGTCTGTTGTTCTGCCCAGATACAGCCTGTGCCTTGACTAGGGGTGCATCAGAAATGCAGGACACTACATGCGGAATAACACATTTTGAGAAGCTTTCGGACTGAGATCATTATAGAGAATGGAGGTGAGGTTGACATTATATCTGCTACAGGGCTTTGAGGAAAGTCACCCCACCTCTGTCATAAAATAACCCAGCATCACTGTTGTAGATGCAAAATGGATTTGGATTTGGATCAATTTTGGAAAATTGATTTCTTCAATGATGAAGCCATTCCTGCGCTCAAGAGAAGGGCACATCGTTCTATGCAGCCCCCGTGCTGACCCCCCAAAATGACACACGCATGAGGAAAAAACTGGACAAGATGATGAAAGAGCTTCATCCAGTGCCGTCGTCACCTTTTTTTTACAGATGTGTCCCCTTTCATCATTGATGAAGAGAATGGAATAGTCTACAGCCCTCTGCTGAAAGTGTCTGACACCATGGCACAGCGACTGAAAGAGATGAGAGAGAGAAGGGAGAACCTCTCTCCCACAGCTTCAGAGATGGCAGAGTCCAGATTATCACCTGAACTCGAGCCTTCTCTTGGGAATACACCATCACACATCTCCCAGCTGGATACGGATTCTGATGACCCATTTGTTGGTGCTCAGTCTTGCTCAAAGAAGAAAGATGGAAAGAAGCAACAAGAAGACACTAGTGACAACTGTCCTGGAAAATCCCTGCACAAGAACGACCAGTGGTTGTCACCTTGCAGTGATGTGTCGAGAGTCCAAAATCATTAGATCCAATTCCTTTCCCTGCTTTATCAGCTGAAGACGAAGGCATAAAACAAGACAAAAAGCCAAGGTTGACCAAAATCAAAAGAGCTGGAGTCAAGAAACACATTTCTTCAGAGAGTCCTGATGGTAGCAAGAGTGTGTTTACCTTTGACATGGCTGTTCCAGGAAACTCAAGACGATCAAGCAGAAGTAACAAAGCAAAAGGATTACCATCAGTCAACAAAAAACATACAGTGCAGTCCCCCATAGAAAGTAAATCAACCACAAATAAAGATGCTTGTAGTATTTCTGCATCTCTGTCCGCACGGTCCTTTGCTCTCTCAAGTGACTCAGTGAATGCTTCTTCCTGTCCCAATGAAGATGATGGAGCGTTTGAGGACTACTTTTCTCCAGTTAACAACCCACAAAGGCCTCTTTTGCTCAACTTGCCCTCAAAGACTAAGGTTCAGATCCTCTTTGAACCCAGCCCTGGGAAGAGAAAGAGGGGCAAGAGTGAAACCACAGGGCCTATGTTGGCCCCTGCCAAGAGAAAAAAAATTAAGTGTGAAGGAGACCTCCTGGGAGTCCAACAGAAACAAGGAATTGCCTTGTGATCCTGCCAAACAGAGAGCATTGTCAACACAGATCCCACACCTCTCAAAATGCAGTTTAACAGAAGCCAGTAAAGCTTTAGATCAGCAGGAAAGTCCAAATGTCCTACCTCATCACAATGAAAAGGATGTGAATTACTATCAGGAAGGAGTAATGCTTACTGAAGGAGCGCCATATTATCCACATTTGTATTCCAGTATTGGAGAGCAGACTGAAATCGGGAATGGTATGTATTGATTACGAAAGATTAGACTAGTGGTCATTATTAGTTTTTCGTTTTAAATGTTTTATTCAAAGGGACACAGACAGAAGTCATATTGTGAAGATTCTGTGTGAAGTGAAAAGAAGAAGGAGCGCCATATTATCCAAATGTGTTGCTTGTGCCAGAGGGTGTGCCAAAGGCTCTTGAACGGCAGTGTGAATGTGGCAGTGTAAGACGTGTTCCACCTCTGTTCTCAAGTAGGTCTGACCTCTTAAGTCATTACAAACTAAAACATCCTTACTTTGGACGTACCACCCGGTATCCATGTACATATTTGGACTGCCCTTGCTCCTTTAGAACATGGAATGCTCTGATTGTTCACCAGAGTAGAGTGCATTCCACACAAGTGTCTCAGAGACCTACAGGTGAACACTTTGTTCATTTTGATCAGCTTGTGTCCTTTTTGTCCTGTTGCGTTTGCCGTAGCTGCTTTTCCGGGTTCAGAGCACCGCTGGCGTCCGCGTTGCGACTGCCGCTTCTGTTTCTCTGTCCTGTCTTTTTGTGTCCTGTCTTAAAGTGTCTATAGTTTCTTGTTTTCAACGTCTGCCTTGTTTTGTGTGCCCGCCTTCCCCCAAAAGTCTCCGCTTTTTATTTTCTTTCTTTTCTTTTCCAAGTATTTTCATTTTTTTATTTTTTTAAATCACCGACCTCCGCTGCTTTCCCCCCTCGCCATCTCCCGCCTCTCACTGCCTCCACTACCGGACTACAGTATTCACCGCCACCACTAACCCCATCACTGGATCACTAACTCCCACTGGATTCACACTTCTTGACACCATCGTTCCTGTTCCTGTCCCCGACCCGCTGCGCGCCGCTCTCAGACAACGCTAGCCCCGCCGTGCTGTGCTACTACCCTCGTCCTGGGAGGTAGCCACCACTCCCTCCCCAGTTTGGGGGTTGCCATCTCCGCAGGTGAGTGCCAGTCCTTCCCAACCTTCACTCACTACTGCGGGATTTGGTCGCTGGCATGGCACGGCTAGGCTGGCCGGCCGCGCGGGTTCAGTCCCAAGCTAGCTATACAAATGACAACAACAACACCACGCTGTCACTCTGGTTCACTGCCATGTTTACACAACTCACTGCCCACCAACTACTAGTCACTCCCAACCTATCCACTGAACTACTCCCACCTGTACTCTGGTTTCATCTCCAACTTGGTTTCACCCTCCTGCTGCTCCTATCGTTTTGCCCTAGACTCCCGCCCATCTCACCTACCCCCCATTTTGTCGCACGACAACATTCAATTCTCAATTCACACCACCGAAGTGTGCGGCGGGGTCGCACGCCGTGTGCATTGGCCTTTATATGTATTATTAGAAACAAAGCATCAGGCCAGTTAATCCCACCATTGTGAATGACGTCATGTTACAGGCACTTTTAATCACACATCTAGTCTGCAATGGGTTTTAGATTAATTTTGCGATTAAAGATTGTTCTGCTTGTTTTACTTTCAAGACATAATAAAGTTCTGGAGAACGGGCAACAAAACAAACAAAAAAAAGGGGGTGAATGTATGTGTTCTCCAGTGCCTTTTGTCCACTTTAAGGTGGTGGTAAGTTGAAGGTTGAAGGCAATTTTTTCCGGCGCGCTGCGCGCGCACATTATATTCTCCCTCTGGGCTAATATAAGCCATATATTCTCCTACAATCCTAAATCCGCCCCTGGTGGAAAACAATGTGGAAAACAAAGAATGAATGTGGAAAACAAAGAATGAATGTGGAGAACAAAGAATGAATGCGTAAAAGAATAAATAAATATAGAAATGTATTTCGTTATTACTGTGTATTCATTCATTTATTTATTCATACACTCATTTATTTATCTATATATTTATTGTTAATTTTGACAGACTTGGTCCTCCATAGTCCAGAACGCGGCTGCCAGGCTTCTCACCAGGTCCAAGAAGTCATGCCACATCACCCCCATCCTAGCATCCCTGCACTGGCTCCCGGTACAACCCAGAATTCATTTCAAAGTGCTGGTGTTCGTCTTCAGAGCCCTCCATGGCCAAGCCCCCGCCTACATCTCCCATCTCATCCACCCTTACTCATCCACCCGGTCACTGAGGTCCTCCGACCAGGAGCTCCTGGTCGTACCCAGGACTAGACTTAAAACAAAAGGGGACAGAGCGTTTGAGGTGACGGCCCCAAGACTTTGGAACGCCTCCCACCCCCCCTCCCCCCTGACCTGAGAGTCGCTCCTTCAGAACTCATTTTTAAGCGGCAACTAAAGACACATCTTTTTAGACAGGCCGGTAGTCACCCGTAGCCTTCTTATTGTTCCTGTTTATGTTCTGTTCATGTTGTCCCCTTTTTTGTTTTTAATCATTGATCATAAACGATGAATTGAGAATCAAGGACCCCAATTGAAATAAGCCAGTGGCTTTCTTGGGTTTTTATCCTGTTAGTTGACCTTGTATGTAATATGTACTTTCATGTACCTACTCCTGCAAATCTTCTAATAAAGTTTTCAATCAATCAATCAATGTTTTGAATTGCACTTTTCACCCTGTGCATCCGTGCTGTGAAGGGTGCTATATAAATAAAGTTTTACTTACTTACTTACTTGAGCAGAGCATCCACAATTTACAACAAGTAACACATACAATAATAATAATAATAATAATAATATTATAAATGAATGTAGTATCAGGAATTACTATTATTAATTATTAGCAGCAATGTCAACGGTGAGTGTGCAGTGCAGAGTGCAGTGTTGGCATGCACTGATCTGCCTCCAGAGAGTTTATAATGAAACGGGGCTGCTTGTTGTAAGATGATGTGGATTCATTCAGTTGTGTGACTTGTGCAGCTTTATGACGTTTTATTAGAAATTAAAAGGTGATGGATGGAATGGAAGCAGCTCGGAAGCTGCACGCGAGAGAGAAACGACGACGCGTCTGGAAAAATGTCAAGCGCGATGACGTCACAATAGTAGTGGTTTTAGGAGCTGGTGACGTGCTGAAGTTAGGTCCGTGCTGCGCTGCTGACGTCAAATCAAAAATCAAATCAAATTTTATTTGTATAGCGCATTTCTTACAAGATGCAACTCAATGCGCTTCACACAATGAAAATGTTCAGTCAATCAGTCAATCAATCAATCAATACTGACAGAGCCGCGAGCAGGCAAAAGTAAAAAACCTGTATACTATGTAGCCAGGAAAAATTCCCTTGCAGCCCTCTACCAATAGAGCGACTACTAGCCAGTTTGCTTACCAGTACCCAGCGGTCCCCCAGGGGAGGCCAGGACCACCGGCACAAAGCAAGCAAGCAAGGGCAAAAACCTGTACACCATGTATCCAGGAAAAATTCCTTGCATATTATCGGCGTACACACTGTCCATAAATTTTGTGTTGTATTTGCATCGTTCTGCATCCAGTATGGTCACAGGTCCTGCCAAGAGAGAAACTTAAGCACAGTTATGATGCAACAACACAATAGAGACAATAAAGATGACAGCAATACAACCTGATGGTGGTCCTGGTACACCCTTGTACCGGTTCCAGTACTGCTCTAGGTGCTATTTGGAGCTGACAGTGCCTCATCAGCACCCGGGTCCATTTTCCTGTCAATACAAATCTCAAAAACACGAGTATGGTGTAATGGCCTAGTGATCCTAGTTCTATAATGTCCAATGTCTCCCTTAGTATCAAAAGGCGACATTGAATAAGTAGGTTTTGAGGTCACGCTTAAAAATGTCCTGAGTTTTAGACAACCTCAGGCCCTCAGGTAGGGTGTTCCACAATCTAGGAGCATATATGCTAAAAGCTGATCCTCCAAATCTCTTTGTCCTAGCCTCTGGCACTATTAAAAGTTCCGTGCCACTAGACCGTAGGGGTCTAGCTGGTGTGTATCTTATGAGCATGTCCACCATGTAATTGGGTGCATCACAGTGAAGTGATTTATAAACTAGTAAAAGGATCTTAAAGTCTATTCTATGACTGACAGGGAGCCAGTGTAGTGATCTCAAGACAGGTGTGATGTGCGCTCTCCGTTTGGTCCTAGTAAGGACACGAGCAGCAGCATTTTGAACCATTTGTAGTCTATTTATCATTTTTTTGGGGAGACCTGTCAGGAGAGCATTACAGTAATCTAGCCTACTAGTAACAAACGCATGCATTAATTTTTCAGTGTCTGCCTGGGAGAGAAATGCTTGTACCTTAGTGATGTTTCTTAGATGGTAGAAGGATGTTTTAATAGTGTTATTAATATGAGTTTCAAAATTTAGATCTGGGTCAATTATGACACCAAGATTCCTGGCCTGACACTTAGTGTTAAGAGCTAGTGTTTTCAAGTGTGCAGATAATTTCTCTCTCCCAGTTTTCTCGCCAATGATCAATACCTCTGTTTTTTCTTGATTGAGTTGGAGAAAGTTTTGTGTCATCCAAATATTAATATCGGCAATACAGTCTATCAGGTGGTCGATCATCTTGTAGTCGTTGGGAGTTACTGAGATATAAAGCTGAGTGTCGTCAGCATAGCTGTGGTAGTTAACGCTATGCTTCTTGATAACAGAACTGAGGGGTAGCATGTATAGGCTAAAAAGCAACGGTCCTAAAATGGACCCCTGGGGAACTCTACAGGTTGTGCTATAATTTTTTGACTTATGGTCACCAAGGGCTACAAAGTAATCACGGTCAGCCAGATAAGTCCTGAACCAGTTTAAGACCGGACCTGAGAGGCCAACCCAGTTTTCAAGTCTCTCAATAAGTATGGAGTGGTCTACCGTATCAAAGGCTGCACTTAAGTCTAAGAGTACAAGAATCGAGAGTTTTTTCGAGTCTGCATTTATCCTAAGGTCATTAGTTACCTTAAGCAAAGCGGTTTCTGTGCTGTGGTATGATCGGAAACCTGACTGAAGTGGGTCATACCTATTATTTAGGACTAAGAATTCATGAAGCTGTCTATACGCTGCCTTTTCTAAAATTTTGCTTAGAAAAGTGAGATTGGATATTGGTCTACAGTTTTTTGGATCAGAAGGATCTAGGTTACTTTTCTTCAGGGTGGGTCTAACCAGGGCAGTTTTTAGCGCCGCTGGAAATATCCCTTTAAGTAGGGAGTGATTTACAATGCCTAGTATGTCATTAGACACAGATTCAAAAATGTCCTTAAAAAAGGTGGTAGGAATAGGGTCAAGAGGACACGTAGACGGTTTAAGCTGTGACACAATTTTACCTAGTGTTTCCGTACTAATCATGGTGAACATGCTCATAGTCATGTTCTGTGGTGGCGGATCTGTGGTGCTACACAAACCTAGTCTTTCCTGAGTAATACACATTCTAATATTTGTTATCTTATCCCTGAAGTGGGCTGCAAATTCCTCGCATTTGGTGACAGAGGCTGCGCCGTCTAGAGTCCTAGGAGCAGGGTTTACAAGGCAATCAATTGTCGAGAACAAGACCCTGGGGTTATTCTTGTTTGTAGATATTATCTTTGAGAAGTGATTTTTCCTAGCATTTCGCATTGCCAAGTTAAAGGCAGATAGATGTTCTTTAAAAATATTCTGATCAATCGTCACGTCTGTGCTGCTATATAAACGCGTCGACAGACGTCGAGCATATTTCTAGCTACTTAACTTGCGGCATGGATCAAGTTTCTAAAGGAAAACAGGTAGACTGCTGTTACTCAAACTTGTATTTTTGCCTCTGAATCCAGTCAATTAGACTGTTGATAATTGTGGTAAAATGGTTATGGTGCATTCTGTGTATCTACTTACTGTAACTCTCAATTTTACTTTTAAAGATACAATGACTGCGTTTACATGCACACCATATTCCGATTACGGTCAATATTCAGGTTATTGGAATATTCAGAATAATATGTTTACATGCGCTGTAGCAACTGGAATATTCAGTTTACATGTTAATTGGCATATTCCGTTTTGGCGGGACAATAGTTGTTATAGTATTACCTAGCTTGGTTGTGGTCGTTGAGCGGTAAACCTGCCTCTCTCACAAACGTTTTTAAATATGTCGCTATTTTACATATTTCGCTAGCTAATAATGTCGTCTTCTTACATCTATACCCCATTATATTAAAATCCTTCATTATTTGAAGGAAGACTGTAGTCTCTTCCTCTCTCCAAAAATGCGGTACCCTGCTAGTTGCCATTTCTGTCGTCTTTCGTGGTTGCTATGCTGTCCCCAGTGTTGCCAACTCCACTGTAATGGAAGTAGGCCTAGCTGTTGGCTCTCCCAAAAGTAGTTAGAAGTCGCTAGATGATGTAAATCGACTAATTTGCATAATATGCAATTCTGAAAGGCTAAATTAATAATAATAAAAAAGGCTGACAAGGTTTACAAACTAACTATTTACGTATTCACAAACTCATTTTTTTTGCTATAAGTTTTGACTGAGCCATTATGGTTAATGAGCTGAGCTATGATAGCTAGCTAAGCTCATTGAGAGGGAGGGAGAGACTGACTGAGACAGTGAACCGTTTGATTTTTGAGTGTGAAACTAACAGACAGTGAATATTATTTAAAGAAAGACATATCTACAAATATTATACTGAACTGTACAAAATCATTGTTGTGATGGGATATGTTAGATACTTTACATTAATTCCCCAAATGACCAGAAAAAGTTGCTAGATTTGTCCCTGGTCGCTTTTGACTAGTTAAGTCGCCAAGGGGGTCTGGAAAGTCGCCAGATATAGCGCCAAAGTCACCAAGTTGGCAACACTGGCTGTCCCTAGCAACAAGTTAACACAACCCAGGATTGCATGCTGGAGGAGAATCGAGCATGCGCAGACGACGTCACTGAATATTCCGAAAAGGGTCATATGCCGTTTAACACTAAAACAGCCGTTCTGACCGTCAAATGACCCCCTCTTTACAATGCTCAAACTGCTATTTACACACAACGACCACTAGTTGGCCGCTTGGAAATTGGCCTGCTTCCTACACAGAAATGAGATTAGAATAAGGTTGGCAATTTAATGTCAAACTAGATGTATTCCTCTATTTCAGAGACCCGCACTAGTTAAGGCACTAGGTGGGCCAAATGCTACACCTGTTTAGTCTTCTACAAATAATTTACATACAAAAACAGTGCAGTTTTACATTTGTTAACTTAATGTTTTCCTTTTGAACCATTTATCTAGGAATCAAGGTAAGGCAAATACATTACAAAAAATAAACAATACAAGAAAAAATAAACAATATTACAGGGGGGTAGATGCGGAAACGTGACCATAGCTCAGCCTAAGAAGGTCTGATCGACTCGGGGTCGATATCTACTGTTCAGGAGACTCAGGTGCGTAAAAAAACATCTGGTCTCATGTCTCTATCACAACCACAGCCCGACCTACGAGCGAATCATACGAAGGGGAGCAAGATATGGCAGGGGACTTTTTCTGGCAAAACTCTTTTTTGAAGAAAAGCAGTCCATACCTTTAAGAGGTTATAACCACTAATAAGCTGCCAAACCAAAAGGTATATCATATCAAAACATAATCTAGAGATGTAAAGGAATAAAAAAAATCACATCTAGAATTTGCCCACCCAGATGGTAATGAAAAATGGTTTGGCCCAAGGACGATCTCGACTTTGTCGCTTTTACCACATCACACGCGGTATCAACCAATGAAAATGCGTGGGGCATCAACCAATGAAAATGCGTGGGGCATCAACCAATGAAAATGCGTGGGGCATTTCAACCAATGAAACCAATGAAAATTGGTTCAACCAATGAACCAATGAAAATGCGAGACACGCCCCCATATTTGCATACAGATCTGATAATCGGGGAAAGAATGAAAGAATGAATGTGGAAAAGAAAGAATGAATGTGGAAAAGAAAGAATGAATGTGGAAAAGAAAGAATTAATGTGGAAAACAATGTGAAAAACAAAGAATGAATGTGGAAAACAAAGAATGAATGCGTAAAAGAATAAATAAATATAGACATGTATTTCGTTATTACTGTGTGTATTCATTCATTTATTTATTCATACACTCATTTATTTATCTATATATTTATTGTTAATTTTGACAGACATACTGGACCAGTTGAAGTTCAGCTACAGATGATTTGTTGAGACAGGTAAACAGTGAATTACAGTAATCAGGTCTGGATGAGATAAATGCATCTACTACAGACAGTTCTAATTCAGTGTGGGATACAATGGACCGGAGCTTAGCGATGTTTCTGAGGTGAAAGAAAGTAATTTCTTTGCATTGTGTGCTTGTATTCACTGCAATGACAAATAAACGGAACTTGAACATAATCTATTTATTTCTTAATTTATTTCTTAATAGTACACATATTTATCTCTTAAAGCACACCTATTTATTAACTGGTTTTTAAATTGGTACCCTTGTACTGCGCAAGGCCTTTTTAAAATTGTCTTTTTATAGCGCAGGATACTATTGCTACTTGCACAGCACTTTATGTTCAGCACTTTATGTCCCTTATGTCCTGTGTCTTTTATTGTTACTGTTGTCTCTTTCTTTTCTGGCACAGTGTACAGCAGGGGTCCCCAAACTACGGCCCGCGGGCCGAACACGGCCCATCCCCACACTTGGACCGGCCCTTTGAACAACGTGTAATTTCTAACTGCAATTGCGGCATTGCACCGACGTGGTGGTGGGGGCGCTGTTTCGCAGATAATTGGAAATACATTTCCACCATAAATTGATGCAGAAAGGGCACAAATTGCATCTAAATTCACCAGAATGCAAGAAATTAAGTGTTTGATGCTCGTTTAAGGACCCCCAGACAGCCCTGCTTCATGGGTCCCCCCGTGTATGATGAGGGTCCTCCCTCAAGTATCAGACTGTAAAACTAATTATATTTCATTGACATATCACTATAGGTATAAATTCCATCCAAATTCAACTGTTTAGACTTTGTTTGCATCCACCAGTGCTCTCCTGCGCGCAATTGCTTTGCGCAACCGCCTCCATTCCACTCCGTTCCATATTATTTTATGTTAGAGACCAACCCAGGCCCCCCATCACAGAAAGGAAAAATGATGTGGCCCTCACAGAAAAAAGTTTGGGGACCCCTGGTGTACAGTGTTGAGTGTCTAGTCCCATTTCATTTCACTGCATGTTTTACTTTGTATTTCTGTGCATGTGACAAATAAAGTACCCTTGAACCTTGAACCCTTGAATCTACGAAAAAGGAATGTATCCATGTTGCACAGTGCTATCATAGATAATATATACTTTTTTGTCCATAATAGTGTAGTAGTCTGTGGCCTGTTTCGTCCAGTCGTTTGGCCCCTGCGGGCTCCTGTACTCCTCACCTGCCACCAGGTGTCTCGTTTCCCCTGATGTGGCGGAGGTCGACCCGCAGCTCTCTGCCTTCCTCTGAGAAAGGAGGGATCATTATCCACCACTTGACTGAAACAAATGTGTCATTATTCCCCCTGTAGTGACACAGAGTGGGGCATAGCGTTTTAAAAAGAAGCGTTAGTCCGTTTGTCTTACATTTCCTAACTTTGTTTTAGTTTTATTCGAGTCATTTCAAAGCTTTGGAAAGACTGTCGGTGCGTTGGTAAATTTGCTCGGAGAGCGCCGGAGCGCACACTGGGTTCGACGTCATAAAGGGACCGAGTGATTTGATTGGACAAGAGGCATTCCGTGAGTGCCGGTCAGATTTCCAGAGAGAATTGACGAACGCAGCCTTGAATAGTGTCTTCACAATAACGCGCTCTGCTGAAGGAATGGAGAGAGGAACACTCTCCCTCCCTAGTCAAACTGGACTAGTTACCGGATAACATTTCGCTTTCATACCCTCCGATGTCCTGCTTTCCATAACCTGTGTCGTTGTGCCTGTTTTACTTTCACAACTCTGCAAAAACCGGGCAAACATGACAGAAGAAACGACGGATTTTCCTAAAGAATTGCTTGGTAAGAGAAATAAACATTGTTTTTTGATGTCAAATATTGTCTTACAATTATAATCACGTGACAGGATTGTGTGAAAATCTACATTTTTTTTAAAATTAAAAGTTATTGTTTAAAGTTATTTTTTAAACATTTGGTTGCTTTTATAACTGGATGTTTAATAACGTCTTTTCGGGTTGCACCTGATTTCCTTCACGGTGTTTTACCGGAACACAGATTCGGTAAGGAAGCCTTGGAGGGAGGTGTGTCTTGCGAAATTCCGTTCATACCCTGAGGCTATGTCTATCATCTAACCATCCTCACACACACTGGCGGACTCATGGGGGGGGGCAGGGGGGGCGACCGCCCCTCCTGGTGCCCCCACGGTTGAAAAACGTCCCGCTTAAGTGCCCTTTTGAGTGGCAAAATTAGAGGATGTGCCCTATTGGCTGCCCTTCCAATGGTCTAAACATGACCATGTGCACTGATGGGGTCCCATGTTGTGCAGTAGGTACCCTTTTTTTCTTTTCGCCCCTGCCCTTCAAACAGCCTGAGTCCGCCACTGATCACACACATGGACACACAATAAGACCACGGACACATCCCCCAGAAGGCTTATACGTTTGATGAGACCTGTCTTGTCTTTTCCCAGTGCGGTATTCTTCCGCAGGGACACAGGAGGTTCGGAGGAGGGTGGTCTTAAACCCCCTTTCACACATACGAGCCTGAGAAATTCCATGGTGTTTACCTGCTAAGGTGTATGTGTGAACGCGATTTAGCGAATTACCCTGGTCAGGACTCAGGAGGTACCTTGTGTGATTCCATGTCATTTACCAGACAGGAAGGCGTAGGTGTGAACAGAAGCCTGAACATTGCCTGGTCCACCACGTAAAGGTGTAGCCTATCAGAGAGCATTTGTATGTAATAATAACAGTGGTTGTGATACCCTGGCCTGTTTCTACCCCTCACAACCACTGTTATTGCATACACATGCTCTCTGATACAGCCACAGGGCAGCATGTCAACAAGACAGACATACGTAGCACCTCAACCTTTACTTTATCAGACTATAGGCCTAATAGAGGCCTCTGTCCTCCTGATAAATAAAGTACTCTGTATCTGACAGAGCTCTGTGTTCTGTGAGTCTGCCTTCTGTGACTGTGTTCTGTGACTGGCTGTGACTCTATTAGGCCTATATATAGTCTGTATACAGGGGCTGCAAGTCATTGGTTTTCAGAACCACTGTGGACAGATTTGTTTAAATGACAAACAATCAAATGAGTGTGATAACCTAAAGTCTTTGAGTTCGGCTGTAAGAACTGACAGATGACAGCAAGACATCCTCTTTAGAAACCACAACAAAAGCATCAACAATGACACTAAACAACAACAACAACCCCTGTCGACTATATTCATAACTTCCTCTCCTTCAAAGCAGTCTTCTGAGCTCCAGGGTTTCATAACAGTTCATCTGGATCATCAAGATGATTCTTGTCTGCTGTCCAGGATCAGATCCAGCTGCCTCATTTCTCCTCTACTAACTAGACTACTAAGAACCTGCCAGGTAGAACTGATCCTGGATACAGTGGTGTAGTCTAGTTTTTTCTAGTGGGTATACTGTGATTCTTCCCTCCCAGCCTCATATTGTTCATTTCGGAACGCCATAAAAATAAATCTGTGCTCCCTGTCTAACGTTATATCTAACATTACATGTTATATGGCTGATCTGTGCATGAGAGTGCTGCATTTTGACATATTTCATTTTGCATTTCCCCCCGTTGATGGTATACGACGCTATAGTCAGTCCCAATGGTCCAAAAATCAGTGCTTCGTAACACAGACAGGGTGAATTTTATGAATGAAAGTGTGAAAGTTCTGTCACAAAACGCTGTTAGGTATGCTCACACATTTTTAAGTGGGTATACGGAAATCCTTGGCCTTTCCTAGTGGGTATACGGTGTAGTCCTGCGTATCACGTAGACTACACCACTGCCTGGATAGCAACAACAACAACAAAATAAATCACACCCAGGTGGTGAAGTAAGCGGTGAAGGTTTATGAGTAATTCTTTGTCCTTCACACAAACAGTGGAATGTTCAAAACTCCACTCTAGTGGCAGTTGGTCATTTCCATTTCAAACCCATTTTCTAACTTGTGAACAGAAAACGTATAGTTTTTAAGGTACACAGACATAATGTATGTTTGTATGTATGTATCAAAATGTGCACCGGGGTCCCAGGATTCCTACGGTGTGAATATCGAAGCGGTGACATTTCTACTTTTTGAGATAGAGCTGTCTGAAGCTGGGCACGCTTCTCTCAAGCTACTATTGTATTGCCGGGGGCATGTGGCGCATAGGCGATTCCTGATTGGTTTAAATCTCATATGCTATGACAGCCTTCACTGTGTGTGTGTGTCCGTGACACACACGGACACACGCACACATGTCACGTATAGAAGCGGCTGCACCACTTTTAAAAAAAAAGAATCTGGATCATTCTGACCCAGATTATAAGATTAGAGATTCTGGGCGCACGGCCTGTTTGATCTCAGTCCATTATGACCTCATCATGACCTCATTATGACCTCATTACGACCCTGTGCCCAGAAAGCGAGGGAGAGAGAGAGAGGACACTTCCTACCAAATTCCATCAAGCTTCATTTTCCCATCATGCAACGTTGTGCCAGGAACCACTGAACAACAAGACGAGCTGAGGTTAGACTCATGCTGCATTAGAACAGACTGACCCCTCCCTCAGCTGGTGGGGTCACGGTGGGGTCATGGTGACCCCGTGAGTAAAAAAAGAAATTATGTTTGTTTCTGTGTGGATTTATGTATTTCTTCGTTTATTTATGTCCTGTATGGATGTTTCTCCACATTGCCAGCAGCCAGTAGAATAATCTGTGTGGTGTGGAAAATAAAGCCCTATCAACCCTTTGATGATGTGGTTTGGTTAGAATAATATAGAAAATGACCGATGCCATTCCTCATCCCATTCTATTCATTGCAATGAGCCCCGTCCTCCGATTTCTACCTCCTCAGCCTCCCCTGAAGTCAACAGGGGGCCATTTAAAAAAAAAGAAAAGGCTCTGCACATTGGGTGTATTTCCAAAATGTAAGTTGCTAATAGAACACGGTTACTAAGGGAACATGGTTGCTGAGAGAACACGGTTGCTAAGGGAACACGGTTGCTAAGAGAACACGGTTGCTAAGGGAACACGGTTGCTTTGAGCACACGGTTGCTAAGAGCACACGGTTGCTAAGAGAACACGGTTCTTAAGAGAACACGGTTGCTAAGGGAACACGGTTGCTATGGGAGCACGGTTGCTAAGAGAACACGGTTGCTAAGAAAACACGGCTGTTGCTAACACGATTGTTTGTGGCTGGCTGTGGCGCAGGAGGTAGAGTTGGTGTCTAATGATCGCAAGGTTGGCAGATCGGCGGTTCCATCCCAATGAGCGGGCCGGCGCCTTGCATGGTAGCTTGTCGCCATTGGTGTGTGAATGTGTGTGTGGATGGGTGAATGAGAGGCCGTTGTAAAGCGCTTTGGTTATGTAAGTCAGACCATTTACCATTTGTCCCCTGTCTTCCTCCTAGAGAGCGTGAGGGATGCTGTGGGACGCAGCGTCAAGGTGGCCCTGCAGAAGAGGGTGAAGCAGGAGGTCAAAGGTGACCGGGTGGAGAACCGCGTTCTGGTAAGGAACCTCAGGAGCCGTTGGTTCTGACAGACCGCAGGGCTGTGACTCTGTGTTCTGTGACTCTGTGTTCTGTGACTCTGTGTTCTGTGACTCTGTGTTCTGTGACTCTGCCTTCTGTGACTGTGTTCTGTGACTCTGCCTTCTGTGACTCTGTGTTCTGTGACTCTGCCTTCTGTGACTCTGTCTTCTGTGACTCTGCCTTCTGTGTTCTGTGACTCTGCCTTCTGTGACTCTGTGTTCTGTGACTCTGTGTTCTGTGACTCTGTGTTCTGTGACTCTGTGTTCTGTGACTCTGTGTTCTGTGACTCTGTGTTCTGTGACTCTGTGTTCTGTGACTCTGTGTTCTGTGACTCTGCCTTCTGTGACTCTGTCTTCTGTGACTCTGTGTTCTGTGTTCTGTGACTCTGTGTTCTGTGACTCTGTGTTCTGTGACT
Source organism: Nansenia antarctica (assembly GCF_963989245.1). Classification (NCBI taxonomy): domain Eukaryota; kingdom Metazoa; phylum Chordata; class Actinopteri; order Argentiniformes; family Microstomatidae; genus Nansenia; species Nansenia antarctica. Next base: position 71,949,203 of record NC_137690.1, read on the forward strand.
CTGTGTTCTGTGACTCTGTGTTCTGTGACTCTGCCTTCTGTGTTCTGTGACTCTAAGTTCTGTGACTCTGTGTTCTGTGACTCTGTGTTCTGTGATTCTGCGTTCTGTGACTCTGTGTTCTGTGACTCTGTGTTCTGTGACTCTGTGTTCTGTGACTCTGCCTTCTGTGACTCTGTGTTCTGTGAGTCGGTTGCTGGTCGGTGACTGGCCTCCCTAGACAAGTGTGACTAAAGGCCAATGCACACGGCGTGCGATTTGTCGCATTCGATTCTCAATTCACACCAATGAATGTGAATGGAGAATCGAATGTTGTCGTGCGACAATATCGCATCGCACGCCGTGTGCATTGTCTCATTGGGTCTCATTCAAAACAATGGAATCGGATTCGGCGGTGCGACAAAATCGCACTCCGTGTGCATTGGGCTTAAGGTGAGATGGTCGACTCACTCCTCAGGTTCAAATACCCCCACCACCCCACCCCACCCGCGCTGTCGAAGCGCTAGTTTTTTTTTAACACTAGAACAGCCGTGTCTATGTTACCTACTATGAGAGCCGCCTCGGGGGTCAAATGACCAGAGTCTTTACAATGAGAAGCTGCTACTTACACATAAAGACCACTACCGGTAGTTGGAAAAGTCATGAAAGGAGTTGTCCTGAAATTTGATCGAATGCAAAGATATAACATTTTTACTCACTTGGTCAAATGACCCCACCCACGGCTGTTGTTTAAACGTGTAGCTGGTTAACATGACGGCGAAGTTGATCAAAACGTCAATACATCTGATCCTGATTCTTTTTGGCTATCCAGGATCAGATCTATCAGGCTGATTTCCCCCTCTACGACTCAACATCAGCCAGATTATAGATCTGATCCTGGATAGCAAAAAAGAATCAAAGAATCCAGATGAAACGTTTTGAAGAACTGGTCCCTGGTGTTTGAGAATCACACGGTCCCACACGGTCACATGGTCATTAGTTGCTGCAGTTAGCAACAACCTGACCTTTCATTTCCATGATACAAATATGAACATGTGAGTCTTTTCGAGCGTCTTACGTCAAGACACGTGTGTTGAGCTGCTCTCTCGTTTCTCTTTTCTTGGAGCCAGATTG